>NC_058131.1:25697233-25720901 GCF_016433145.1 Gracilinanus agilis
GAGAGAGAGAGAGAGAGAGAGAGAGAGAGAGAGAGAGAGAGAGAGAGAGAGAGAGAAAGAGGATATATTGAAATCAGATTCAGCACTGGATAGTGCTGGCAAGTGACTTAGGTTATCCAAGTCATAGAAGGAATGAATTGAGTTAGGTTCTTGGTCTCAGGATGAATTGAAATGATCAAGGCCATGTTCAAGGCAAGAATAAGCAGTAGGTCAAGTATAAGAATGCAGATCGCGATTTTCTGTTAAAGACAACTTCAGACAAAAGCAGTGTAGCATGTTAGATAGCTCCCTGGGAGGAAATTGCTCTGAACTGACAATAAGGACACAGTATCTGAAACAGGTCCAAATGTAGTGTCAGAAGAGATCTGGTTTTGAATAGCAGCTTTGACATGTATTAGCTATAGGGTTCTAGAAATTTGTTTTCCTTTTCCCCTTAGACATCTAGGAGTCCTAATTTCTTCATCTACAAAGTGGAGAAAATAATACTTGTATAAGTTATCACATAGGGCTGTTGTCAGGAAAGTATTTTGTAAACCTTAAGGTACTGAAGGATGAGTTATTATTCTAATGTAAAAATTATGCAAACCCTCCACATTTCAAAACAAAGCACCCATAAAGTTTTGCCGCTTCTTATCTAGGCTGATGGGGAAATATATCTCAAGTCTTGAATGATGTTCATGCATCAGCCACTCCAGAGTTGATGGAATTCTCCATCTCATTCCTTCTCTACTCTGGCTAATCAACTTGCTGCAGAGAAGGAATGAATTTCTGCTCTGTTTGGATGCTCGGAAAGGTCTTTCTGCTGGGATAGATAGAGGACATAAATAGATAAGTGAAAATGTGCCAATTCCAAATTTAGTTGGATGCTAAGGCTGTGTTGATAAACCTTCTCTTCTGCAAATCACCTCCAGGTATATGAATAATATAGGAGGGGCCAGCTGTGTCCTCCTGTGTAGGCCCTGTGCCTGAAGCTCCCCATGGAGTTAAACTGAACATTTTGCAGTGAGAATGTGCTCCAGGTGCCACAAAGGAATGAGTGAAATGCCTGGAATCTGGTGCTATATGTGGCTTTTATAGAAGGAAAAGCTTTCTTCTCTACTTGTTGCTCTGCATTTCTTAACCAAAATATCTGCTCCTGCTCTTTAATGAGCATTTTTGTTCAAAAACTATTCAAGCAAATGTCATTGCTTAGAATAGAAGCCTCCAAAATGAAGGTCATGGCTCCATAATGCGATTTTGTTATGACTTCTGAAGGGTCATGGCATGACCTCAAGGTGTGTATGATCAAGTCATCAGAAAGTAAATAGATAGGTCATATTCTCTCCTACCAAAGATAGCCCAAAACATACCCTTTTTTCTTAAATTAAAAAAAAAAACACCCTTATCCTCAGTCTTAGAATCAATACCGTGTATTTTTGGTTCCAAGGCAGAAGAGTTGGAAGGGCTAGGCACTACAGGTTAAATGACTTGCTCAGGGTCACATAGCTAGGAAGTATCAGAGGCCAGATTTGAACTCAGAATTTCCTGTCTCTAGGCTCAGCTCTCAAACCACAATGCCACCTAGCTGTCTCCTATCTTTTTTCTAATACAATTCCATCTTTCCTTTCTCTCCTTCACCAGCTTTAGCCCTGTATATCCTCATTCTTCCTCATTCCTAGGCTGCCCAATTCCCACTCTGCCCCATCTGCCTTAGACATTATCCCTTTAAAGAAGTTATAGTCAAATTGCAATCCAAGCAAGCGTAATGTCATCCAACAAATGCCAATAGGAATACTTCCTCTTGCATCATGCTCATCCCTCTTTCCTTAGTATAATAAGTGGCTGAAGAGTGCTCATTTTTAACTGATAGATATGTATAGAGACAGTGTTTAAAGACCAATGATCTAAAGGGAAAAAAAGGGAAGTGAAATCATGGTGATTAGCTAGATAATGGGAGATTAGCCATTAGCCAAACTTGATTGCAAGGGTCATTCAAGATGAGCAAGTATTTATTAAGACCCTACTATGTACGAACAGTTACACAAATAATTATAATATAAAATCATCATCTATAATCAACGAATAAGCAAAATATAAACAAGTTCTGTGGGAAATCTGAAGAACAAAAGGGGAGTATTGACTGCAGGAATTAAAGAAGACTCCATGGAGAAGGTTGTATTTACTTAGTCTTTACAGAATAGATCAACGGTCCGCAACCTTTTTGGCCATGAGAGCCATAAATGCCTGAGGAAGGAGGAGGATGGAGGCAGAAGGCCCTGGAATATGGGGCGGGGGCTGAAGGGCCCCCTGAGGCACCTCCTGGGGCTCTGCCCAGACTGGCCAGTTGGGAGGTGGAGCCAGATATGGCTCAAGAGCCATATGTTGCCGACCCCTGGAATAGATAAATAACTGGATGAGGTACCATCATGGTATAATGAAGAGGGTTTAACTTGGGGTCAGAGAAACCTGAGATCAAATATTGGCCCAGAAACCAACCAGCTATATGAGTCTGAGGATTACACTTAACCCCTTTCAGTTTTAGTTTCCTTATTTGTTAAGTCGAATAAAAATAGCATCAAACTCATACTGTTGCTACCAATATCAGATGAGATCATTCCTGTAAAGTGCTTTGCAAATATTAACTCTATAGATGCAAATATACACTTATAGGTACACTTAAATGCATGAATGTATGTCTGTTCTATTTATTTTGGTCAAGCTTTAAATGCCTTTATTATTATTATCATTATTAACATGTAGTAAATGCTTGTCAATTGATTGGCTGATTCCTCGCACAGTAATTAAGGTGAGCAAAGATATGTAAGCAGAGAGTCATGGGATATGCATGAGAGGAAAAAGTATAATTTAGTGTAGAGTTCATGTGTGAAATATAAAATAAAACAAAGTTAGAAATTTAGTATTGTACCAGCTTAGGCAGGATCTTAGAACAAATGATGGATAGATAGATGGATGGATGGATGGATGGATGGGTGGGGGGATGGATGGATGAAAAAATTCATTTTATACTTACTATATTCCAGTTAGTATACTAACTCTAACTCTTAATTCTAATACTTAGCATAGTACCTAGCACCCAATTAGGACTTACTTGTTGACAGCTATGCACTGAAAGATACAAACCATAAAACAAAAATAGACTATGCTGAAAATGATCTTGAATTCTACTGGGAGAAAAAACACACAGGTATAGGAGATTGACATCCACTTCTGAAGAGCAATGGCAGAGTTGACTTGATCATGGCTCGTTCCTTCAAAACTGGGTAGGGCTGACAAGAAGGGAGAAATGGCTAGAGAGATACTAATGAACTGAGGTAGGGCTAGGGATTTTACCGAAACAATAGTATGGGAGAAGCAGAATGCCATGCTAAGAAGGTTAAATTCAACTCTGTGTGGTAGTGGATAATTGAAGAGGATCAAACAGGAAAGTAATGGGGTCAGAACTATAACTAAAAATATCAGTCTTTGAGCAGGTGAAAAATGGTTAGGGATGCCCAAAAAGAGGGGGCTATTTTAATAGCCTAGTTGGGTGGGAAATTTAGGTTTGTAGTAGGGTCTTGCTAGTATAAACATGAAGAAGGGATGGATAAAAGATAAGTTGCAGAGGTTGCATTATAGATGAAGATAATTGATTGGATATGAGAGCAAAGGGGTGTAAAAAGTAGAATATAAATATATAATGGTAAGGTTTCTCTCAAATGTTTCAAATGTGGTAGTGTAGGAAGTGTCTCAGAAATTAGGAAGTTAGAATAAAGAGCCAGTTTAGGGGAAAAGAAGACTGAGCTTGATGTATTGTGAGATGTATAAAGATAGATATATCCAATAGACAGTCACAAGAGAAGTAAAGCAAATCACACAGAGTAAAAACAAAAACAAAAACAAAAACAAAAAAACAACCAAATATGTGTTAAAGCTGGTGTTGGAGATTTTGAATTCCATAAAGACAATCTGGTTGGCTCCCTGTTTCTATTAAAATTTGAGCACAATTTCTCCATTTCCGCTCTCTGATCCAAACATCCTTCTCTTTAGACAAGTTCCACAGTTTTACATCCAAATTCATGTCATGACTTAAGTAATGTACTTTATCCCCTTGAATTGTTTTAGTTTTGTTGTTGTTGTTGTTGTTGCTGCTGCTGCTGGTGGTGGTGGTGGTGGTGGTGGTGGTGGTGGTGGTGGTGGTGGTGGTGGTGTGTGTGTGTGTGTGTGTGTGTGTGTGTGTGTGTGTGTGTATAATCAGAGCAAACTACTCTGAGTGATTATGGATAACTTCATTGAGATGCTACAAAGTTCAGAACCTTATCATGTCCACAAACAAGAACCTCCATACAGATTTAATCATCTAAAGGAAATCCTTTGTGACCTTTGATATTTATGCTGGATCTCCTCCATCACAGTGGTAGATGCTTTTCATGAGAATATATCCCTCTGTTTCATGCCTCACTTGATGTTTATGATGATCTTTGAACCTTTGATGAACAGTAGTAAGGGATATCATGAGGAAAATGAATAAAGGAAAAAGAAGGTAGACTGGCTACATGGCAAGGACAAGGAATGACAGCTGGGCAAAGTCATTCACCACTATTCTTAAAGTGGCAGAAAAAAGCAATAAAAGTTTCCAGCAAATTAAATTCGTTGTTATCTACATCATTTCGAACAGGGGGACATCCACATCTGTGATATCATCTAGCTAGCTAGCTATTTAACATGTATGTATATGATATGACAATTGTCTCTAAAAGAATCTAAGACAGTTAAAAAATGGAGAATAATAAACAAACTTAGTAAAATAGTGGGATCCAAGATAAATTTTTCTGCATAGGATCAAGAGGAAAAATGATGAAGAAATATTGACTTTAATGATGATAAAAAGTATTAATAATAATGACAATCATAGTACTAGTTAACATTTACATAAAGCTTACTGTGTACCAGGCACTGTGATAAGAAGTCTAAAATTATTATCTCATTTGAGTTTTACAATAATACTGGAATTTAGGTGCTATTATTATCCTCATTTTGCAGATTTAGGCAAACAGAAGTTAAGTGATTTACAAGGGTCATACAGTTCATGAGTGTCTGAGGTAATATTTGAATTGAGATCTTTCTAACTCCAGGAGCAGCACTCTCTCCATTGTGTCAAGAGTAAAATCTTATCAAGAAAAAGAAGAGAATTGTATATGAAGAAATTCAAAATTACTTTGACAGAAATCAAGAAAGAACTGAGCAAGTGAATGCAGGTCTTCTGGTCATGGCTGACTTGAGAAAATATAGTAAAAATGCCAATATTTCACAAGTTAATTTACAGATTTAATATAATACAAGTCAAAATACCAAATAGGCTATTTTGGAGATGAAAAGTAGACAGACAATAATATCAAGAAGAATTATGAAATAGTTTGCTCTATCAGACCTCAAAGTGCACTATAATGCAATAATTATCAAAACTGCTTTGTATTAGGAAAAATAGAGAAAGATCAATGAAACATAATAGAGAAGCTGGAAATAGTCCTGTGTCTATAAAGACATTAGTATTTGATAAATTTATGTCTAAAAACCACAAGGGAATGGAATCACTGTTTAATTTTTTTTTTTAATGTTGGGAAAATGAGAAAGCTTTATGGTCAAAAAAAGGGAGGGGTTAAATTCAAATGTCATACAATAGTATCTACTTGGGCTAATGTGGTATAGTGGAAAGAGTGCTGGTCTTATAGCTCTGAGGCGAAGTTCTGGTTTCTGAGTTAAAATTTAATCTCAGATGCTATTTGTGTGACCCTGAGCAAGTCACTTAATCCTCTTTGCCTCTGGTTCTTCACCTATAAAATGAGGTGGAGAAGGAAATGTCAAACTGTTCTAATATCTTTTCATGAAACCCCAGTGGAGTCACAGAGTCAGAAATGACTGAAATGGCATAACAACAACCATTCAAAAATAAATGTAAAAAATACATGAATAATAAGGGTGAAGATATCTCCTTAAATAATGTAAAAACGGAATCCCACCCCAAAATCGAATAGCAAAATTGATTATTGGAGGTGAATTTTTTTTAATTTTTTTTTGTTTCAAGTCTCTGATTTAATTGGTTTAAAGAACTTAAAGTATGAAAACATCCTCTTCCAATACTAATCAATAACATATTTAAAATTTATAGTCTCAAAAAGTTGCATGAGGGAATTAAAAGGTAAATTTTGCCCAGGACCACAAAACCAGTATTTGTTAGTGGGAAGACTTGAACTTCGCTCTTCTTCAGTTTATAACTGGCTCTTAGTCCATTATGATGTACTTCTCAGATATGATGATGAAAAGGTAAATGACTGATCAAAAAAAATATCATTAAATTATAAGATTTAATGTTAAATTAATCTCATTAAAATGTAAGAAAGGAAACCAACTGGGGATAAATAATATCTCTACTCAAATGAATCTGTCATCTCAAGTAGTGAGTTTTAGAGAGTGCTAAGAGGTTGCCTGTATCACTGTCTGTGTCTATAGCCTATCCATGCTTTTCTATCCTATGGAACTTGTTTTCATGTCTTCCACAAATTCACTAAAGGAATCATCACATTAGACCAGAGGACTCAGTGCTTGTTCCTTACATTTCAAGGATAACAATGTAGCAGTATATTTGCCTATCAATTTTACCTATAGATTGAAAATTGGATTGTACAAAGAGTTAACCCTATAAGTTCATGTAAGGAGTCTATTTAGTAGATATAGTACATCAGAGAGAAGCAACATTAGGAATTCACAAGAAAGGAAAGGATATTAAAGCCCTATGGTAACAGATTTGTTAGTTCCCTTGGTCACATGTAGTTCCTATGAACTTGTTTCATGAATGTAGTTTCCTTGTTCCCATTTTTCCCATAGATGCTATGGATATGCGTGGGAGAGTGTGCCTCATCTTCATGGGGGAGAATGTTGAGAAAATTGTTTTTACTATGAAATCTTAGCAAATGTATATATTAAGAACTAATTGAGGGGGCATCTGGGTAGCTCAGTGGATTGAGAGCCAGGCCTAGAGATGGGGGGTCCTAGGTTCAAATCTAGCCTCAGACACTTCCCAGCTTTGTGACCCTGGACAAGTCACTTGACCCCCATTGCCTAGCCCTTACCACTCTTCTGCCTTGGAGCCAATACACAGTATTGCCTCTAAGAGGAAGGTAAGGGTTAAAAAAAAAGAGCTAATTGTATCTACTGGCTGGTGATTAAAGTTAAGCTCATTGGTAGGGGCTTGTGAACTACCACAGCTGGACCCTGAATCCATGGAGTTACTGAAAACCCTCTAGCTGAGCAACTCAACCTATAAGTGTGAGGGCAATTTAGAGAGTTAACCTAGAAGGGTGCTATGCATGAATAAGATATTCATCCTCTAGTTATCAGAGAAATGTACAGAAAGATCATTAAAATTCCACTTTATTCAGTTATTCAAATGAATCTGCAATCTCCATTGGAGTATTCTCTTCAAGGATGCAAGCCCAGCCTATCTATGCTTTCTCATCTTGTGTGATTCTTATGTATATTCCAGCTAAGGTTTGCCTCCAGGGTTTACCCAACATCCTGGAGACTTTCATTGTCTTCTGACTTCAGGAGGGTATCAGCAGTGCAAATTACATGTAAATTAGTGTGGTTGCTCAAATTACCCGGATAAATGTGGAAAGAACAGGACAATTTGATGCTTCTCTAAATCTGGTAGAACCAGGTGTGAGCAGAGAAGTTGCCAGTAATTCTATTACCTGTCTGGCAGAGATTCCTCACTTCACTTTCTTCTAGTCTCTCTCAGTTCCTTGGCATAAGATCAAGTTCATGTATCTTATGTTATATCTTTCTTTAGTATTTAGTATCAAGGTCTTTGGGGTTTCTCCAATGGAAAATAGCACTGGATGGCTAAAGTGTCCCTAAAGGCAAACTGCTGAAGGGATAAAAGTGGGCTGGCTGAGGCCCAGTTGCTTTTACCCTCCCCTAGATCAGCAGGTTTAAAAAGTCCCTTCCTCCTGCCAGTTCTCACCTGCATGCTCCAATTCTGGGAATGCTTGTCAACCATAATGGATATAAAAATTGCTATCCTGGAGATAATGGATCAATCAATCAATGAGCATAACCAGGAGCAATGGGTAGAAGGAGTTGTCAAAAGGCAAATTTTCAGCTTACTGTCAAGGAAAATCATCCTGATAATTTGAGATGCCTGAAAGCGCAATGTGCTGACTTGAGAGAGCTTTGGTTCACCTGCTTCAAAATTCTTTAAACTAAAGATGGATGTTTACTGACGTGCATGTTCAAATGGAGATTCCTTTCAAGTACGGGATAGATTAGGCGACCCTTGAGGTTCTTTCCAATGTACAATACTAGTTTATATTTCATTTCTTAATGTATAATTGTTATTGAGATACATTTAGGAGGCAGCTGGGTAGCTCAGTGGATTGAGAGCCAGGCCTAGAGACAGGAGGTCCTGGGTTCAAATCTAGCCTCTGACACTTCCTAGCTGTGTGACCCTGGGCTAGTCACTTACTGTAACCCCCATTGCCTAGCCTGTACCACTCTTCTACTGTTTTGGTTCTAAGGTGGAAGGTAAGGCTAGGTGACTTTGTGGATTGCATGCCAGGTCTAGAGACTGAAGATCCTAGGTTCAATTCTGGCCTCAGACACTTCCTAGCTGTGTGACCCTGGGCAAGACCCTTAACTCCCTTGGCCTAGCCCTTACCACTCTTCTGCCTTAGAACCAATACACAGTATTGATCCCAAGTCAGAAGGTAAAGGTTTAAAAAAAAAGAAATTAAATTCACATTAAGATCAAAAGTTCATAGGGTCTTAGATTTAGAGCTACAAAGGATCTTACAGGTTTTCTACTTGTAATCCCTCACTTTATAGATGAGATAACTGGGACCGAGAGGGTTTAAACAAGGTAGCCAGCCACAAAGTAATAAGTAGTTAAGTTAAAATCCAAATTTAGATTCTCTGACTTGAATTCAGTCCTATTCCAAAGTATCAACTTTATGTTATTGTCACTTTGACTATGATATTTCCATGTATTCAAAAGTCTGAAGCACAAATCCCTTAGGATATTGGATCTCATTATTTTCCTGTTCTAGAAAGCCCACAATCAAGTCAATAAGTTAACTCTTGCTATGAGTGCAAGCCCATAAGCACTACTAAAGATGTAAAAGAAGAAAAATGGTTTCCAGTAACATCTTTTTAAACAAGCCAGTGTAGAAGCACACAAAGTGTTAGAAAACTATTAATTTACAAGAGTGTAAACAAGGATTGTTGGGCTAGTGAAGGGCTAGTTTGAGAACTGTAGGGCAAGTTCAGGTAAATGAAAGATCCGCTAGACCTGTGCTGAGATAATGTAGAGATAATTGGGAGAGGAGACATTTGTTAGGAGGGTTTGACTCCTGCTTGTTCCCTAGAGGGGAAACAAGGATCCTATGTACATAGATTTTGAAATGAAATTAACCTTAGATATTGTAAGGGAGAAAATAGACAATTCTCATAGACTTCCTAGGCAGCAGGTCAGTTGATTACCACCCAGAATTAGAGGAGTTCTCACCTTTGGTGATTAAATCTAAAGATGGGCAGTATAGATTTAATCTAATTATCACAATATCCATTAGTAGATTCAGAGGATCATAAATACAGAATTGGCAGAACCTCTGAGGTCATCTAGTCCAATTTCCTCATTTTACTAATGAGTGAATCTTAAGGCTCATCCAAGTCAAATGAATGGTAGAGCTGGGATTCAAACCCTTGCCCTCTGATTTGGACAGAACCTTAAGAGGGGTCATGATTGGCAGTGTCTAAAAGTGAAATGGGTTGCTTTAGATATGGGTAACAAGTTGGGTATCATGGGAGGTTTTCAAATAGAAGCTGACTGATCATGTTTATGCATTGTGGAAGAGATCTTTGTTCACATGTAAGTTGGATGAAATGGGATCTGGAACCTTGTCCAACTCTAGAGTTTTTTTTTCTGATTTATAAGAGAAAAGTATGAGAAAAGGCAAATAAATTAATAAGGAAAGCTTTTAACAATTACTATGTTGCAGGCTGTGTTAAGCATAAGCCTAAAAAGGAAGATCATTATTGTCTAAAATAATTCTGAGATACCATCTAACAGCTATCAGATTGACTAAAGTGACAGAAAAAGGTAAAAAAACAAACACTGTTGGAAGGGATGTGGGAAAATTAGGACATTAAAGCACTATTGGTAGAGATATGAATTTGTCCAACTCTTCTAGAAAATGATTTGGAGATATGCTCAAAGAAACTGTATATATCCTTTTGATCTGACAATACCACTACTAGGTCTGTAGCCCAAAGAGACCAAAGAAAATGGAAAAGCACCTCTTATGCAAAAATATTTATTGCAATTCTTCTTGTGGTGGCAAAGAATTGGAAACTGAGGGGATGGCCTTCAACAAGGAATGACTGAATAAATTGCATTATATGACTGTGATAGAACTATTGTGCTATTAGAAATGATAATCTGGATGCTTTCAGAAAAACCAGAGAAGACTTATATGGAGTAGGGCAAGATGACAAGCAGAACCAGAACATAGTCCATAGTAATAGCAATATTGTAAGGATGATCAACCACTCTGATTCAGGTAATCATCCCAGACAATTCCAAAGGTGACATGATGAAAAATGCTATCTGCCTACAGAGACAAATGATGAACTCTGAGGGTAGATTAATGCATTTTTAACTTTCTTCATTATTCTTGCTTTTAGGTATGTTTTTCTTTTACAACCTGACTAATATGGAAATTGTCTGACATCATGCATATAATCCATATTGTATTGTTCTCCTTCTCAAAGGAGGAGAGAGAAGGAGGGAAAGAATTTGGAACTCAATTTTTTTAACCTTTACATTCTGTCTTAGAATCAACACTAAATATCAGTTCCAAGGTAGCTGAGGAATAAGGACTAGACAATTGGGGTTAAGTGACTTGCCCAAGGTCACAGCCAGGAAGTATCTGAGGCCAAATTTGAAGCCAAGCCCTCTTATTTCTAGGCTTGTCTTTCTAGCCATTGAACTACTTAGCTGGCTAGAATTATATTTTTAAATGAATATTTTAAAAAATTCATTTAATTGGGAAATATTTAATGATATAAAATTTAAAAATTAAAAAAAAGAGAGAATTACCATCCTGAAGAAACTTATAGTCTAACAAGGAGAGACAACCCGTCATAGGGAAATGGTAGCTAGGAAGTAATATTTTTGGTATGGAAATTTGTAAGGGTGAGTGCAGTCATAGAATAGTATACTGACTAGCCCTTTCCAACAATAATAGCAATATTAGTTTGATTATGGATCCAGATATTGAAAGTGAGCAATGGTATGATATTTATTCCCCATAAGTTAGCATGCTTGGTTTGGATTCTACTAGCATCATACCATTTATCTTTTTACTCCCCAGATAAGTTTATCATGAGAAAACTCGTCATCATAAAAATTGTTTCAGCTTTGGTCCTCATACCACTTCAATACACTCAGTTACCTCCTCTGATTGGAGGACTGGAGGATGGAGAAAACCAACATCTTTTAAAGCCTACTTTAAAAGGCTCAGAATTCCAACTAGTTCTTCATTTCCAACAAGTTGTATTGCTGGGTTTCGATTCTACCATCACCGTGCTTCATTAGTATCAGATACCATCTGGCACTTTTCCTACACCTTTGTGTATTTCTATATTGTCTTCCTCCATTGGATTTTCAACTTCTTAAGGTCAGGGATTATCTTTTTTCTTAAGTATATCCTCAGCACTTAGTAAAGCAATTGGTCTACAGTAGGTACTTAAGTGCATTATATTAAACTATGTTACATTGTTATGTTATATTATATTACATTATATCATAAATTTCATATTATATCACATTATATTATAATTCATTTATTATAGTATATTGAATCAATTTATAGATGGAATATACATAGCAAGACAGCTGATAACTTGACCTAGAGATACTAGGCCACATCATTCTCTCATCAATAATGGCAGTGGCCATCCTAGAATAGGAATTTTAAAATTGAAAAGGTTCAGTCCTCCTAGTTCTACTGTGTTTTCTAGACAGGAAGTATATTTTCTTTTTTTTTTTTAAATCAGTGCTGTGTATTAGTTTCAAGGCAGAAGACCAGTAAGGTTCAGGCAATGAGGGTTAAGTGACTTGCCCAGGGTCATACAATAAGGAAGGATCTGAGGTCAGATTTGAACCTAGGACTTCCCATTTCTAGGCCTGTCTATCTACTGAGCCACCTAACTTCCCCTAGAAGGTCATTTTCAAGAGAGATTAATGGATGTGGGACTTATACCGACTCTGAGAATTGCCAGGATTTGGATAGTGAGAGTATCCCAGGTAATAACATGACCAAAGACACAGAGAATGGTACTCAATTAGTGTTCATGTGTGAGAAGTAGCACTGGGTATGAACAATTTGGGGGTGGGGAACAATTTTGGAATTAGAAAACACTATGGAATTAATATTTATTAGATGATAAATTAAAATGACAGTGGAATGAGTTGTACATTAAAATCTCAAGTTGGCTTTTCCATCATTTTCAGGCTGATAAGAACTTCTTTCTTAATGCTGTTCCCTAAGAGTTGACTCAGGTTTTTGAGTGCAGTACAAATAATGACATGGATTTCATGGTTCATAATTGCTCAATGTAAAATGAGACCATGGACAGCCTTTTCAGAATTGTTTGAGCTCTGGGGATAGCAGCTTGTCAACAGAATATCCTCTCCCCATACTGAAATTGGGATCATGGGACTCTTCACCTCACAGAATGGAAATCAAGCACATAAATAAGGCCTCATTGGGTTGGAATTGCATTCCAATTTTCCTCTTAACAAATGACTGTCAGGTTGTAAACTGGAGCAGAGAAAGATGAGGCCTCATGCTATTATCAAACCCTCCTGGCTGTAATTGGGGACCAGATAATGGAAAGGATATAGGGAAAATGAATTCCTTTTATCAGTGATCCATTATGATGAATGAGTATCATTCCACAACTTAGATGGGAAAAGGGAAATTTGGCTTCCAATCATCAGAGTTTAGTTATGTTTGAGGGGCCAAGCATGCTACTATAATGAGAACAATTAGGAGGTATTGAAAAGGCGATGACTGGCTCTGCTTTAATTAAAAAGATCTTTCATCATTTCTCATTTATATATGTCTTTGTAGGATTTATGAAATAACAGCCAAATTCCCTGCTGTTTTTGTATTCGTAGTATGGTAAGTTTGGTATCCTTTTCCATTTGACATGTGGAAAGGGATTTTTTTTTCAAAGACTTAGGCTGAATCTATTACCTCTTTGTCTCATCTCTATTACAATTCACATCAGTTCAAGAATTCAAAACCAATTGAAGTTTCAAACTCTTTGAAAATGGCCCTATGGTAGCATAATAGATGTCAAGGTATGGCTGATATGACCTAAGCAGAATAAATAGAATGATGTACCCATGAGAACACATTGGTTGAAAGTATTTCAGGTTCTAAGAATTTTCTTTGGTTTGGAAATTGAATAAGAAAGCCAAAGGAAGGCAAAATTTGTTCCCACTTCCATGTTGGTTTTCTCAGCTAAATATCAAGTAAGAACAAACTAATGGTCTCCATAGTTTTAAATGATTCCAATTGGTATCTAATGTTCTAGGTATTGCTACTATACCTAAGAATAGGCACATTCCTTGTAAGATTTTCTTAAGTCATGATTTTAACTTCTAACAATCTTGGATCCCAAACAAATGCCTTTCTGAAGTTGTGAGTTAAAAAGCTTTGGTGGGTCCCTGTTATCTTTAAGACCAAATACAATCACCTCTGTTTGACATTTAAAGACAGAGGAATCAGGATGGTGTGGTGGATAGAGTGTTGGCTTTGGGATGAGGAATACCTGAGTTCAAATCTTTGTGTCATTTGAAATTATTGTAAGCCCTGGAAGACTACGTCTCCCAGGACTCTCTCTGCTACAACTTCCCCTGACACCTCCCACTTCCTTTGGGGGGGGGGTGTCAGGGAAAGTATAAAAAGGAAAGTTTGGCATCTTTGCTCTCTTTCTACCCAGGAAGCTCAGCTCTCCACCCTGGAAGCAGTGCTCTCTACCCTGAGACTCTAATCTCTCCCTTGGCACTTTTTTCCCTTTCTTTCTACCCCCTAGTTTTCCCTAGACCTTCCCTTTCCTAACCTAAATAAAGCCTAGCTATTCAAACCCCAAAGTTGCTCTCAGATCATTCATTGGAGGGTGCTGGTCAATTTCCCCCTGCCTGGGCTGGGACTGCTACCTTCCTTTCCCTTCTTCTACCTTCCTCTCTCCTTTCTCCCATCCATCCTACCATCCTTCCTCCATCCCTTCACTTCACTTTCACCACACATCTTCTTTCCTAAATTTAATGACTTTTGCTCAATCCTCAGTCTTTCTGAATTTTCTGACAGCCTTTAACTCTGTCAAACACCTTCTTCTCCTTGATACTGTCTTCTTCTGTAAGTTTTCAAGTTGATTCTCCTGATCCTTCTCCTTTGTTTGATCTTAATGCAGGCAAATTTTGCTAATGTTAAGTATCTTCCAAGGCTCTATCTTAGACCCCTTTCTCTTACTATAATCTCATACTTGATGATCTCATCAATTCCAATAGATTAAATTATCATCTAGCCAGATGGCTCTCAGGTCTATTTATCCACCCTTAACATCTTTCCTGATCTCCAATCTCATATCCCACAGAGGTGTCATCCTTTAGATAGCATAAACTTAATATGCCCCAAATCAGAACTCATATTCCCCCTGACCCCTTCTCTATTCAAAACTTCCTTATAAATGTCAAGTACACCACTGTCCTCCTAGTCACCAAGATCTCTAACCAAGTTGTCATCCTCAATGCCACATATTCTTTCCTTATATACGATCTATTTCCAAATCCTGTTGATTGTACCTTCTCAAAATCTTTTCTATATGCCTCTTTCTTTCTCCTGATAGCCTCTACCCTAATGCATCACTTCATCACCTCCCACATGGACAATAGTCTCCTGGTCTTGAGTGTCTTCCCAGTATAGTTTGTCCTCTACACAGTGACCGAAGGGAACTCCTTATAGCACAAGTCTGACCATTTTACTTCCCTACTCAGTGAACTCCAGTGGCTTCTTTTTACCTCCAGAATCAAAAATAAAATCTTCTATTTGGCTTTTCTAGGTTTTCACAATTGGCTCCTTCCTGCATTTCCAGTTTTCTTATACCTTACCTCCCTCCCCTTACCCCCACCACATACTCTAAAAATCAATGGCACTGGCCTTCTGGATGTTCTTCCCAGAAGAAACCATACCAACCTAATAGTTTCACTGATTGCCATTCATGCCTGTAATGCTTTCCCTCCTTACCTTCACCTGCTGCCTTCCCTGACTCCATTCAGTGCTTACATTGAAGCTTTTTTTCCCCACAAAATATATTTTCCTGCCCTGCCCTCCCTACTAGTGTCTTCCCTCTGAGAGGAATTCTAGTTTATATACTATATATATGCCTTTAAAAACATATTTATGACTACTAGGCGTTCCTTATTAGAATCTTCACTCTTTGAAGACTGAGATTGTATTTTTGCCTTTTTATCCCTAGAACTTAACACAAGTCCTGGCACATGCTCATAACTTGATTTATTAGTTGATAAAGTTACTTAGGGTTTCTTAAGCCCAAATTTCTTCCTCTTTAAAAGGATATATAATTATAGCACCAATGTAATGGGTATCGCAAGACTTAAATGAGATAATGATTTAAAAATAGATTGTAAATCCTAAAATAGTATATAGTTAGCTATTGTTTAAATTCCTTTGGAGTCTGCCTCCAGCCAACTTTTCCAGGATTATCATGCATTAAACTTTTTCATGTATTCTTTTGTCCAACAAAATTGTACCCCCTGCTGCTTTTTTTTAAACCCTTAACTTCTATGTATTGACTTATAGGTGGAAGAGTGGTAACGGTGGGCAATGGGGGTCAAGTGACTTGTCCAGGGTCACATAGCTGGGAAGTGTCTGAGGCCGGCTTTGAACCCAGGATCTCCTGTCTCTAGGCCTGGCTCTCAATCCACTGAGCTACCCAGTTGCCACCCCCCTGCTGCTTTTTTTTTTTAAACCCTTGTACTTCGGTGTATTGTCTCATAGGTGGAAGAGTGGTAAGGGTGGGCAATGGGGGGTCAAGTGACTTGCCCAGGGTCACACAGCTGGGAAGTGGCTGAGGCCGGGTTTGAACCTAGGACCTCCTGTCTCTAAGCCTGGCTCTCAATCCACTGAGCTACCCAGCTGCCCCCCTCCCCTGCTGCTTTTTGCATAAGACACCCACCTTCCATGTCTGTGCCTAAGGAAAAGTCATCTCCTATTCCTGAAAAGTATCCCTTCTTTACCTTCATCTCTCAGAATTCCTAGTTTTCTTCAAAGTTCAAATTGATTGTCACTTCTTAAATGAAGCCTTTCATATCTACCAAGGACCTGACTCCTTCCTCTACCACAAAAATTATCTGATAAATTTTCAGTGAGAATAATATTTAGTAATATAATAATAGTTATAAGTCTGATTTAATATAACTTAACTTTGGTTTTAATCTCCATTTTGTGACTGAGTTGTTTATTAAAAACCTTTTTTCAATATGATTTTTTAAAAATACAAGCACCTATGTGGTACAGTACAATAGAACAATATGTACATTCATAAACAATTGTTAAACATATGTCTGCCCTCTCATAAGACCAGTCACTAATTATTACCAATAGCTTTTATTATAAATTCTATTAAATATAATTATGTATAAAATACTCTTTGGGGATAAATTACAAACAGCTTTATCAATCATTTTGAAATAAACTACCATTCAGATTTCCTGGAAAACAACTTGGGGATGACCACATTAAAAATCTAAATAGCCCACTTGAGGTTCCTGCCATTAACATGCTCCTAGGCATGTCTAAGGCTGGTTTCTGCATTTCCCATACTTAAGACTCAAACAGCCCAGGTTGAGTTAAGGGAAGTATTGATTGGTGGAAACTTGCCAAGTGATCACCTTGAAGGGAACTACATGGCCTTCAGCTAGGCAGAGAAGGAACTTTGTCGACACCAGTAAGGAAAGAGCCTATTTGAACCACTAAAATATCTGGATGGTACTTTATTCCTAAAGGATGTTATTTGCATCCTTTGATTTAATTTGATGCCTTGAGAAATGCAAGCTTAATTATTTGTTTTTTTCTTCTTTCTATTAGCTCATAAAAGTGTCAGGAAATTGGTTATATACATTTACCATGCATTAGAATAATTTGTAATATTTTCTTATTTATGATCATAAAAACAAATGGAAATGAAATACACATATCTGTATATGTGTGTATATATATACGTACACATATCTACCTATCTCTTTCTCTAGAGAGAGAGAAAAAAAAAAAGAGAGACAGAAAGAGACAGAGAAAGAGAGAGTTTCCTACATTCAAAACACTTTGCTAAGTTCAGGGGCTAGAAATACAAGAAATAAGACAGTCTGTACACTCTTAAATACCATGTGATTTTTCCATTACTTACAGTTGAATTTACTTATGAGTATCTCACCCTGTTCAAATTCCTTGAGCACAAGGACTGTATTATTTTTCTGTTTATTCTATTACTTATTTATTAAATTTATTTTTATAACATTCTATTATTTCTATTATTTCTCTAGCACTTAATCAGTACTCTACATATAAGTACTTAATAAATGCTGTTTCCTTCATTCATTCAAAAAGTTTAAATAGGGGAATACATTAAACATGAGAATACATTAAGTTCAAATAGGGGAATACATTAAGCATGTTTCAGAAAAAGAGGACTAGAAAAGGGGAAAAAAGATATGACCAATCATAATTCAGAGTCACAAGGTGTAAATCTATAGAATGGAAGTCACTTGAATTCAAGGACTATTTCTTTTGGTCTTTCAATCCTAAGACCCAACACAGTGCTTCACATTTCATTAACTTCTTAATAAACCTTTGTTGGTTGTTTGAAAAATTTACAATCTAGACTCACTAGATGTCCAGTACTAATGCCTTTAATGAATAAAAGAGATTTTAATAAAAAGAAAACTAATTAAAGTTGACATTAGATGTGTAAGCATGACTCAGATAAATGAATGTATTCATTATTTCTCCCTTCTCTTAACTAAACTGGGAAAGGACTTATCTGGAGCCTAAAGAAAGTTTATAAATTGTGTTCACTATGCCTAGTAGAGGTTTTGAGTCTTCAGATAATTTATGTGATATCACTTACTACCAAATAAGGGTGTATATGTTATGTAGATTCAGAATTTCTTAGCAATACGTATATTTCCATTTGCAAAATAAAAAGGTTTTTTGTATAATGAATAAATTCATTTATTAGGGTCATGCTTACACTTCTAATTTAAATTTTAATCAGATTTCTTTTGATTAAAATCTCTTTTAGTCCACCAAAACATTAATACTGCCCATATACTGAGTATAGACTACAAATCTTTCAAACAACCAACAAGCATTTATTAATCAACTACTGAAATGCAAGATATTGTGTTGGTTCCTGGGGTAAAGACCAAAAGAAACAGTCCCTGCCTTTAATTAATTTCCATTCTATGGACTTCCACCTTGTGACCCTGCAGTATGATCAGTCAGTTTTTCTTCCCCTTTTCTAGTTTTCCTTGGGTTTCCTCATATGTAAAATAGAGATAATCATTTTGGGTGTACCTCCCTAACAAGGTTGTTACACAGGATCCACTCTGACAAAGTACATAAAATACTATGTAGATTTAAGATTTTATAATTGAAATGCCTCCCAAAGGACATTGTGTTCAGACATTCAGTTTCACTCCCAAATTCTTAATTGGTGTAAGATGAAAATAGAACAATTGAGTGGCTATTCCGCTTGGTTGTTCAAGAAGTTGTCCTCTAGGGAGGGGTGAGAGTTAAAAAAAACTCATTTTGACACAAAACTGATAAATGGATTGGCTGCACATAGACAGTCTGAATGTCAAAAGCATTAGGACACTCCAACCTATCAAATCCCATTATGGTTACATTTCCATGAGGCAAGAAACATACAAACAAGATCCTGCACTTCTCTGATAAAAAACATTTGAAATAAATTGCTTTTCTAAGCATGTTCAGAAACAAATAGGATCCATGAGAAATGTCAGATTTTGTGAATTAAAAAAATAGTTTTGCCAAGTAAAAGTAGGGTTTAAAAAAAAGAAGAATTTAAGCTTCTTTTGGCTCAATAGAGAAGGAAATGATGAGCTTATTCAACAGGATGAGATTGGACCAGACCAGTTATTTCTTTAGGCTAAAAAAACTATCAATACAGAAATTCTCTATATCAATACAGATTTATACTTACTCTTCAATTTGTAAAGAACTGCCTGGGCCAATGAGAGGTTTGACAACATGACTTGGATCACTCACCATCATATGTCAGAGTTGAGACTTAAACATACACCCTCCATACTTTGAGACCAGATCTCTCTCTATGTCATATTCTTATTTATTTGATAAATGTTTTGTTTCCCTCCAAATTTAAGTGCTTAATGTGTAGAGCCTATATTGTTACTAATACAGAAAGGGATCTTCCACAATGAAATGTGTGCTCAGTTGCAGGTTCCAAAGACTGGGACTAGCTCTATGGTTTCGGTGATCTAGGGAACTCTTGGGTGAGGAAACATCTCTCAATGCAGATTTTCACCTTTGCTGCAACTGATTACCATAAAGAATTGCCCAGAATGCTGGGTGAGTTAGGTGAGATTTGTTGGTTACATTTCCATTTTTGCATCAGAGATAGTGTTTGAATTCATAACTTTCTCTCTTCCTGCTTTCTAGGCTAGCTTCCCATCTATTTTTACCATGTGACCCCTCACTTGTTTACTGCACGTGCACACACACACACACACACACACACACATACACACACACACACAGACACAGACACACACACACATTGAGAGAGACAGAGAGACAGACAGAGAGACAAAGACAGACACAGACAGACAGATAGGTAGATAGGTAGATAGGTAGATAGATAGATAGATAGATAGATAGATAGATAGATAGATAGATAGATAGATAGATAGATAGATAGATAGATTCATATACGGATATTTTTTTTTGGAAAAAATATAGATGGCTAAGGAAGGCACAATTTCATAACAGGTAATATTACACTGAAGTCTAGCTCTCACCATTGTATTTCTTGCTACCCTGAATGGATGTTAAATTAGAGAAGCATTCCTTTTTTTTTCCAGAGAG
Source organism: Gracilinanus agilis (assembly GCF_016433145.1). Taxonomy (NCBI): domain Eukaryota; kingdom Metazoa; phylum Chordata; class Mammalia; order Didelphimorphia; family Didelphidae; genus Gracilinanus; species Gracilinanus agilis. Next base: position 25,717,483 of record NC_058131.1, read on the forward strand.
AACTTCTCAGGAGAGTAATCCACAACATATTTTCACTGTAATTCAGTTGTAGTATCAATTGCTAATGATCTGAATGTAAAGGGGTAGATGGTTTCCTGGGTACCTTTAAAAGGAGAATTCTAGGAAATTCAGCTGTCTACACAAAGTTACTTTAAAATACATAAAAGTACCTGATTCCTATGATTCAGCAACAGATGACTCTCTCTCTAATATAATAAAGACTACCTATTTGTATCTCAGAATCACAGGATTCTTGGGCTAGAATTTTTTTCCCCATAGAATCCATATTTCCATGGCAGAGTGCTAAGGCCACTAGAAATTGGTATAGATAGCAAGTAATGCCCTTTCCACCAAATGGAGTTGATGTAACCAAACATTCTGAAGAACAATGGATCATAGGGAATGAATCAAAAGTAAAATCAACAATAACTTTCATGGACTGTTTCGGACTCCGTCCATAGTGAAATCCAGCATCGATACCTCTATTTCTGTTTTTTACTGTTGTACAATTCACCTTTAATGCAAGAAAAGTCATTACTTTCTGAGGCAGCCAATTTCTATTGTTTGGACATCTCGAATTGCTAAAGAACAACCAGGTTGCCTTACATGTTTTTTTCTGCAATTTCCAACCTTTACTCCTGGTTTTGGCTGATGGAGCCAAGTAGAATAAACCAAATACCTTTGTTTGTTGCTTTATTTTTCCCTTATTAAAAATTTTTTCAAATATTTTAAAGAGAGCTATCATGCCCATCCCCAATATTTTCTTTTATTGATTAGACAATTCTACTTCCTTAAACTGATCCTCTTGTGGATATCATCCCAATTTGCCTGTTCTGGAGAATGTAGAGCTTCCAGAACTGAACAAAATGTTCCAAATGTTATCTGGCCAAGACAGAATTCAGTGCCACAGTCATCAGTGTGGTACAGCAAAGGAGAATGGGATTCATAGTCAGAGGATCTGGGTTCAAATCCTAAATGATACCTATCACCTATGTAGGCTTTATCTGGTGCTTTACCCTTCCTAGGCATCAGTTTCCTTTTCTGTAAAATGAGAGGATTGAAAGACATAGCTTGAATGTCCATTCCAGATGGAAATATCTAATTCTATGGATCTAACATAGCCTAACATCATTTTGTCTTTTTAGAGGTCACCACATGATACTCTTGATAGCCAGCATGGCATAGAGGACCAACTTTGGAGTCAGGAATATCTCCTGTGTTGAAGGTCTGTGAGTCACACATAGGGGCTTTGGAATCATGGGAAATCAATGATTTAACATTTTAGTACCACAGGTTCCCAGACATTAAGTAACCTAAAAGTACCAGATTGACTTTACTGGAAGGAGTTTTCAAACTGGAAAATTTCCCCTATAGTGACATCACAAGCCCAGACCACTGCATTATTAACACACCTTGAGCTTGGATTCCAATAAATCTCTGAAGTCTTTGTCAAATGAACTCCAGTTCTGCCCCTTTCATTTTTACCTTATGAAGTGGATGAATGTCTTTGAGCAAAGGTATAGACAGGTTCAGGACAGATTTCAGTAGATCTATCCACCTTAGAAAGGCTGAGTCTACATTAGATTTCAACTTAGTAGTTTTGATGTCAAGGAGTTTGCAAACTAAAGCTCCTAGGATCAAATAGAGACGTGGACTGTTTTTGTGTGTCTTGCAAACTCAGAATATTTTTAAATTTAAAACAAGTTTTATTGTATTTAAAAATCTCTTTAGATTGGGATTGAACAAAAATAGGTAGCGGGCCCTGGTCCTCAGTTTATCATTTGCTGCCTTCTCTTCTATCATAACAAAGGCTTTTTAGATACTGATTCTATCATCTAGGATCAATTATACTTACCAGCTTTGTGTTATTTGCACATTTGATGAGCCTTCAATCTATCCTTAACTATTCTCAATTTCTTCTGTATATACTTACATACAAAGTGTCATCATTCCAGTTTGAATGTTAACACCTTGATGATAAAAATTGGTCATTTAAAATTTCATATCCAGTTTCTCATACATAAAATCACAGATCATAATTTCAGATCTGGAAGGATGATCTCTTAGGGTAGAATGTAGATTCTTTGATGGTAAAGATTATTAATTTTTTTTATCTTTATATCCTCAGTGTTTGACACATAGAATCTGAGATCACAAATAAGATCTGAAAAGGCCCTTAGAGGTCACTAACTCAACTCCTTCATTTGATGAATGAGTAAAGAGAGGTTTATAAAAGTTGTGACTTTTCAAGAATCCCATAGTTATTGCTGTAGAGAAGATCATAACCCAAGTTTTCTTGATTTCTGTCCATCTATTATGCTATGTTTTCCCTCATCCAGTGGTGCTAAATAAGTGTTTGTTTGTTGATTGATTTCTCTCATTTTATATTCAAGTCATTCTTACAAATGTTAATAGCACAATATTATGAGACCAAGAACAAATTGGAATCAAGCCAGCAAAAAATCCACTTAACCACTCAGAATCCCCCTATTTTTGGTGTTCCCAAAGAAGTCATGTATTTCAAGAATATAAATGCCTTTACTACCCTTGATTGTCTCAGAAAAGACTGCAAACTAGCATTGAAGACATTTCACAAGGTTTATTGTTCAGTTGTTTCAGTTGGGTCCTGTCTTTCATAACTTCATTCATGGTTTCCTTGGCAAAAATACTGGAGTGGTTTGCTATTTCTTTCTCTGGTTAACTTGGCAGATAAGGAAATTGAGACAAACAGGGTTAAGCAACTTGCCATGGGTCAATGCAGCAAGAAAGCATCTAAGGCCAGATTTGAACTCAGGAGGATGATTCTTCCTGATTCTAAACCCAAGACTTTATTCACTCAGCTCCCTAGCTTTATCACAAGGTAGCCAAGGCACATATCTCCTACATGAGATCTCTCCATTCCAGACAAATATGTCTCTCTTTTCTTACCTTCCAATGTCATGATGATTTCTGCCACTCCATTTTTCTTTTATTTTCACTGTTTGATTCTTCTAGGATGACCCTCTCTTTCCTCTATGTCTATCCCAATCATCTCCACCTTCATATTTCAGTTGATTTTGGTCTCCCTCGATATGGTCTTTACCAACATTTCCCTAGTTTCCAGTTGATCTTTTCTCTGAGCTCCTAAAGCCAAGTTATCAGAATCATGGATTGTTGGAGCTGGGATGCTCTCAGAGTACATCTTCTCCAACATTTATGTGGGAAGCAACCTTACCTGTGATCCTCACTTTTCACTTAGCATATAAGATCTGTTTTTACAAATATCCTCATTGGATGTCCCATTTTGGTAGTAACTGGATTCTTAACTGAGACGACACTGGATTTCCAAAGATCATACACAAATTATAGTAAGAAAGAAAGAAAGAAAGAAAGAAAGAAAGAAAGAAAGAAAGAAAGAAAGAAAGAAAGAAAGAAAGAAA
>NC_058131.1:25721186-25760213 GCF_016433145.1 Gracilinanus agilis
TGAGGAAGAAAAGAAGGAAGGAAGGAAGGAAGGAAGGAAGGAAGGAAGGAAGGAAGGAAGGAAGGAAGGAAGGGAGAGAGGGAGGGAGGAAGGAAGGAAGGAAGGAAGGGAAGTTAATTTTGTAAAATGTTAAGCATAGTATCTAGCACATAGTAGACATTTAGTAAATACTAATTTTATTTCTTCTTTTTAAAAAGTTAATGATAATAGGACCTGGATACAAATCTGACCTCAGATACTTCTAGTTGTGTGATTCTGAGCAAGTCACTTAACCCAGATTTCTTAGCTCTTGCTGTTCTTCTGTCTTACAATTGATTTAATGAAGAGAAAAGATAAAGATTTTTAAAAAGGCAATGATGATAATGTCAAAGTTAGCAATGATGAAGATACTTTGAAGTCTCCCACAATATTGCTTTCCCTTCTCTAGAGAAATAACAGTTCATCATTATCCTTCCTCAAATATGGCACCTAGCATTGAAGATGTGGGTTAAGTAAATTTTTTTTAGTGATCATGATGGGCATCACCTCCTTAATTCTAGGTACTCTGCCCCCAGAATGATCATCTCAAACTTTCACAGGCTTTACCAGGTCATAAAGAGTTTTAGTACTTTCAGCATTGAGGTGATACACCATCTATCTTCTCTCTTACTTGTACCAGCTATCCTCCATAGTTGGAATACACTTTCTCCTTTCCAGTATCATTCAAAATTACTGGTTTCCTTTAAGACTCAGCTCAAGTGCCATCTTCTGCATGAAGTCCTTCCTAAATTCCCTCGTGGCTAGTCTACTCACTACTCAACTGCTTTGTATTTATTTTGTACATAATAATGTTTATAATATATACATGTATATTCTGGTCTCTATTAGAATACAGTCTCTTAGAGAACAGGAACTATTTCCTTTTTCTAGATCCAGTGTTTAGTCTGGCAGAGAAGTCACCTAAAATACTTGTTAACTGATGTATTAACAGAGATAAAAATTTTATAAAAAGAAGTAATTATAAGGTAATTTGAGGAGCAAGAAAATCAGTAACAACTAGGGATGGTGGTTAAGAATGATCTCAGGGAACAGGTGACACCTGACCTAAGCCATGAAGGAAGACATCAAGTTTATATTGGCAGAAATGAGGAAGAAGTACATGCTTGGTTTCAGATGAATGATTATATGAGAAGTCTCTAACTCACTCTTGTTTACCTTGTATGCCTTTTGGATAGTATTTGGATGGTGCAATCTAAGTTGGACTTCCCAGATGACGTCTCAAAAATAATTCTTTCAAATCTGGCCTCAGATACTTTCTAGCTGTGTGACCCTGGGCAAGTCACTGAAATGCCATTGCCTAGCACTTCCTGTTCTTCTGCCTTTGAAACAATGTTTCAAAGATGGAAGATAAGGGTTTTAATAAAGCAAAACAAAAAAAAAAAACAAAAAAAACATTCTGACAACAAATCATTGCTTTAATTTTTTATCCAGAACACTGGCAGTGGAGAAAAAACGGAATCATGTAATGTTATAAATAATGTAATTGCATTGTTTTCAGAGCAATTCCACCAGAAGAAAAGCTTTTGTATCATAAAAAGCTTTTCTAGCAGCTTCCCCTCTGAGGGGAGTTTGGTGAGACGGATGTTGTATCCAATTGCGATGTACTCTTCCCATCAAACCTCATACACTGTGGCCCATATCCCAGCAAATTCACATGAAACTCAAAATTATTATTTACTGATGTAGCAATAAGTAGAAGTTTGGGAGTTTTTTGGTATCTTTAGTTTCACCTACCATGAACCCAATGTTTGTGGCTGTTCACTGCTCCCACCCTCTATACATTCTGGAAACTTCAAGCCTCTGGTTAAATCAACTTCAAATTTAATGAAGCAGTTTTTATAACCCATCATCGAGCTATTAAGACTCTCATTTTCTACCTTTACTATGTTTATTCTAGTTAGCAAAGTTGATTAGTTCACAATGCCAGTGAAACTCAGGGCTTGGATTCTGTCCCCAAATGGACAGAGACCTTGGCTCTCAGACAAATTCTTCCCCTGACCAGAAAGTACCCCTAATACAAATTGTAGAAATAACGCCAAGGGGGGAGCCACGAGTGACATGGATTGCTCAGTGCAGGCTATCTTGGACAATGGAGTTACAGCTCAGACTTTTTTTTTATCACGCTGAGGAAATGAACATTGGTATAGGCAAATTTATAGGTGATGGGTACCAGATTATCATTACTGACTCCTTACTGTTCCAGATATGGGGATAGTCCAAAAAAGGTAAAACAGATTCATTCTTTAAGCCATTGAAGATGCATGAAATTAAGGAATGCAGATATTGAATGGGCCAAAGTCTACTATTCTAGGGATATCTGCTTCATTTTAAATATTTCTATTCTAATTCTTCCCTCACTCTGCATTAATAATTCAGAAATTTAAGTTTTTATTTGTATTAGAAATAGAGACACATGCCATCAGACTGAATTCATGTCCCTTAGTCCATCATGATCAACCCTGAGATGAAATGAATTTCTTTTGCTAAGGTACCTATTTGAGTCTTGCAAAAAAATTTGCTAATGAGAAGAGGAAAGATGGAGTGAGAACATATCATTTACAAGGTTGATCACCACAGAACCAAGTCTAAGTTCATGGAGTATTTGGGTCAGTGTAGCCCATGGCCTAATATTTTTAATACTTTCTAGTCAATCATTCTTTTTTTTTTACTTTTCTTTTAGATTTAAATATTTTAATTTTTTAGAAAAGTTTTCCATGGTTACATGATTCCTGTTTTTACTTTCCCCTTCACTCCCCTTTAGCCCACCCCCCCCATATCCAGCACATATTTCCACTGTTTTTTTTTTAATTAAATTTTATTTTTGGAAAAATTTTTCATGGTTACATGATTCATGTTTTTACTTTCCCCTTCACCCTCTCAAACTCCCCCACCATAGCTAACTCCCATCTCCACTGGTTTTAACATTTGTCATCAATCAAGACATATTGTTGATAGTTGCATTGGTGTGGTCCTTTTGGGTCTACAACCTCAATCATGTCCTTATCAACCCAAATGTTCAAGCAGTTGTATTTCTTCTGTGTTTCCTCTCCTGTAGTTCTTCCTCTGAATGTGGGTTGGGTTCCTTTCCATAAATCCCTCAGAATTGTCCTGGATCACTGCATTGCTGCTAGTACAGACTTCCATTACATTCAATTTTACCACAATGTATCAGTTTCTGTGTACAATGTTCTTCTGGTTCTGCTCCTTTCACTCTGCATCAATTCCTGGAGGTCTTTCCAGTTCACATGGAATTCCTCCAGTTTATTATTCCTTTAAGCACAATAGTATCATCACCAGCATATATCACAATTTGTTCAGCCATTCCCCAATTGAAGGGCATACACTCACTTTCCAGTTTTTTTGTCACCACAAAGAGTGCAGCTATAAATATTTTTGTACAAGTCTGTTTATCTATCATCTCTTTGGGGTACAAACCTAGCAATGCTATGGATGGATCAAGGGGCAGACATTCTTTTATCGCTCTTTAGGCATAATTCCAAATTGCCATCCAGAATGGTTGGATCAGTTCACAACTTCCCCAGCAGTGCATTAATGTCCCAATTTTGCCACATCCCCTCCAACATTCATTACTCTCCCCTGCTATCATTTTAGCCAATCTGCTACTGGAATGATTTATTCTAGAGAAGCCATACTGACTCTATATCTTTAGTGATTTCCATTCTATATGTTTACTGATCACCTCTTTTATTGATGATCTATTTTAGAATATTCCTAAGAATTAAAATTAAACTCAATGGTCTGTTTCCTGACTATTTCCTTACCTTTGTTCTTCATAGTAGCTATCCTGTGGTATATTTACTATTGTTGTTTAGTCATTTAAGCTATGTCTAACTCTTAATGACCGCATTCATGATTTTCTTGGCAAATATACTAGAGTGGCGTGCCATTTCCTTCTCCAGCTCATTTTGCAGAAGAGGAACTGAGGCAAACAAATTTAAGGGACTTTCCCAGGTTAACACAGTTAATAAGTATTAGAGGCCAGATTTAAATTCAAGAGGATGATTATTTTTGACTGGAGGTCCACATTCAATCCATTGTGCCACCTAGTTGCCCCTATGAAACAATACTTGTTATATACTCAATTTCTCTTCTCTGTACTGTCCCTTTTTTCAATTAATTAGGTTTGAAAGATAACAAGAAAATTAATCTTGCCATTTTTGTCACTTATATAGTCCATCTTGGGTTAGGGTCAAATGTGGTCAATGTGTAGCAATAGCCCATTCCTAGGTATTATCTTATTACCCAGGTTTTTACTTCAAAAATCAATTTTCCTCTTTTATAACCCTTGTATCAGTAAAGGTAAGTGTCTCCCACATCTTTATGATCTTCAATTTCTTGCCCAAGACTTCATCATATTTGTCAATACTTTAATAGCTCATGAAGTCAGATCTAAATTATTGGAAAAACATTAATTGCTCATGGGTAGGCTGTGCCAGTATCATAAAAATGATAATTTTTCCTAAATTAGTTTGCTTATTAAGTACCATATCAATATACCCCAAAAATATTTCATACAACTAGAAAAAATAAGAATAAAATTCATTTTAAAGTACAACCCCCCCTCAAATATCAAAGGAATTAATGAAAAAAAAATGAAGGAAAGTGATTTAAGCTGTTCCAGATCTCAAACTATAATATGAAGTGACAACCATCAAAGCAATCTGACATTGGCTAAGAAATAAAGTGATGGACCAATGGAATAGATTAGGCATTCAATACACAGTGGTAAATGACCATAGTAAACTACATGATAAACACCCAAAACCAAGCTTTTGGAAAAAGAATTCACTATTTGAAAAAATCCACCAGGAAAACTGGAAAACAGTACAGCAGAAATTATATATATATATATATATATATATATGCCATGCCAAAACCTAGCATCATACAGCAAGGCAAAGTAAAAATGGATACATGATTTAGAAATAAAAGATGAGACCATAAACAAATTAGAGGAACACAAATTAGTTTACCTGTAAGACCTATGGACAAAGGAAGAATTTAAGACAAAACAAAACATAGAGAACACATTAAAATTGATTAAATTTGACTCCATTAAATTAAAAAGATTATTCACAAACAAGGTTAAAAGACAAATGACAAACCGGGGGAAAAATGTTTGTAGCAAGTATCTCTGATAAAGGCTTCATTTCTCAAATATATGAAGAGCTTAGTCAAATTTGTAAGAATGAAAAGCATTTACAAATCAACAAATGGTCAAAGAATATGAACAGGAAATTCTCAGATGAAGAAAGTAAAACTATCTTTAGTAATAAAAAATATTTTCCAAATCGCTCTTAATTAGAGAAATGCAAATTTAAAAAATTCTCTCACACCCATTAGACTGAGTAACCTGACAAAAACGGAAAATGGTAAATTATGGAATGTATGTGGAAAAATTGGGACACTAATACACTGTTGGTGGAGCTGTGAACTGATCCAACCAGTCTGTAGAGCAATCTATAACCATGCCCAAAAGACCATCAAACTGTGTATAGCCTTTGACCCCAAAATATCATATTATTAGGTCTGTATCCCAAATAGATTAAATATAAGAGAAAAGAGCCTACATGCACAAAAATATTCAAAGCAGTTCTGTTTGTGGTGTCAAAGACATGGAGACTTTAGAGATGCTCATCAATTGGAGAATGGCTGAACAGATTGTGATAGATGATTGTAATGGAATATTATTGTGTCATAAGAAATGACAAGATGATCACACTTACAAAAAATACTTGGAAAGACATATGAAGTGCTGCAAATTGAAGTGAGCAGAAACAGAAGAATATTGTACATGTTAACAGCAATAATGTATGATGATCAACTGTGAATGACAACTATTATCAACCCTCAAGGATCCAGGACAATTCCAAGGGACTCATGATGAAAAAGAGATATCCACCACCATCGAAGATACAGACATCATCCAAATGCAGATTGAAACATACCATTCTCCACTATATTTCCTGCATAAATTTCTCCCTTATGGTAAGCAATATGCATCATTTCACAGCATGACAAACATGGAAATATGTATTATATGATAATATATGTACAATCTATATCAATATTATCTGCCTTCTTGGAGAGGAGGAAGAGGTGAGAGAGATGGAGAGAACATGGATTGCAAAATGTCAGAAACAAATATTAAAATTCCATTGACGTGTAATCTGAAAAAAATTAAAATCAAAATAAGGCAAAATCAATACTTTATGGGCTCCTATTGGCAGTGTCATATATACTCATATGAATCATTCAAAGTGGGTAGTGGATATTTGTTTCACCATGTCTTCTTGGGGAGCTTCATTATGTCTTGAATAATATAGTAGTTATCTTGAGCAGAAAGTCACCAATCATCACTACTATCTTTATCATCTTTCCCTCTCTGAATGTTTTGTTTTTTCTTTTATAGAACCTGTTCTATATTTTTCTTAGTGGACAAGCAAATGCTTCCTCTTAAGAGCATGCAGCCCCCTCCTCTTCAGGAAGACCAGATTTTATCTTTATCTTTCAGTACATAGTGGTTTCTTTTTTCCCTCTTCCTTCCCTATGTGACATTGTTCCACTTTCCAACCTTCTGAGCCATTGTTTTTCTTTTGTAACATTTCCTTTTTTATTAAGGACTTTATTTCTTCATGGAAGACCCACTTCCATGAAAAACCAGGACAACACTTGATTAGGCAGTGGACCCAGGATAATCTGAATGTATGAATTCTAAAACTGGGAAAATATGGATTTGCAATTAGATAGCCTTCTTTTAGGTACCAGATCCTGCATTTTTTACTCATGTGACATTGGAAAAATCATGACTTCTTACTCCTAGTCACCTCATTTACAAAGTTAAAATGTTAGAGCATATGATATCTTTACTGTCTTCTAGCTCAAGATATATTATCTTATTATCCAGTGATTATCTTTTGTTTTCCTGAAGCAGCATTTGTTCAGAGAGTTCAAACACCCAGAGGGCAAAGAACCATACTTTGAAACTCACCCTAAACCACCACAGTGCCATCAGCAGCCCTGGGCTTAATAAATCTATTTGATAGTAATGGTCCTTCTGCTACTGATGAAGATGCCATCGCTGACTAGAAGGTGCCATAAAAGTCTCAGAGACTATATTTAGCGATGATATGCAGTCACTAGAAAATAAAAAGTAAGTACTCTAGAACAAAGTATTTGCCAGTCTAATTCAAAGTGATAACCATTATGACAATTTATTATGAAACATTTTCATATCACTATATATTTTTCGAAGAGTTAACTCTGTCTCTTATTCCGTATTCTCTATTTTATTAGATTCTTATTCAGTGCTTCAGCTCACTTAAAAGTAGCTTCATTTTTGAGGTATTCAAAGCAGGACTGGAAGGAAAATGGCATAGTAGTTGCAGTTTTTCTATCAGGTATGCTTGAGTTCAAACCCCTTGGAAACATTTACTACCTGTAGCACTTAATTTTTCTAAGCCTCATTTTTTTGTCTGGAAAATGGGGATAGTAATGACTGGTTTCTTTCTTCAGCTTTTATTTCCTCCACCTTTCATTGCTGTACAGATGACTGAGGCTTTTCTACTAGCAATGCTCAGCCTCTTCTTCTTGGCAGATGCTCTGATTCTGGAGCTTTCTTAATTCCACATAGAGAGTCCTGGCTTTGGCTTGGTTTCCATCCTTCCTTCCGGGACTGATGCATTTTCCTTTCTAACCTGAGACTTTGAACATAGCTTAGACATTCTACCCTGCTTTCAGTTTCTACTGCCGGCTTCCCCTCCTCTTCCATTTCCTTTATTTAGTTGGGCAGAATCAGCATCTCTTACCTCTTCAGGAGTCAGTTGAGTTCAGATCTAGCCACTACACAGGAAAAGGAAGACAATCTCTACAGCCAGATCCAGATTTTTAAATCTAAGATTTGCTTGCACTCTCTGCCCTCAGGTAGAGGATGGAGATAATGCCAAGCAGGAGTTCTAAGCATTAGTGATTTCTTTTATTATTTCATATGATTTTCATTTTTTAAAAATTGTGTATGGTGTTATTTCTTATCTTGTGGATTCTGATACTCAGTAATCATTCTTCAAACACAAGTGCTAAACACCTCTGCCAGGCACTGTGCTAAGCTCTAAAGTGGCAAAAAAGGGAAAAGACAATCCCCAATCACAAGAAGCTCACAATATAAGCAATTATAAAATGAAAGATAATCAGAGGAAAAGCAGCAAAATTAAGGAGATCTGAGAAAGAAATGTGAAATTTTAGGTGATATATGAAGGAAGCCAGTGAATCTAGAAGACAAAGGTGACGATGGAGAGAATTTCAGGAATGGAGAACAGTCAGTGAAAATACCCTGAGTTGGAGTTCATGTCTGATAAGTAGTAAGTATACCAGGATCATTAGATTGCAAAAAAATGGGTGCAAATATGTTAGAGTGAGAAGCAAGAGTGAAAAGACTGGAAGGTAGGAAGGGGCCAGCTCATGAAGGACTTTGCAAAACAGAATATTTTATATTTGATCCTGTAGTTGATAGGAAGGCACTGAAGTTTTATTGAATAAAGGGATTATTGAATAATTTATTTTATTGAAGTGTATTGAATAAAGGGATAGGGTGGTAAGATCTGAGCTTTAGGAAGACTAATTTGACTGCTCTGCAAAGAATAGTTTGGAGTAGGGAAAGACTTAAATTTACAAAACTGACCAAAAGGCTATCTCATTAGTCTAGGTATGAGATGATGAATCTACACTAGGGAAGTGACGATGTAAGAAGAGAGGAGGGGCTGTATCCCAGAGATGTTAGTATGGGTAAAATCATTAGACTAGATGGAGGTGGAGTAAGAGATAATAAAGAGTTGAGGATTAGTTAGGTTGATGACCTGAGTGACTAGGATAGTGGTACCTGGCACCCTCAACACTCATAGGGAAATTGTGAAGTAGGGAGAATTTTAGGGGAAAGATAATTGACATGGAGACCTGTTCAGATGTTCACAGTACATCAAATTTGAGATATCTCACAGACCATTGGAGATGCAAGGCTGGAGGCAGCCAGAAGATCTGGTCTGTATAAGCAGATTTGGAAAACATCAATATAGAAATGATAATTGATTCCACGGGAGCTAATGAGATCACTAAGAGCTGAACTTTCACTTTTATTTTTTTATTTTTTATTTTTAAATATTTTATTTTTTTTTGGAAAGATTTTCCATGGTTACATGATTCTCGGTTTTACTTTCCCTTTCATCCGCCTTTATCCCTCCTCAATATTCAAAATGCATTTCCACTGGTTTTAACATGTGTGATCAATCAAGACTTGAACTTTCACTCTTTTAATATTGGGGATATCATTCTATTTTCTGAAGTTTTAGAGATAGTTGTAAGCAGCTAGTCTCCCATCTTACCAGTCACATGATCCTCAGAAGATTCACCAATAAGGTCTTTCATGGAAGACAGTGACATGAATTGGAAAAAGGAGTAGAAATGACAAGCTGATGTTTGGCTCATTTGAGTCTTTAAGAAGTTTTTTGAGAAAGCTAACTAGGCTTTCCATAACATTAGATTCCCCTCACGGTACATCACTGAGTGGTTTGTACACAGTGGGAATTCATGAAATGGCCTTGACTAACTGTCCAGGACCATTAAGTGAGTCTGCTAATTACCTGGGGTAGGATACTAGGTGTACAAGGTGTACTCTTTCCATTAAAACCAAAATCACTTCTTAGCAGCCTGTGGTATCTGGGTGACTCTGCATTTGGGACAGTTTGCATTCAAGAAAAGAAAAAAAAAAGCCACTGAAGTCAATTTAATTATCTATTGTCTTTTATCCCTAAACTTCCCAACTGGATGCAGTTCTCTGCATGCAATTCCTAGAGAAGTAATGACTTTGTGCATAAAGCATCAGATTAGAAGGTGCAGGTTCTAGTCTCAACTATCACTTTACTAGCTGTTTGTCCTTCAGGAAATTAGTCAATCAATCAGTCAATAAGATTTTCCATTTATTTATTTATTTACTTTATTCATTTTATTTATTTGTTTATTTACTTATTTAGAGCAGGCCAGCTTCAACTTGGTTTCCAGTTCTTCTTCCATCACTATCTGATGCATCTTCTCCTCTAACCTGGGGCTTTGAGTATAGCTTAGTCATTCTACCCAGATTTCAGTTTCTATGCCAGATTCCCGAGTCCTCTTCCATTTTCTTTACTTGTTGGTCAGGATTAGTTACTCCTAACTCTTCAGGAGCCAGTTGAGTTCAGATCTAGCCACTGCAAAAGAAAGGAGAAATCAATTTCTACAGTTGGATCCAGATTCGTAAGTCTAGGATTTGCTTGTACTCTCTGCCCTCAGGTAGAGGGTGGAGACAGTGCAAAGTAGGAACACTAAGCATTAATGTTTTCGATTGCTTACTATGTGCTCAGAACTATGCTAGGTGCTAGGAATACAAAAGAACAGGCCCTATCTTCAAGGAGCTCCTAGTCTAATAGGGAAGACCACAGAAAAATATCTGGGCACATACAAAATACATAGGGAATAGATGGAAAGTAGTATCAGAGAAGGAAGTAGTGGTGGACAGGTGGATTAGAAAATACTTCTCAAGACTTCTGGGGGTAGAGCCAAGATGAGGTAAAGCAGAGACGCTCAGAGTCACCATGAGAATCTTTTCTAACCAATATTAAAATAGCACCACAAAACAAATACAGGAGTGAAAGAACCAACAAGTAGACAGAGTGAAACAACTTTCAAGAAAAGAAAAACACCAAAGGAAGGCAGAGAACAACTGCAGCACTGTGGTGAGAGGGGAGCACAATCATCAGGAGGCTATAATAAGGATTGAATAGCAAGCCAAGAGCCAGCCATACACTACCACCCCACATCTGCTGTCCCAGGTTCAGAACCTAAACCCAAGCCAAGATTCAGATCCTTAGACCCTGCCTGAGCAAAATAGAGGTCCAACCAACTCACACCTCTTGAAATTCTACACCTGAAAATACTTCTCCTGAAAATACAAAGTGCTTCTTGAGCTGATTCTTTGAGGAAGCCAGAGTAACTAAAAGTCAGAGATGAAAAAAAGAGTATCATAGGCATGGGGACAGCCATTGTAAAGTAATGGAGAAAAGAGGGAAAACATCCTCTCAATTTCCAATTCTTTGCCACTACAAAAAGAACTGCTATAAATATTTTTGCAGAAGTAGGTCTTTTATATATGTATGTATGTATGTATGTATGCATGCAGTTTTATAGTCCTTTGAGCATAATTCCAAATTTCCCTTCATAATGGTTATATTATTTTGCAATTCCATCAATAATGCAATAGTGTCCCAATTTTGCCACATCCCTTCCAACATTTACCACTTTTCTTCTTGTCTTATTGGACAACCTTATAGGTGTGAGTTAGTACATTAGCATTGTTTTGGGTTCCAATTCTCTAATTAAGAGTGATTTAGAACACTTATTCACATTATTATTGATTATTTTGATTTATTTATCTGAAAATTGCTTGTTCATATCATTTCACCATTTGCAAATTGAAGAATGGTCTATAATATCAATATTTGATACTTAAAGGTAATGGGTAGCCACAGGAGTTCACTGAGCACTGGATCCATACTAGTGCCCAAAAGAATTGCTAAGAGCTTCAAGTCTGATCCAGATGAAAATAATCTGAAGAAGTATTTGAGAGTCTGTCACTTGAAAGATGTATTAGACTTGTTATGTTTGGTCATAGAGGACAGAATGAGGAGCTATTGGTAGAAGTTGAAAAAAAGGAATCTTTCCATTTCCCCCTGTGGTTTCACATTTTTATCAATGACTTGAATAAAAGAATAAATGCCCTCCTTATCAAATTTGCTGATAACTCAAAATTAGGAGGCATATTGAACACACTGGATGACAGAGTTAGTATCAAAAAAGCCCTTGGCCAGGTTGAAGCCAATCTAAATGGATGATATTTAGTAGGAATAAAAATACCCTTACTTAGGTTAAAAAAAATACCTACCTAAGCTCAAAGTAGAGACAGCATGACTAGACAGTAGTCTGGCCCAGATTTGAGGATTTTAATGGTCTGCAAGCTCAGTATGAGATGGCAGGGCATTGTAGCAACTAAGAAAGAAATGCAACTGTAGGCTTGTTGGGTACCTTAAAGAGGTCACTCTTGGTTAGGAGTTGGGCTAGATGACCACTGAGGATGATTCTGACTATGACATTCCATATCTCTCTGGTAATTGACTAATTCTCATCCTGCCTGACATTCTCCTTGCCATCAAGCATCTATAATCGCTTTAAAATGTAAAGCAATGAATCTAATGAAATCTCAGAAAATACTATAGAATTGTACCCAGATTTCTTAGAAGTAGAACAGTCTTCCATTAAATCAGAGGATGCAAGAGTTCTCTTTTCTGCTAGTTCTCAATATTGGCCATTGCTGAAAGCACCTAGATTAGGAAAGGATTCCCAGGAACCTAAGAACCTTTTGATATAGTAACAGAAGGTTAGCCTTAGAGTCTGGAAGACCTAGATTCCAGCTTGACTCTGACACCTATTTGTGACCATGAGTAAATTTGGAAATTCAGTATTAATCTGTATCCCTTTTTGGCACTCAGGCAAACTTTTAATTAAAAAAAAATCTTCTGAACCTCTGAACCATATTTCTCTGAAATGATGGGCAGAGTCCTCTGGATCTCTGAACCACATTTCTCTAAAATGATGGGTAGAGTCCTCTGAACCATACTGGAAGATTCTGTACCAGTTCTATGCAGCCTTTCTAAAGACTGCATAGTGTCTCCTGGTTTCCCAAAGACCCAACTGCTGTCAAAACTGAGGCCAGTCTTCAAATGACTATGGAAATAGAAGTCAAGAGGAATATAAATTGGAGTAGGGGAAAGTGGTAGGGGCTTCTTGTCTTAGAATCACAGACAGAGGAAGTGGCTAAGAGAGGGCTGCTACTCCATGGTTTGGCTGTGCAGCTAGCTTGAGGGTAGGGAGACAACTAGGAGAATACCAAGGCAATATGTTTGGCTTGAGTCTGGCTAACAGAGTGCCAGCATGACCAAGGTTTGGGTCAGAGCTGAAGAGACATTGCTAAGGGAATGGGCAGCCACATGTGGCTGGTCCCTTTTCTTTCTCTTGCCAATTTTTTATTATTTAAATAACCATAAATTAATATCTCTGGAGAATTTAAATCATAATCCAAGACACAACTTCTCAGTGCCCCTAGCAAACCTAAATCACAAGCTGCTATAGTATGGGATAGTAGAAAGAGTAGGTAGTTTGGTTTCAGATAATCTGCATTCAAATCCCACCTCTGATGCTATCTGTGCTGCTTGATTCTCACTTACCCACTATCAACCCACTGCTAGCATCTTTTCCCTGAGATTACTTCCTATATTTACTGTATATTTCTCATATATACACAATTGTTAGCATACTGCCTCTCTCATTAGAATATGTATTCCTTCTAGGAAAAGAACCAAGCTCTTGCCTATTTTTTGTATCCCCAATAATCAGCACAATACCTGACATATTGTAGATATTTAATCCTTGTTGCAGTCCAGGATGATGGTGATGGGGAGGAGGAGAATGAGGAAGAGTATTTGACTTTGAACAAGTTACTTAGATATATTATGAGGCTCCTTCTAAAACTGCTTCTCCAGTGTTTACTACCTGCATGAGACCCTGAACAAGTCACTTAAAATTCTAGGAACTCAATTTCCTCTTCTGAAAAAGTATGGAATTGGGGCAGATGGACTCTTAGGTAGCTGTCAGCTCTAAAGCTGTGGTCTACATCAGAGATGGACTTTATACAGGGTCTTCCCTCATAAACATCTCATTTATTTCCCAAGAACTGCCCCAAACCAATAGTAACTCAGCACCCATAAGGTTCATCTTCTCTCCACCATCTCAGTATTGAGAATTATTACACTATTCTCTCTTAATATGTACCTTTCCCACATCTTCCTGCCTTCTTACAGCCTACATTTTTCTTCTTTTTTCCTTTTTACTTTTAATAGCTGGTGCAGTTATAATAATAATTAGAGCCAGATGACCAAATGTTAGGGATGGAAGGGAGATAGAGAAAGTCTATGTTGTAATAGGGGAAATTATTAAGATGTAATAAGGGGATTGAAGAAGGGTGTAATATGATACTGAAGCTAGGGGTAATCACTGGTAGGTACAGGGAATAAGGCAAGGCAAGGGACCCAAGGCTGGAGGTAATCAAGGGAATAGATTAGGTAGTAGGGAAATTGAGGCAATATAGTGGATGAGACAAGTATAATGATGAAGGTTGGTAGTTGAAGTGGTAGGAGAAATAAGGGAATGTCTAAGTTAGGGAGTATAACACTGACGTAGCAAGGGTTGCAAGGGAGAGGATGTATTAATCTAAGGCAGGCAAACAGCAGCAGGGAATACAGACTGGGACTCAGGTTAAAGACAAATCGCTGAAGGGAAATAGACTGATCCCTTCAAGTAAAGGATACTTTACAGAGCCAGGTTAAAGTCAGCCAAGGCAGCTGGAAACTGACTTCAGGCTTTAGTCAGTTTCACAGGAAGAGACTAGTATTGAAGTTACACTTCCTCCAAAATGGACACCCTCAGCTTCCCTTAGACACCAGAGAATGTTATTCCTCTCTCTCTTCCTCTCTCTCTTACTAATTAACTAATGAAGTAGCCAAAAGGTCTTGTTTAAACACAAATGGGGTTTATAGTCTTCTAGGATAGATTGACAGGGTAGAGGATTAAGGTAGCCCTAACAGCCACTTAGAGAAACCTCAGGTGGGGGAAGGGAAGCAGGAATGTGAGACTGAGAAAGGAACTGCCTTAACTCAGCTCTTTAGGTGGTTTTGTAATCGATGGGGTTAGGGAGCTGGATACAAAGACTCAATAGATAATTTGTTGCCAGGGTAGGATTAAACTAACACAGATTTGAACTAACTCTCAGATTCACTCTCCTTTTCACTCTTCTCAGACATTTAGGTAAGGGGAAATGAAGGTAGGGATGATGTAGGTAGGGAGATTTAAAGGATTTAACTAAATTAACAAATCTCAAAAGAAACTGCAAATCTAGGCCAGGTTTCAATCTCAAGAAGGAGCTCAGCTGGACCCTGGTTCCCTGCATGAGTTCCCAGGTCCAACTGAAACTTTTTCCCAAGATTCTAAATTCCTTAACTGACAGAAGAACTCTGCAAAGCCTGAAAAACTGTTATGCCACCCTCTCCATACCACAATGTAGGGGTGAGACTCGCTTCTAGCTCTCCCCTCCTGCCGATTATACACTGAGAGACTTTGAAAGGGTGTCACCCCAAAACTGGGTGTCCTGGATGGTCATGCCACCCCACAGGAGTTGGGGGTGAGGCTTCCCTTTAAGATGAGGTATGGGGTACCCCAAACCGATTCCGAATGAGGGCAGGGTTCAGGCAAGCCTCCCCCTAGGTTAGTCAACTTCTGGCTCCAAGATGGAGGCAGCCAGACCAAGCTGTGATTCCCCTCCCCCTTATCTCTCAGGCACTCCGGAACACTATCTGAATAATGAATGGCTTTTATTCTTCGCATTTCAGGGGTTAGGGAAAGGGGTGAAGGGCAGAGGGATTTTGGGGTGCCCTCTTCTCTATTTCTATGGAGTCTGTCACTTGGGTAGGAACCTTTGGGGTTCACACTCCTAAGCATCTCTCCCCTCACCTCTTCTCCTTCTGTTTCTATTTCTATCCTTTTCTATAATTGGAAAAGGTCTCTCAGCAAGTTGGGTAATGGGGGAAGGAGTCCAAGAGATGGCTCCCAAAATGGAGTCTCAAAACTTAGCTGTCTCAACGTTTGAAGTCTTAATGGGTGAGAAGTGATGGGATGCCTTTGACTGGGGAATCAGAGTATCAATGTCCAAAGAAAGATCCTCAGGAAGGCCTCAGGACTGGATTCGAGCTGAGATGTTCTCCTCCCTCTCTCAGTCCTCCACCAGAAGTCCTTCTTCTTCCTCCCTCCTCCGGAGAATTACCCAGAATTCCCTCTGGTCTTAACTGTCACCAACTGTCACCAATGGTCTTCTTCTGGCTATTTTTGTCCCATCCCCCATCCTTACACAATGAGTTCATTTGCTACCTCTCTCCCATCTGCCACCTACTTTATCCTGTTGAAAATTTACTGAAATGATGGGCTCCAGGCAGTTTTTTTTTTCCTACACTTCCTACAATATGGAGCTATGTCATCATCTAACACCTCCCCTTGGTTACTGATCTCTCAGATTTCAGGCCACTTCCTTCCTCTCTCTGTCTGTCCCTCTCTGTCTCTGTCTCTCTGTTTCTCAAAGTAGACTACTTCTTAACTTTCCTAAGTATACTCTCCTTGCTATCAAGGGTCTTTAATGACTTTAAACTCAAGGTAATGCTATCTTTTACTCTCCTCTCATCTGTTTTACTCCTATTTCTGTTTTTTTTTATCTTTTTCTTTCAGTCTTTCTAATATCTCTTCTCTTCTTTCTCTTCTCTATTTCTCTGTGTCCCTGTCATCTCTCCCTAATCTCTTTCTTCTCTGACTGCATTCCTTTTATGTCTCCTCCTCCTTCTTCTCTTCCTCCTCCTTGTTCTTCTTTCCTCTTTCTTATTCTCTCTGAATGCACATATTCCAATAGAAAATGTTTTTAAGTACAACTTTTTAAAATGAGAACCAATGGAATGTCATTCTATTGAAGGGCGGGGGTTTTAAGAATGGAGAACAGAAACTGGTAATTGCCAATAGTCAGAATGATTTTGTTGAGGACAGGTTGTATCAAGCTAAATTTATTTCCTTTTTTAAAAGCTAAAATGTATTTATTTATAATAAAGTTCCATGGAGGAATTCCATATGAACTATAATGACCTCCAGGAATTGATGCAGAGTGAAAGGAGCAAAACCAGGAGAACATTATACACAGAGACTGATATACTATAGTCCAATCGAACATAATGGACTTCTCTACTAGCAGCAATGCAATGATCCAGGACAACTCTGAGGAACTTTTGAGAAAGTATTATCACTATCCACATTCAGATGAAGAACTCTGGGAATATAAATACAGAAGAAAAACAACTGTCAGATCATATGGCTTGATGGGGATATGATTCAGGATATTGACTCTAAATGATCACCCTAGTGCAAATATCAATAATATGGAAATAGGTCTTGATCAATGACACATATAAAACCGAGTGGAATTACTTGTTGGCCACAGGAGGGGGATGGAGGAGAGGAGGAAAAGAACATGAATCATGTAACAATGGAAAATTATTCTAAATTAATTAATTAAATTAAATTCTCCAAGTTAAAAAAATAAAATAAATAGATGGAATTTAAAATATTTCCAAACTAAAAAAAAAGAGCTCCAAATTCTTTTCCTTCCTCCCACTGTAAGGAGGAAAAGGGGTTTTATGGGTTCGATGTATTAAAAGGTGGTCACCAGAGGATTGAACTATTATCAATCCTCAATTAAGAATAATCTCAAATCAAAATTGACTTTTATGTAAATTTATTTACATGAGTGAAGAGAGGAAGAAATTAAGAATCTATCTCACTGATTAGTTCAGCTATATCTTAACCCTAAGCCAAGAGTTAATGGGCCTGAGGCCCTGAGGTAAATGGAGCAAACTTCATTCACCGAGTCTATAAAAGGAAGTTCCTTAATAGAAGTTCAGGAATATTCAGTCTTTAAACTCACCACATGGAACAGTCTCCTTCAAGAACCAGCAAAGCTCCCTCAGGTCTCCTTCACTGCACCAGTGGCAGCCGCACTCCCCTTTCTCTTTGGAAAGGGTCACATATATCTCACTTCAAGTGCCTTCCCTTAGCCTCCAAGACCAATCACAATAGATGCTTTCTCATAGAAAGCATAGGGGGCGGTGAATTGATTCTGATTGGTTACTCACTCTAGCACTCCTGGGTTAGGACCTCCCAGAATTGGAAGGTACTCTCACCTTTGTGTAGACTTAATTTAATATCACACCACCCTCTATGACCCATTGAGAAAACAAGTATGATTTTTCTTTGACTTTCTCATCCTTCAAAATTAGATTGTTTTCTAATTGTTTTTAAATTAAGTTTCCTTGACCTTTTATTGAATATAGTTTCATTGTATTATGCTACTAAAAGGATGTACTTAATATTTGTGCTTTTCTGAATTTGGTTGAGTTTTTTAATACCTCAATATATAGCCAGTTTTTGTAAAGGATCCATGTACAGCTGAGAAAAAGGTGTACTCCTTTACATTCCCATTCAGTTTTCTCTAAAGGTCTATCATTCTATCATGCCTACATTTTCTTAAATTCTATTTATATCCTTTTACTTCAATCTTATTTCATGGTTAGATTTATCTAGCTCTGAGAAGAGATAGTAGAGTTTCCTACTATATAATTTTGTTTTCTATTTCCTCATATAACTCATTTAACTTTTTATTTAAGAACTTGGATGATATGTTTGGTGCATATATGTTTAGTATTGGTATTGCTTCATCATTTATGGTATCTTTTAGCAAGATATGGTCTCCCTGTTTATCTCTTTTAATTATTTACTTATTTAGGTATAGGCTAATCTGATTAATCTAATAAATGAAATTGTTAATTATCTATTTTTGCCTTTACTTTAACTGAGAGAATCATTGTTACTCCTACATTTTTAATTTAGATTTAAGCATAACAGATTTTGCCCTAGCCTCTTATTTGAACTGTGTGTATTGCAAATTTATTTTTGTAAACAACATATTGTTGGTTTGTAATTTCTAATTCATTGTTCTGTTGATTTTTAGTTTATGGGTGAATTCACAATCACATCCCATTTATATTCACAGTTATGATTAACTATACATTCCCTGTGCTGTCTACTCTCTCACTTTTTACCCTATCTCCTGAAAAGCCCATATTGCTTCTGACAACTGCCTCCCTTAATGTGCTTTATTTACTTTTTATCATTCTTCTACTTTTTCTCTTCCTCTTCTCCTACATTCCTAACAAGATAGATTTCTATATCCAATTGAATATATATGTTTGTATATTGTTTCTTCTTTGAGCAAATTAGGATGAGAGCAAGGTTCAAACCTTGCCCACCACCCCAATCATTTTCTCTTTGAGTTTAAAAACTCTTCCTTGTGGGCCTCTTTTATGTGAGATAATTTTAATAATCTTCCTCTCTCTCCTTCTATCCCCTTCTCACTCAACTATTTTTGATAACTTCCCAACATAATATAATTATTTCCATTTCCTAAGAATATAGAGTCCTTCCAATTCCTTTAATAATGATAAAATTTTTGTTACATGTACATTCTTCACTTATAGCTTTTTAAACATTTTAACCTTCTTGATTTCTCTTTAATGTTTGCTATTTTTTGCTTCTTTCAAGTCTTATATTTAAAAGTATTTTTTCTATTCAGCTCTGACATTTTCATCAGAACCATTTGAAAGTTCTCTTTTTCAGTAAAAATTCGGTTTTTCTTCTCAAGTATTATACTGTTTTATTGGATAGATTATTCTTGGTTGTAATCTCAAATAATTTGCCTTTTAGAATATAATATTCCAAAATCTCTGCTTCTTTAATGTTGTAACTGCTAAATCTTATTTGATCCCAAATGTGGTGGCACAATATTTGTATGGTTTCTTTCTAACTGCTTGAACTATTTTTTCTTTCACCTGTGAACTCTGGAATTTGGCCATAACATTTCTGATATTTTTTTTACTTTCAGAACTTCCTTCAGAAGATGTTCAGTGCATTCTTTCCATTTCTATTTTACCATTAAATTCTAGGAAAAAAATTAAAAAGATAAAAAAAACAAAATTATTAAAATTCTAGGATATTGGAATAGTTTTCCTTTATAATTCATTACAATATGATAACCAGAACCTTTCTTTTATCATATCTTTTAGGAAATCCAATAATTATTAAATAATCCCAATCAGTTTTCCAAATCAATGTTTTTTTCCAATTAGACATTTCATATTTTCTTCTATTTTTTTCTTTTTTTCTTTTTGGCTTTTTGTATTGTTTCTTTAAGTTTTCATGGGGTCATTTGCTTCTACTGGCCCAATGATAATTTTTAAGAAATTATTTTCTTCAATGAGACTTTATACTTCTTTTATCCATTTGGCCAATTTACTTTTTAAAGTATTATTTTCCTTAGTTTTTTTTTTTTTTGCCTCTTTCACCAAGCTGTTGTCTTTTTATAATTTTTTACTTGTCCTCATTTCTCTTCCCAATTTTTCTTCTTCAATTATTATTTGATTTCAAAAATTATTTTTTGCTCTTCCAGGAAATCTTGTTGGACTTGTGAAAAGTTCATTGTTATTTTTGTTTGTTTTCTGGAGCTTTACTGGTATCTGTTTTGACGTTGTCTTCTGAGTTTGTGACTTCCTTGTGGTCATATTCTTTTGTTGCTGTTGTTGTTTACTCATTTTTCCACCCTATTTCCTTTCTTTGGACTTTATGTTATAGTTAGGCTCTGTTCCTAGGATGGTCATGAAGGAGCACTGTCTCAAGTTTTAGACTTTTTCACTCAGCTCTTTTCAGAGCTAGTTCTGCTATTAGGAAAGTTTTCACTGCTTTCAAGATGGTATGATTTGGGGAGAAGTGTGATCACCATTAACCCAGAAAGCATTTTTGATCCCTTTCAGCTGCAATTACTACTGTTTCTGTGGACAACTGATCTATTGGGACCAAAAGATATTTTCTCCATGCTAGAACTGTGCTCCAATAGCAGGTAGGTGAAATGGAGTTACCAAATAGAGCCGTGTCTTGTACCCAGTACTATCAAAAGGATCTTCTATAATTCCTTCTGAACGATTCCCCAATCCTTTTATTATCTCTGGATTGAAAGCCTCTGAAGCTGTTGTTGGTATTGTAGTCACCTTTAAGGCCTACCGTTGATTCTGACACAAGGTGTACTCTTAGTCAATCCCCATGCAAGCATAAAAAACTTGTCTTACTCACCTCTTAAATTATCCTGGGCTGTTTATATTTCTCCTCCTGACCTTTTGCTGACTTTGATACTACATAATTTGATTTTAGGAACTTAAATCCCTGTCTTCCATCTTAAAATCAAAACTCTGTTTTGGTTCCAAACTAGAAGGGCTAAGCAATGAGTTTTAAGTGGCTAGCTCATGTTGATATAGCTAAGAAATGTCTGAGGCCATATTTGAACCCCAAACCCTTGCCTCTAATTCTGGCTTTTAATTCATTGAGTCACTGAGTTTCCTTCCCCCTTGAGGCATTTAAAAAGTTGTTTTGTTTAAAGTTCTTGAGAGAACTTAATTAAATGCTTGTTCTCTGCTATCTCAGCTCCACCTCTAGGAATTACTCATTTTCTTTTTTGAGAGTCACTAAACTGAAGGTCAGAGGACTGTTATGGGAACTATTTTTTTTAAACCCTTACCTTCTGTCTTGGAGTCAATACTGTGTATTGACTCCAAGGCAGAAGAGTGGTAAGGGTAGGCAATGGGGGTCAAGTGACTTGCCCAGGGTCACACAGCTGGGAAGTATCTGAGGCCAGATTTGAACCTAGGACCTCCTGTCTCTAGGCCTGGCTCCCAATCCACTGAGCTACCCAGCTGCCCCCTGGGAACTATTTTTTAACCTTACTTTTATCAAAGCATAATATCCCATTCTATTTTTATACAAAAGCTAGAAAAATGTAGCCCAGACCAGATGTTCTTAACTTGGATTCTGCAAACTTGTTATTTATTCTTTTTTTAAAATAATTTCAATTTGATTTGTTATTTGCCTTTGATAGCTTATATATTTCATCTTAAGTATTCAAAAACATCATTCTTAGAAGGAATTCATGAGCTTCACCATTTTGTCAGAGATATCCATGACACAAAAAAAGACTAATATCCTCTTGACTAGGCAATAGTTAATTTAGAGAGAGTTTGAACTTATTACATGGTCAAAGTAAAAGAGAAATTAGTAATGTTTCAATATCACTTTTGAAGAGCTTCTCTAGTGTAGTGTCATAAGGATAATCATTTGGACCAATTCTCAGGATGTTTCATATGGAATCTGGGCCCTCCATTTAAATACTAAATGTTTATAGGGGAATTTTAATGTCCCTCACCTGCAGTCTTCTTATCAGTAAAATAATAGAAATTAATTTGAAATTGTGAATTAGAACATTATTAGTAATTCAACAAGGGAATAGAGAAAGGGAAGAAATTCTAAGGACTGGAAATAGTAAATGCAATGGCATAGAGGTGGGAAAATGTAGGATACATCCAAGGAGTAAACTGTATTCTAGTTATTCTATTACAACTTATCCATAGGTAGGTAAAAGCCTGTAAATCATACTCTATGGAGCAATGTAGTAAAATGTAGAGTGTTGAAATTCAAATCAAAGGATCCACATTCAAATTACAACTCTGCTTCTTATTAGTTGTGCGACCTTGGACAAGTCTTTTGACTACTTTGGATCACAGTCTTCTGACCTATAATAAAGGCAATAAAAGAGATGATATCTAAGATCCTTCTTGGTCTACATATCATATACTAGCATTCTCTGAGTATTTCTTCCAGACCACTCTCCCCATTCTCCCAATGGGCACAGCAGTTGGCAGAGTCTTCTAGGAAGAAATATGATGCCAGCACATAATCAGGGGAAGTCTGCCCAATTTGCAAAAGACAGCCAACAGCCATAAGAAAACTGGGTCATCGTGGAGAATACAGAAAAGATGATCCACACTTCTGGCTAGTTTGTGTTCACTTTGTGACAACATCATAATTAATTGGCATTAATCTAATTCTGCTAATTGTGGAAAGATTTGGATCTTTCTCTCCATTTTTAAATCTGGTTTATTACTCCAGATGGTTCTTGCTTTCACACTGAGAAGCTCCTCATTCTTTGGTGAGGAGTGGAATTTTTGAAAATTGCTAATTTACTCGTTCAATAAATATTTAGGAATATAGAACTTTAATTTAGCTGAACTGACAGTGCCTAGCACATAATAAGTGCTTAATAAATTCTTCTTGACTGGATTGAATATTCACAAATGAAATTCCATCATCAGCCCCCATTTTTTTTGCCCAGTTTGTCTCCTATGCCTGGAATGCACTTACTCCTTCCCTCTCCCTCTTCAAATCCCTTATTTTATTTAATGTTCAGCTTAAATGTCACCTTACATAATAGGGCTTTTCTAATTTCCCCACAGGCAAGAAAATATTTATTTTAAAATAAATGTTTGTTAAATTATGTTCCTGCAAGGTACTTTCTCTCTCTCTCTCTCTCTCTCTCTCTCTCTCTCTGTCTCTCTGTCTCTCTCTCTCTCTCTCTCTCTGTCTCTCTCTCTCTGTCTCTCTCTCTCTCTTTGTCTCTCTCTCTCTCTCTTTGTCTCTCTCTCTCTGTCTCTCTCTCTGTCTCTTTCTCTGTCTCTCTCTCTGTCTCTCTGTCTCTCTCTCTCTCTCTCATATGTAATGAGTAAAATAGATTTTTAGCTGTAAGGGTCTTTAAAGCACTTAGTCTATCAACCAGTGAACCAGTAAACATCTGTTACATACTTAATATAAGTAAGAGTGTGCTAAACTATAGATAAGAATAAAATCAAATAGTACCTGCCCTCAAGGAGATTACATTCTCAGTAGGAAGTATAAATGCCTAAATATGTCACATGTACAAAATTAATTACATGGAACTTGGGGAAGGAAAGTACCAATACTTTAGAGCAGGGGTCGGCAATGTATGGCTCTCGGGCCATATCTGGCTCTTTTGAGGGCCAGATATGCCTCTTCCTGCAGGAGCCATAAAGTCCTTTTTTTTTTTTTTTTTTTTTTTTTTTTTTTTTTCAGGCACTGTTACAGGAGCGCACTGTGAGCACTGTACGGCTCTCATGAAATTACATTTTAAAAATGTGGCGATTATGGCTCTCACGGCCAAAAAGGTTGCTGACCCCTGCTTTAGAGGATCAGAAAAGGCTTCATGTAGAAGGTAGTCCTTGACCTGAGGCCTAAAATAAACAAATTATTTCAAGAAATTCAATTAATGGCTAATAGCTAATATATATGTAGTGCCTTAAGGTTTGCAAAGTGCTTGGCAAATATTATCTCTTTTGAGATCATCAACTCTGGAAATTTGGTGGGATAATTATCACCATTTTAGAGATGGGAAAACTAAAACAGTTAGATATTTAGTGACTTGTCCAGAGGGCACTAAAATGGTGTCTGAGGCCAGTTATGAACACACTCCAGATCTAGTGTATCACCTCGCTGCCTCGAAGAGAGAGTAAAGACGGATTCTATTTCATATTGGAGTCATTGGGAATGCCAATACAAAGGAAGTCAACTAGTCAATCAAAGCAAGGAATACAAAAAGAGCCAAAGATGTTCTTACGTTTGAGTAGCTCATAATATAATAGGGGAGACAACATGCAAATAGACATGTGGAAATAAGTTGAATATGGGATAAAGTAGGAAATAAAAGAGGGAAAGCAGTGAAATAAGAGTTGATTGTTATAGATATAATAAAGTAATATCCTGCACATATAATATCGAGCAGGTCATTATATCTGGATCAAAGAGTTCTTAGAAGGCAATAATATGAAGGAAGATTGGAAAGTTAGAAGGGGCCATTTTGTGACAAAATTTAGAAGCTAAACAGGAGAGTCTATATCAGATTCTGGAGGTAAATGGAGGAGAGTTTGTAATGGTGAGAAACTTGAATGAAAGAGACAAACTGGCAGGTTAATGGAATAGTCCAGATAAAAGATGACAACTTAACCAAGGATGGTAGACCTATGAATAGAAAGGAGACATAAGCTGGATATGTTGATGATATAAAAATGACATCACTTAATGAGATATTATATAAAAATCACTTTTCAAATTTAAATTGTTTTTGCAATGTTAAATATTATTATCACTAATGATAATTATTTTAAAGATATTTTACCATTACATGTAAAAATTTTTCAGATAAGTTTTCTGAAATTATAAAATCCAAATTGTCTCCCTTAGGCCCTTTCTTCCCCCTTCCTGGAGAAGGTAAGCAATTTGATCTGAGTTATACATGTATTATCATGCAAAATCTATTTCTATATTGGTCATTTTTATAAGAGAGTACTCATATAAAACCAAAATCCCAAAATAGAAGTCCAAACTAGAGCAAGCTTTATCTACATTTTCGCTGAAACAGTTTTTTCTTTGGAGGTAGAAAGTATTCTTTGTCCTAAGACCTTCAGAATTGTCCTGGATTGTTGTATTGATGAAGATAGTTGAGTCTTTCACTGACCATCCCACAATATTGGTGTTACTGTGTACAATATTCTCCTGGTTCTGCTTGATTCATTTTGCATCAGTTCATGTAGGTCTTTCCAGCTCTTTCTGAAATCATCCTGTTCACATTTCTTATAGCACAATAGGATTCCATTACTATCACATACAACAATTTGCTCAGCCATTCCCCATTTGATGAAGGTCCCCCCAATTTCCTATTCTTTGCCACTACATGCTATAAATAATTTTGTACAAGTAGGTCTGTCTCCCTTACCTTTTCATCTCTTTGGGATAAAAACCTAGTAGTGGTATAATTACTGGATCGAAGAATATGCACAGTTTTATAGCCCTTTGTGCATAGTTCCGAATTGCACTACACAAAGGTTGCATCAATTCACAACTCCACCGAAAGTGCAGTACTGTCCCAATTTTGGTAAATCCCCTCCAATTTTTATTATGTTCATTTACTGTCATATTGGACAATCTGACACGTAAGGTAGTACCCCAGAGTTGTTTTAATTTGCATTTCTCTAATCATTTTCATCTAAAAGCTGCTTGTTCACATTCTTTGACCATTTGTCAATAGGAGAATGGCTTGTGTTTTTTTACATTTGACTTAATTCTTTAGAGATTTGAGAAATGAAACCTTTATCCGAGAAATCTGTTATAAATTTCCCTCCAGTTTGTTGTTTCCCTTCTAATCTTGGTTACACTGATTTTGTTTGTACAAGACTTTTTAAATTTAATATCATCAAAATTATACATTTCATATCTTGTGATGTTCTATCTCCTTTGGTTATAAATTCTTCCCTTCTTAGATCTGACAGGTAAACTATTCTATATTCCCCTAATTTACTCATGGTATCACCCTTTATGTCTAAATCTTATACCCATTTTGATCTTATCTTGGTATAGGTTGTCAGTGATAATAATTATAATCATTGTTATTATGTAAATGAGAGTGAGAAATAGAATAGGTAGTACAATGAATAGAATGTAGGACCTGGAATCAGGAAATCTTGAGTTCAAACTTAGCTGGATGGATGACCCCAGCTAAGTTATTTATGCTTTGTCTGCTTCAGTTTCCTCATCTGTAAAATGGAAATTATAATTGCATATGTTTCCCAGGGTTAGTGTGAGAAACAAATGAGAAAAGTGCTTTGCAAACCTCAAAACTCATTATTATGCCAAGGCTTTGCACAATACTGCGGATCATTTCTGACCAGGGAAAAGTAAAGAACTCATATTGATTTTGGACATGAAAGTCCCTAAACAAAGGCTTTTGTCCTTCAGTTATTTTGGTAAATTCTGACACTGTGCCCCCATCTGGGATTTTCTTGGCAAAGATACTGGAGTGGGTTTCCATTTCCTTCCCCAGATCATCTTACTGATAAGGAAACTGAGGCTTGGAGGATAAAGTGATTTATTTAGGGTCATATAACTAGTAAGTGTCTGATGCTAGATCTGAACTCACAATCTTCTTGACTTCAGGCCTGGCACTCTATCCACTGTACCACCCAGCTGCTCTAAACAAAGGCAACATCCACTATAGCATAATGCTGTCTCATATTGTTTTCAATTTACTAAAATCCTTAAGTCTGTTTAAGATAAAACTGTTCCCTAGTCATACCTCCTCTGTCTTGTACTTGTGAGACTGATTTTTTTTGAGGCCAACTCTAAGACTTTTCCTTTGTTCCTATTAAATTTCATCTAATTAGAGATAGTCCAACATTTTAAGCTTCCAGATAATCTCCAGTTTTGACTATTATCCAATATGCTGCATATCATGCCTAATTGTATCTTCTGCAAAACTGACAATTGTCTGACATATGACTTTATACATTTCATTGAAAAAAAAATCTTTAAACATCTGAGGCCCAACCCTGCTTCCTGGGGCCCTCTACCAAAGTCAATCATCCACAATGACATCCAACCATTACTGTTTATTCTTTCTATCTGGTCATTTGATCAGTTCTCTGTCTGTCCACCTCCCAGGACCACCCACTAGTTCACATCTCTCCATATTATCCACAAAAAAAATAGCACAAGGGATTTTAGCAAATGCTTCACTAAAATCTAGTTAAGTCAAATCTATGATGCTGTCCTTTACCACCCTAGTAGCCTTATTAAAAATAAAAAAAGACAATGAGTTTACCCTGACACCGAATATTCTTGTCGAAGCTTCTGTCCAATTGATCATGTTTTCTAGATGTTTACCAACAATTCCTTTAATGGGAGGATTTAGAATCCAAATCAGGCTCACTGGCAGTTTGTAGCATATTTCTCTGAATAGTTAGGTAGAAGAGCACTTAGAGTTTGGATCCCGGAGTCAGGAGGATTCATATTCTTGAGTTCACTTAACCCTGTTTACCTCGGTTTCCTCATCTGTAAAATGAGCTGGAGAAGGAAATGGCAAACCAATCCAGTATATCTAAAAAAAAAAGTCAGGTCAGGAAGAATCAGACATGACTAAAAATGTACAAAAATTCCCTCTTAAAAATTATTATCATCCTTCAGGCTTGTAGCATCTCTTTGTTTCTTTAAAATATTTCTAAGGTCACTGATAATGGTTCTGAAATCACATTTACCCAATTCTTTTAGTATTTTGAGATTTAATTAGATTATCTTGTATTTTGATCATGTTACAATTAATCTAGATTACTGCGACAGCCCTCTAAGTTCTTTCCCTGCCTCATTTTCCCTGCTCCAATCTCTCCTCCACACCTGCCAAAGTGATTTTCATAAAACTGAGATATGACCATATCACTCCCCTACTCAAACACTCCAGGGGCTCCCTTTTGTCTAGGATTAAATATAAATTACTCTTTAGTGCTGACAGTCTCTTATCGCCTTCACCAATGTATTTTTCTAGGATGCTTATATATTACTCCACTCCTACTCTCTCTGAGCCAGACAAGTTGACCTCCATTTTCCTCATACAGAATTCCTCTACTGTCTCCATGCCTTTCTAAATGCCATCAACTGGGAGTTTAATGCACTTTCTCCTCATCTATATTACATGGAATCCTTTCTCAATTTAAGTGCCAGTTTCTACATGGAACCTTGTCTGATCATCCTAACAGCTCATGCCCATTCTTTTTAACCACTCAATATTTAGTCTCTATTCTGTGTATGGTTTTATATATGTTCTTGGTGTCCCCATATTAAAAAGAAAGCTTCAGGGCAGGTAGGTGGCTCAGTGAATTGAGAGCCAGACCTGGAGACAGGAAGACTTCAGTTCAAATCTGGCCGCAGATATAATAAGAAAAAAGACTTGTACAAAAATATTTATAGCCACACTCTTAGTGGTGGCAAAAATTTGGAAAATAAGGGGGTGTCCATCAATTGGGGAATGTTTGAATAAATTGTGGTATATGCTGGTGATGGAATGTTATTGTGCTGGAAATAATAATGAACTAGAGGAATTCTATGTGAACTGGAAAGACCTCCAGGAATTGATGCAGAGTGAAAGGAGCAGAACCAGGAGAATGTTGTACACAGAGACTGATAAATTATGGCACAGTCAAATGTAATAGACTTTTCTACTGGGAGCAATATAATGACCTAGGTACAGTGATGGTCAAACTTTTTAAAGAGGGGTCCAAAGGAAAGGAAATACTCATCTGTCAGTCTGTTTCTAAGGCAACACTTTCCAAGTTTCATTGTATTATATCCTACTCATTGTATTCATCAGATTAGGAGTAATGCCACCGGATGGAATATTTCAGGGGGGCCATATCTGGCCTGCTGGCCACAGTTTGCCCATCGCTGACCTAGGACAATCTAGGGGAAATTAGGAGAAAAATGCTATCCACATCCAGAGAAAGAACTGTGGGAGCAGAAATACAGAAGAAAAACTTATGGCCTATCACATGGTTTGAGGGATATAATTAGAGTTTGGTGTTAAAGAATAACTACTGCAAATATGAAAAACATGGAAATATATACATGTATAACCCAGTAGAATTGCTTGTCATCTTCAGGAGGGGGGAGGAAAAACCAGGGGGAGGGGAATCATAAATCATGTAACCATGGGAAAAATATTCTAAATTATTTTTTTTTAATTTGGTCTCAGGCACTTCCTAGCTGTGTGATGTTAGCCCAGTCACTTGATCCTAATTGCCTAGCCTTTACCACTCTTCTATCTTGGAACTGATCCTTAATATTGATTCTAAGAGGAAAATAAGGGATTTTTTTCTAAAACAGAAGCTTCTAGAGAGTATTGATTTCTTCATTTTTTGGTCTTACAATACCCAACAGTTAATATAGATTCTACACATAGTAAACAAGAAATGATTGTTAATTGATCAAGGTACTTTCTTTGATTTTAAACCCCTATTAGCCATTTTTGTTTTGTTCTGTCTTTTAGTTCAAATATTTCTCCTTCACATAGAGTATTTCTGATTTGTCTTTCCCATTTATAATCATTATTCTATTCAGACCCAGGTATAGCAGTAGAGATAACAAGGAGATAGCTGGTTTGTAGAGTGAATCATGGCTCCAGCCAGCCTACAGATAATGGATCACCATAAGGAAATTAACAATCAAATGAAATCAAAAGGGAAAGTCTGCCAGGGTTCACCATAGACCATTTTGGCTTTCACTGACAAACTAATTCAAATGAATTTTGGACAGTTCTTAGATATAGTGAATTTTCTGAAATTCCTTAGCCCTGAAAATTGGGGAAAAGATTAGACATAGTTATCCCTCTAACATAACGTCTGCCTTCTGTGGAAGACAGGTTTCATGAGGTGGCAAATGGAGGAGTCTGACAGAAAAAACAATATCCTGTGTACAGGATTGGATACCACAGATTCTTTCTCTCACATATCCTAAAATGAGTGGTCATTATCTCTTACCATAATACAGTGGAATGTAAGAATGCGATTTGGACTTGGACTTGGTGTCACAAGATTCATTTTCTATCTACTCTCTTTCTATATGTGTGACCTTGAGCAAGTCACTTAACTTCTTGACTTCTATTTCCTCAGTTATAAAATGGAGGAAAGGATAAAGCATGTAATACATAATCTATAATACAGTATAATTGATCATTTATAAAAATTTTTAAGTAAGTATAAGTTATTTTTTACTAAATGCTCTGAGATCCAATTAAGATAAAAAAAAAATTTGTGATATTATGATCTTAAATCATCACCAGCAACTACTATGCTGATGAATATCAAGTTCAGAATAATGGTTCCATTCTTTCTTTTTTTTTTTCTTGTTAAAAATGAAGTTACCAATGCAAATCAAGTATTTATCAAATCCTCTGCTTTTGACATAGAAAAAGGGAGAGAAGGATTGAAAGACAGAGACAGAGACAGAGAAGGGGGAGAGAGAATTTCATCAGTTGCTCAGAAAATTTTGTCACTGTCTTTTTTCTAAAGTTTTCATCTATTTCAAATCTCTGTCCAAGTGCCATAATAAACACAAGTGATCATAATCCTATTTTGACTTCTGTAAATCTTAAATTTAATTCTCTTCACCCTATTTTCTCCTCTGGTTCTAGCAGTTCCTCACATAACCATATCATCTACTGTTCAACATTATTCCAACAGCATTTGTTAATTCTTTTTCTGTCATTTAACTAGTGTTTTTTTGGCATCTACTATGTTCTGGGCTCTGTGCTAAGCACTGTTCCCTTTTATTAAAGTAGACCCTTCCAGAGTCCCATTCCAGTGATGGTTCCTATCCCATAAAACTCAACAATTCCCATGGAGTTCCAAGTTTTCCCCTTTGCTTTAGGATGTCTAGATCGATTTGCTTATTTTATATACTTGGTGAATTTACATTGGAACTCCTAATATACAGTTAGCTCTTAACTTAGATTTCCTTTTCCCTACTGTGAATTTGTGGTGATCTCTTCTGCTATGCTTCTTCTTAGAGTATAGCTATTCTCTCTGGTACAGAACTTAAAATGTAACTACATTATGAGTTTCCTCCACCACCACCACCTCTTTCCATGTCAACACCTTAAATTTTACATTTATATAACACCCAGTTTGTACATTTAAAGGACAACAAGCAAATAATTGTAGATTATTTATTCTTTTGCTGAGTAAATGTCATTTTTGGTCAAGAGTCTATCATTACTGTGTTCAAAGATATCCAAACCCTTCTGACTTTGAGAGTCTGAATTAGGACCAATTGGTCCAGGTTATAAGGAAGTAATTTTCAGAATAATAAGGAAAAATAGTCGGAACAATTAAAAATTTTAACAATAAAATGGGTTGTTTGGGATTAATGAGCTTCAATTCACTATTAGTTATCAGTCTGTGGCTGGGCAGACTAATAGTCAACAATAAAATAGTAGAGATTCTTCTTTCAGGAAAGAGATTTAATTAGATGACCTCTAAAGGCAACAATCCCATATTTTTATAAACTTTGAAGGATGGTTAGAGGAGACATAAAAACAAGAGGAAACATCAACTCCAGTCAACCAATAGTAATAAGATATTTATTAGAACAGGTGGAAAATTTTGAAAAGAAGAATGAGATTCTGGAGGAATTTCTGTGCCAAGTTAGATTGTCATTTAATAAATTGGAAGCTTGCTCACCCCTGAGGTATGAAGTTGGGCTGAGATTTTAATCTTATTCACTTTCTTATCTATTGAACATTGAGTTCAAATGTATGAGTTCCAGGATGGTCATGAGACAAGATTACTTAGCAAGAGACTCACAAATCTGTTCTATTTTGTATCTGTTGGTGGTTTTCCTTCTTAACTCCTTGTGTAAATGCTTTTAGAATAATCTGGTTTAGCCAATTCCCTCATCAACTTTCTTCAGAGTGTTAGCTCTTTGGAAGCAAGGATGATTTCACTTTTTTTTCCCTTGTACCTAACAATGATTTAGAAAGCATGGCAGTATAATATATATTTGTTATTTTTGAGTTGCGGTTTCCTCATATATTTCTTTTTAATTATTTTATCAGATTACTTTATAATCTTCCATCATCTTCTTTGATAGTTCTTCAAGTGAGTTTATAAAGCAATTTCATTTTTGCTCTTGGATTCTGTTTCTCTGAATATTTATTATAATTATTTGTTTTCACATTTTATTTCCCTTCCAATCTCCTATCCCCTTTTAAAGTATATTGAAGTACTGAGTATATAATTTTAATTCTTTGCTTTCTCAAGGAACAAAATTTTTTTTCTAGTTACAAGATTTATGGAGTTTTCTTATATTTTCATTTTGGTGATTGGTCATCTTAGTTAAATTCTCCAAGCAATGCTGTTTCTCAGTGTCTGTACTCAATCATATTCCATTTTTCTAGTGCCATCCACTTGTTTGATTAGACTGAATTGGAGCTCTTCTAATTGCATGGAATTTATTTTTCCCACTTTTATCTTTTCTTCAAATTTGGTGTTGATGTTAGTCTGTGTCTGCTAGTTGATTGGACCATAAACACAAAGAATATGCTAAAACACTTCCAATACTGGAAATTAGTGATTTCCAAGCTGCTGAAATTATAATCAATTCGATGTACATATGTGTGTATCTTTTTAATACAATTTTGTGTTGGTCAGGTCCAATGCCTTCCAACTTTCTTCATGAAAAAAATATTCATGATATGCATGCCTGAGGCTTCTCTTCTGATATTCAGGGGAGAACAATGAAATATATGTAGGAAAATGTAGTTAGGTATTAAGAAATGAATGTATCCACAGGCTTACGGACTCTTCGAACCTATTCTCTGCATATTATAAATCCTGGATCCTAAAAGAAAAATTATGTTTTCACATCAAAATAGGCTGTTATAGTCCAATTTTGTAAAAAAAAATGTGTAGTTCATATATATGATAATTTATTATAAGCCAGGATATTACATGAATGTTGTTTCATTCTTGATCCAAATCTGGTAACAAACAATTTACTATATATAATTCATTCGATAAATGAATTCACATTTATTTGCATTATTCTATCAAAGAGTTTTGAAAAGCTTTTCCTTATGGCTTTGTTTATTCTTTCTACTACAAGTTTAGACTACAAGTTTGCCTGGAAGGCATGGATTATGTTTGCCATCCCCCTTTCCTATCCCTCTTCAGTGACTGACTCAAAGACTGTCATGACTACAGGGGAACTGAGACATCATTTTGCTTAAGTCCATTATTTTATAGATCATATACTTACAGCATATAGTTAAATCTGGAAAGGGCCTTAGAATTCATACCCCTCAAATATCAAATGAGGAAACTGAGGTTGGAAGTTGTTAACTGGCTCAGGGTCAAATAGCCCATAAGAGCCTGAGGCTGAGTCTGAACTTAACTCTTCCTGGCTCCAAGAACAAGGAGGGTCTTAACTGTTGGCCCACTTTGTAGAATAAAGTAATTTATTCAAGGCCAAATAGCTAGCTATTGACAGAGTCAAACTAGCACCCAATACTGCTTAGGTTCAGACTTCCAAAGTTGGAGGTGGGACTTGTTGCCATACCCCAGCCTGGTGTTATGATTTAGAATTTTAGAGACTGGCTTCTAGGTAAGAAAATCAATTTATTGATTAGGCTAGCAATAGTCAATAAATTAAATGATTGATGATCTCTCTTGGTGATCAAAAACAAAGACATTCTTCCCCATGGATCATTACATAAAATTTCAAAAGCTCCCTTACTCAGCCCCCTCCCCTAGACCACTGAAGACATCACTAACTGATGAATAGCCAATGAAGAGGTGGTTCATCATTCTTAGTCTCACCCTAATTCCTTGATTGATGATGGAAAAATCATATGCTTAGTCCCATGATGCCAACATCCAAAAGGAGAAATCAAATTCTTCCCAGTTAAGAGTGACTTTATTCAGGATTTTTCATTGTAAGACTTAAGGACTCTGTCCTTCCACTGACAGGCATACCTGTTTTCTATTTACCAGATTCTGCCTCAGTTCTCTCATCTTTTAAATGGGTAAATCCTAGCTGGCTCGGTAAAACAATACCTATAAAACATATACCTCACAGCATAAATGTATGGTTTAATTATAGATAATAGTATCATAGATTTAGAGCTGGGAGGAAAGACAAAGCCAACTGTCTCACTTTACAGATGAGGAAACTGAGGCAGAATTAGTCATTGTTAGAGGAAGATAAAACTACTCTGTTATTTACATAGTCTTTGAGAGTGGTCTATGACATTGAGAAGTTAATATCTTGTCCTAATATTATACAGCCAGAATGTCAAAGGTGGGACTAGAAGCCTAAATCTTCCTGACACTGAAGGCTCTTCTCAATCCTCTTTTCTATGTGGTCTTTCATCTGACACATAATAATCACATACTATTTTGTTGAATTGAAATGAATGGAAGCATTTAAAATTCTTTGCCGCTTACCTTTGGAAAGGTGACTGTGGAATAACAACATAAATGAAGGCAATATTTAAAGACGCCTGGTGTTTGGGAAGCACAAAACTAATCTCTGAGATTCTTTGTAAGGAATAAAAATGCTTACTTAAAGGAAAATGGAAGTTTAAAAGATGATTACACATCCACTTCTCACTAATACCCTATTCCCTCCCCCAGTTTAGGTAGACTATTTTAGGAAATGAGTTAGTTGCTAGTTGAAGTCGATTGGCTATTTGGTATTGACCAAAAAAAAGTATTTGGAATAATCATTTATTTTTCAATGAATCAGGAGGGTTCCAGAATCTATCCTTGGTCCTCTGATGTTTGACAGTATTTTAATTTGAATGAATGCAGAGAACTTATTTATCTAGTTGTAGATTGCACAGAGCTAGGAGGCCTTGTTAGCTTGCTGGCCAAAAGGACGAGAATCCAAATGAACTTGACAACCTGGACTGAATGATGTACCAAAGAAAATGATGTAGAATTGAGTGGAGGTGAATGTAAAGTCCTGCACTGGGGTTCAAAAGCTCTACTGTACACAAATAGCAAGGATGGGGGTGGAGATGGTCATTAGACAGAGGTTTCTTTAAAGAAGTTCTGGAAAAAAAATTTAAATATTAGAGAAAAACAAATTGTATCGCATGTAAAAAATTAAGTTAAATTAAAAATTAACTACTCAAAAAAAAAAAAGAGTCTAGAGGCCTTAGGGAATCACAAGCTCATTCTGCTTTAACAGTATGAAACAGATGCTACAAAAGAACATATCTGAATATAGACCTGCATTAGGAGAGGCAGCGTTGCCCTTCCATCTCCAGGCAAGTCACATAACAAAAACAGCTTATATCAGCGGTTCCCAAACTTTTTCGGCCTCCCGCCTCCTTTCCAGAAAAAATATTATTTAGCCTCCTGGAAATTAATTTTTTTAAAATTTTAATAGTAATTAATAGGAAAGATAAATGCACCTGTGGCCATCACTGCCTCTCTGGATCACTGCAGCACCCACCAGGGGGCTGTGGCACCCACTTTGGGAATCACTGGTCTATACTAACCACTCAGAAGAAATAGTATCTTCTGCTTTACAAATGATAGCCATGTCATTGAACAGTTTTTTAGGTTAGTTGGGAAAATGTTGTTATTTTCATTTTATATATAATGAATCTGAAACTCCAAGCAAGTGTTATCGAGGGATCACAGAGCTTTTAAGTGTGGAGTCCTGGCCTGGAATCCGGGTCTCCTGACCCTACGTCCAGGAATTTTCCCCATTTTATCATTCTCTGAGTTTAAATTTCCACATCTGCAAAGAGAGTTTAATAATTCCCTTTTTACTTCACAAGATTGCTGTGTGGATGATGTAAGACAATATATCCTGGAAACTGCTTAGAAAACTGTGAAGCAATTAGACACATGTAAAAGGCAATAATGTGATCAACATGCCACTTTTCAGGAATGCTCTTTCCACAGAGCAAGGTCCAACACTGTTTCCCTAAAGAAACCAAAAGTTTGGATTGTTGCCCCAGGAGACACATAATCTAAGTCTCAAAGAGTCAAGAAAATGTGAGTGCGGCCCGTCTGCTTATGGTCCTTTGTAACAGCTTGCCTCATTTAGATTTCTTCCAAATTGCTTTTCTGGGGCCATCTTTCAAGACCTGGCCTCCTGAAACACTTCAGTGACTACGATTAGCTCCCCAGAGCTAAGAGACATCTGAGGTTTTAAAATCCCCCATCATCAAAATGTTTTTACCCCAACTCAGACTTACCTTGGGATGGAATCCTTGTTACAACCAAGGCTTTCTCATTGTGAGCCCCACACTATTTCACAATGGAAACATTCTTGTCTCTGACCTCATTTGCTCTAAAATAGACATAGCATCCAAAGCAGGTTAATAGACCAGAACTAGAGGATGAAGCAATTAAATTGTGTTGTGAGTCAGCTAGGGGACATAATGAATATTGAGGTGGACTTGAAGTCAAGAAGACTTGAATTCAAATATTTCCTGGGACCTTACAAAGTGTATGACCCTGGAAAAGTAATTTAACCTCTCTCAACCCACATTTATTCATTTGTGAAAGGAAGGGGTTTATTTAGATGACCTCCCCAATCCTCTACCATTCCAGAGCTATGATCTTACAGTATTCAGTTCTGTGCAATGTAATAGAAGAATGTAATCTCCTGGAGAGCAGGACCTGTTGATTCTGTCTTTGTATTCATAAGGTTTTTTTAGTAGTAGGCACTCAATGAATGCTTGTTCATTAAGATTGGTTGGAGAGGATTCTCATGGAGGTATCAAGCTGCCCTGTTTCTACTCTGCCATCTTGGTTTTGGAATCACAAATCCATCATATGATTTTGAAAGCAACAAAAAGCAGTTCTTGTATATGAAATATAACTAATTCTTAATTAAGGCATATATAATATAATATACATTATGTTATATAACATATATAATAAGGCTAATATAATACAATATAATAATACAATACAATACAATATAATATAATATAATATAATACAATACAATACAATATAATTCTTAATTAAGGAAGAACTTCCTTCATGAAATTTGAGAACTGGGAGGAGCCTTAGAAAAATCATTGAGACCAATGATTTCCAAGATATTTGAGTTTAAGGAGATCTGTTAAATATCAGAAATTTTCATTGACCTCCTGCTGCCAGCTCTTTCTTTGTTTCTGTGCCTGTGTCTGTCTCTATTTCTATCTCTGTCTCTCTCTTCTTTCTCATCTCACATGACAGAGCCCCAGGCATCTACAGTATGGTCTCACTTGCTGCCTCCTTCATTTCAGATGTTACTTAGAGAACTCTAAGTCAAACTTCCCTATTTTGCAGCTCAAGAAACAAAGAGATAAGGTGGTTAATTGACTTTATGTGAGTCACACTACTAGTATCTGAGGCAGGATTTGAATCTAAATCCTCCTGACTCAAGCTTCTACACCCTACTCATTATTTATTCTCTAAATTGATCAATAAGCATTTATTAAGAACCTACTAGGTTCTAGGCCACCGAGGACACAAAGGAGAAATATAAAACAATTCCCATCTTCTGGGCCAGTGATGGCAAAACTTTTAGAGGCAGAGTGCCAGGACCCTCTCCTAGATTGATTTCAGTGCCCACCTCCCCAGAGATTGAGCGCCCTGCCCCACTTTGCTCCCCCACGCCCCATCTTGCCCATCACTTACCCCAGACAGAGGAGGAAGTAAGCACTCTCATTGGGCTGTTGGGCAGGAGGCGTAGTTGATGAGAGGTACATATGAAGAGTGGGAGGGGACCAGGTCCACTCTGAGTCCCTCTGGCCTTCTAGTAAGGAACTCTGGTGATTGACTGCAGGAGTACCCACAGAGAGGGCTCTGCATGCCCATTTTGTCATGTGTGCCATAGGTTCACTATCATGGTTCTAGGGGTTCACATTCTAATGGGGAGAAGAGATGTGAAGTCCAAACACATTAACACAAGGTTATTTAGGGAGCCAGACCACCAGAGGAGAGGAAGGAGGAAATCACAAAAGGTCTCATGTAAAGATGAAACCTGAGATGGCCTTTAAAAGGATCTAAGATTAGGAGGAAATTCATTCCAAGAATTGACAAAGAATAGAGCATGTGTGAGGTCCATCTAAGAGTAGCCCAGGATGACTAGAATTGGTGAAAGAGAATAATGTGTAAAAAGGCTGAAAATGTAGACTGGAACCAGATTGGGAAGACTTTAATTTTAGAGGAGTTTGTCTACATTATATCTCACTGGGCTCTCCTAACTACCTTGTAAATCAGTTCAGGCTAAGACCCTATATCCTACTGGGTACTTCTTTTCCTGGATCTTGGCTTTTGTTGTTATTGCTGTTCAATCATTCAAGTTGTGTCTCACATTTCGTGATCACATTTGGAGTTTTCTTAGCAAAGATACTAGAGTCGTTTTTCATTTCCTTCTCCAATTTATTTTATAGATGACAAAACTGAGGTAGACTGAGTTCAGTGACTTGTCCAAGATCACATAGTTAGTAAATGTCAAAGGATGTAGTTGAACTCAGGTCTTCCTGACTCTAGGTCCAGAACACTAACCCTGCTGCCACCTAGCTGCCCTCTTGGATCTTGGTATCATTGCTTAAAATTCATTCATCTAAGCATATTCCCTGTTGGCCTTTGGTCAGTGAGACTTAGATCCTACCTGGGTACTCCTAAGTAGGGGAGGGTTATATCAGGGCCTGCTTCTCAGGCCCTGTATCCCCAAATAGCATCATGCTGATAGAGCAACCCCGTGTCACTGCACCTGCTTCAAATCATATGCAGATGCCATACAATAATACCTTTGGTAGGATGGGGGTTGATGTTCCATTGACATTCATCATTAGTTGTCTGGCTGACAGGAGAACCTGACAGCCTATAAATATTAACAAAGCTAGAGCTATGGCTCAGAAGGCCCCGGAAAAATCCACAGGTACTCCAAAGGAAGGAAGGA
>NC_058131.1:25763233-25819365 GCF_016433145.1 Gracilinanus agilis
GTGAGACAGATGGATGGACAGAGACATGGAAAAAGAGGGATATAGATAGATAGATAGATAGATAGATAGATAGATAGATAGATAGAGAGATGGATAGATAGAGATGGATAGAGAGGTAAATGCATAGATAGAGAGATAGAGAGATGGATGAATAGAGATTTAGATAGATAGATAGGTAGATAGGTAGATATATTGATAGATAGATTAGATAGATAAATGGATGGCTGAACATATAGAACAGATCAGAGAGGGAGAGAAAGAAAAAAAGATGCAATGGAAGATTATATTATATATAATTTGTATGTCTATGTACATACACACAAAATATACATATAAACATGTATATGTATACATACACACACACTTTTTTAATAAAAGTAAAATGAAGGCATTTGGCTCCAGAGCCTCCAAAGTCCCTATTATTCTCAGTCAGTAGCTCTAGGACATAATCATGTTTGAGGTTCTGCCCACACTTAAGAGAATCCTCTATGTCCCTCCTCTCCATCTCTGTTGCCATTTTTAGGCAAGAGCCTTTGATGCTGAAAGTCTAAGAGTCTTCAATGAAGTCGATCAATAAACATTTATTTAGCACTTACCAGGGCCCAGGTAAGACTCTACAGTAAACCTGGAAGGATTCAGGGATGTTCAGTCCATCCATTCATCCAACACTGAATAACATTAAGCATCAGACACTGTGCTAGGACCTGACATTCCAAAGAGGAAAACACTCAAAGTCTCAGTCCTCTAAGTAAGTCAGCAAATGCATATTTTAATTCATATTTTCAGGAAT
This sequence comes from Gracilinanus agilis, assembly GCF_016433145.1. Classification (NCBI taxonomy): domain Eukaryota; kingdom Metazoa; phylum Chordata; class Mammalia; order Didelphimorphia; family Didelphidae; genus Gracilinanus; species Gracilinanus agilis. The sequence goes on from NC_058131.1 coordinate 25,764,024, forward strand.
GTGAGTTTCATAACATGAAGGATCTTTGTTCCAGGCTTGGCTCTCTCACCTGCTTTCTTCCCAACTGCTTTCTCTTTATCCTCCCTCTTATTCACTTTCTGAGCCTTCTGGAATGCCAACAGCTCCCAATAGTTTGCATTCTGAGTGTTTCTGTCCAATGGCAAAGGTTACCCTTGGCTATACACTGAATTTCCTTCCAACCTGGCCTTTTGGCCTCTGTCCCACCATCATTCTTTTGTTCCAAACTCTCATTCAGTCAGATTTCATGGTTCACTTGGCCTGTGCCCCATTTAGTCTGGCTGGATCCAAGCTTACCGGCCCATTTTAAGTTGGGGGATTTTGTTCTCCATGCCAGTTTAGGGCTGAAACTTTGTCACTATTTAGGAAAAAAATAGAGAAGAAAAATCTAAAGTACTGTACATTCTCAGGGACTTCAAGGAGCATATTTAAACTTTTACTTTCTGTCATAGTAACAGCTCTAAGACTGAAGAGCAAGGATAGGTAAATGGGGTAACGTGAATTGCTCAGGGTCACATAGATAGGAAGCATCTGAGTCAGATTTGAACCTAGGTTCTACTACCTCCAGGTCTGGTACTCTATTACTGGGCTGCCCCATGACATTAGCATTTAGCTTCTCGGATTTATTTCTAGAACCATCCTTAGAGGTCATCTAGGACAAACCCCTCATTTTACAGAGGAGGAAACTGAGGTCTTCAAATAGTTTGGGGAATATAAGGAACAATAATAATAGAAATAATGATAATGTGATTTCAGTGGTGATGATGATGATGATGGAAAGGGGCTGAGCCTGAGATTTCACTGGCATAGGTATGAGCCATTTTAAAATTTAAAAGCACAGAGAATTTCAAAGTGCCAACATGTATAATATATCAAAATTCAGGGAAGGTTTGCCTTAATATATTGCTGAGAGACATTGCTATTTTACCTTCTTTTGACTTTTGCCTTCATGTGGCATTAATATGCTGAGAAATTTCTGCGTGTGTCTTTGATTCTTCTGATTGTAACTTGAGCCCTGAGGTTAATACTTCAACCCCTGGGGGCTAAAGTTTCTTTTTTTCTTTTTCTTTTTTTGTCTTTGTGTCCCTAGCATCTATTAGTATCTGGCACTCATTGAGTGAATACTCAATGAATGTTTACCAATGAATGGATGGATAGCCAACAAACTTTGTGGTACTGTAGCAAAATAGGGGACTGACCTTGAAGTCAGCAAGACCAGAGTTTAAAGTCTACCTCAGACACAATATCTGTGCAATGCCTGGCAAGATACTTAACTTTTCTGTGCCTCAATTTTCTCATCAGAAAATGAAGGGATTGTGTGGACACTAAGGTTCTCTCAATCTCCAAATTTATGATTAAGATGATAAAAGCTATGATTTCATATTAAAAAAAAACCTTACCTTCCATCTGAGTATCAATACTGTGTATTGGTTCTAAGGCAGAAGAGTGGTAAGGGCTAGGCAATGGGAGTGAAGTGACTTGCCCAGGGTCACATAGCTAAGAAATGTCTGAGGCCAGATTTGAACCTAGGATCTCCCATATCTCTACACCTGACTCTCAATCCACTGAGCTGCCCCTTCAAAAAAAGATTATTCATTGCTATGAAAAAATAATAATATTAGCACCAAATAATAGATAATACCCAAAAGGAATTTTATTTATATTATCTCATCTGAATTTCACAACAATCCTGAGAGATAGGCCTTATGGGAATTTTCACACCCATTTTATAGAAAACAGAACTGAGTTTGATAGAGATGAAATGACAGACCTATGGGCACACAGCTTTTTAGTGACAGGAATAGAATACAAACTCAGGTCTTTCTGATAGTTTTTGCCACAGAGTACCCCAGCTATAAGGAAAGGATATCCAGGCCCAGGCAGAACAACTTAAGGGGAAAAATAAATTCATCTTTCATATGAATCAATTTTTTTTCCTATTGAAATAAAATGAAAACTATATCCCAGAAAATACACCAACTTTTATACCAGTGATAATGTTGGTATTGGAGTGAACTGAAAGTTGGAATGCACTAAAAGTTGTTCAGGGATTAGTTAGAATCACTGGTTCTATATAAGACAAACCAGGGCTCCTGGGAACGGGAGCCCAAAATTTGCTGCAGACACTGTCTAAGCTTTTCTGTGCTTGATCCTTGGGCTAAGGAAGGAGAAGGGGATCCAAGCATTGAGCTACTAAGTGACATTATAGGGAGGAATTAGCCTAGTGCTGTGATGGTGAATCTATGGTATGTGTGCCAAAAAGGGCACATGGAACCTTCTCTGTGGGCACATCTGCCATTGCCCACCAGAGTTTGTTATTAGAACATCGGATGGTCTTGGGGCAGAGCTGTTCCCCTTCCTCTCTCTATGCACCTGAGGACATTCCTTATTTCCCCCACCCCTCTGCCCAACAGCCCAATGGGAGCACTTCTTCCCTCCCCTGTCTGGGGTAAGGAGAGGAGGGTGGGATGTGGGGGCTCACATACTGTGAGAGGGTGTGGCACAGATGGCAGCCTGTTGAATCTATAGTGAAGGTGATTCCTATGGTGGGGTTGGAGAGGAGTTAAGTTTAAGGGGAGCATAGCTCACAGTGTGGCACAGAGCTGGAGGGGAGCAGAGCACTGGGGCCACTCTCCTTCCCCCCCTCCACATGGACCTCTCATCACCTGCCCTTTTGCCCAGCAGGCCAGTGGCAGTGCTTCTTCTCTTTCCTATCTGGGGTAAAAGGGGGATCTGATGGGTGAGGTAGAGGGGAGCAGAGCACAGCACTCAATCTCGAGGGGGTGGGTATGGCATTCAGCCTTGGGGGTTGGGGATGGGACCAGGCACTCTGTCTCTAAAAGTCTCACCATTGAGAAGATGAGGTTAACTCTCCCCTGCCCATTTTTAGATTTAATCACCAGAAGCATATACACCCCACTTATCCTTAAGTGGGGGAGGTCTGTGACCCACTTGTATGATAGTGGTGATGAATCAGAATTGACTAACTGCCCCCTGGGCAGTTCTAACCAAAGCTTTAGCTATAATCGGTACACGTAAAGTAGAAGGAAGACACAGGAAATGATGAAAGGAATGGTGTTTAAAAGTGGCAAGAACTTCCTATGAGGGAGTCTTTCACCTTCAACTTGACCCTGGAGGAGCTCTGGCTGAGGACCTTGGACTGTTTTTCTATTTTCTCTTAGAACTACCACATGGGTAAGTGAAAAAAGCTGACTCCTTTCCCTGGCTATTTCTGAAGGTACTAGCCTCCAGAAAGGCCCCTATCTTGGAGGAGGACTCATGACTAAAACCTTTGTTTAATTTACCTCTGGCCTCAGACACTTCCCAGCTGTGTGACCCTGGGCAAGTCACTTGACCCCCACTGCCTACCCTTACCACTCTTCCACCAAGGAACTAATACAGAGAAGTTAAGGGTTTAAAAATATAAAAAAAAGAAACAATAAACAATAATTTACCTCTGGGCCCCCTCTGCTGGGACCTCTGAAGCTCTGCCTGGTTCAGACCTGGCTAGAGTAAATAGCTACTCTTTCTGATTTTCTTACTTTCACTCTTTCTCCTTTTGTAAATAAACTATCATAAAAATCATTTGGAATTGAGTCATAATTCATGGCGACCAAACTCATAAATTTAGTCCAACCATTTAATATTTTACCCCTTATACCATCACTGACTTAGAGCATAGACACAATCAAGAGTCATGAAATTTATGCAGATATGGGGCCTAGGTATAGACCAAACTTCTATGTCAGTAGTGACTTATATAACATATAAATATAAAATATAAATTCATGTATTTATGTCCATGACTCCTCTTCACAGACTCTGTCACTGAGCTAAAGGGACATCCTTTCTGTTCCTCAGAAATGACCTAGCTCTAATCTCCACACCTTTTCATTGTTTGTCCCCCAAGCTTGGATTTCCCTCTCTTCTCCTCTTAGAGTTCCTTACTTTTCCCAAGATTCAACTTAAGGGGGACAATATAAAATTTTCCCCAGCCCTTTATTTGGTATTTCACCATAAAACATAGTATACTTACTTAAAACATATTTTATTTATAGCCATGTAATAAGTACAGTGAGTTTGCATTACTCTTGTTTCATCTAGAAGTATTCTTGTATTTGTTCAATCATTTTTCAGTCATGTCTGCCTCTGTGACCCCATTTGGGGTTTTCTTGGCAATGATCTTAGAGTGGTTTGCCATTTCCTTCTCCAGCTTTTTTTTATAGATAGGGAAACTGAGGCAAGTAGGGTGAAGTGACTTGTTCAAGGTCACATAGCATAGCTAGTAAGTGTTTGAGTTCAGATTTGAACTCAGGAAGATGAATTATCCTGACTCCAGACCTGATACTCTATCCATTGTGCCACCTACTTGTCCCAAGAAGTATATCTGTGTAGATATACCCCAAATACACATTCTATACTAAATATATATAGATGGTATACACACAGGTGTATTTTAATTTATACATACACATATATATGTTTACACACATGGAAACATATGCACACATCTATATATTATATGTACATACATGTGTACATATGCATAATTCTATACATGCATTTCATATCTATATACAGCCATATAAATACATGTAAATACACACATATACATCCACATAGCCACATTTTCATACCCACAGCTATATCCATGTCCATATCCATGTTATTTCTCCTTTGTTGCTTCCTAAGAGTAAATTTCTCTTTGTATCCCCAAAGTCTGTCAATAGGGAACTCCAGAGTGAGGATTCTTCCTCTCCCAGTGCTGATCACCATCCTTTTTACTACAATCAAAAATAATTGTGTGCATAGTTACTTCTAAGATGTCCCTGACCCCTCTATATGCTAACACTTTCCTTCTTTCGATTATGACCAGCTTATCCTGTACATACTTGATTTGTACAGAGTTCTTTGCATGTTGTCTTCTCCATTAGACTGAGAGCTCTTAGAGATCAGAGAGTGTATTATATTTTGCTTTTCTTTGTATTCTCAAGTCATGGCACAGTGCCTGGCACATGGTAAGCACTCAATAATGTCTATTAACTCTCTAGATGTCAGGCGTGGAGTCAAGAATACCTAAGTTCAAATATGACCTCAGATATCTACTTATAGCATGACCACAGGTGAGTTAATGCCATCTCTGGCTGTCTCAGTTTACTTAGCTGTGAAATGGGGGTAATAACAGTACTCCCTCCTTGGTTTCTTGTGGGGATCAAATAAGACACTTATAAAGCACCCAGGACAGTTTCTGGCATATGGAAGGCACTATACAAATGTTATCAATGATGCCATGTCATGGGTAGAACATGAAACCAAGCCCATCATGATTGGAAAAGGATTCTCTATCCACTGTATAATTTTTTTCCTGAGACATATTTGATGTTTAATAAATGATTATTGATCTTTGTCTTACATTGATATCTTCTCTCTCCTATTTGCTTCCTTCATTTAACCCAGTGATGGGCAAACTACAGCACCCTGAAATGTTCTATCTGGCCATGCTGCATTATTCCTAATCTGACAAATACAATGAGTAGGATACCATATCATGAAACTTTGAAAGAGTTGCCTTAGAAACAGACTGACAGATGAGCCTTTCCTTTCCTTTGGCCCCCTCTTTAAAAAGTTTGTACATCACTGATCTAACCTATTAGACTGTGAACTCCTCGAGGACAGTGGCCATTAGGTTTATTTCTTTGATGGCTTCAGAGAATCTCAGAGATGAACATGTCCTCAGGAGTTGTATAATCCAATCTATAGCAGGAAACCACTGTTTCTATAGCATCCCTGAAAAGCCACCCCTCATTTTTTTTTAATTAGAGGACTTCTAATAACTCAGAATATACTACAACTAGAAGCAGGCTCTTCCACTTATGGATGGCTCTAATTGTTGTTGTTAGTAGGAATTGTCAGTAGGGATTGTTAGGAAAGGTTTTATTTGTTTTGTTTGTTGCTTTGCTTTGTCTTTCTTTTTCACTGAACCTAATTCTTTCTCTACAGTTTCCCCTGCTTCCCCTTCATTCTTCCCTTAGGGGCCAAGTCTAATAAGCTGTAACCCCTTCCAACATAAGAATCCTTCAGTTATTTGAAAATAGTTATCATTTCCATCATCTTCTTTTCTCCTGGTCTAAACATTCCTATGGATCTTTCAGTGCCAATCTTAAACCCCCTAATCATATTGATTACTTTTTTCTGAATGTTGTCCATATTATTGATAATGTTCTTAAATGTGATATCTACATCTGAGCCAAGAATTACAGATAAATTCAGACTAGAGGACAAAAGGACTGAGACTAATATTTACCTCATTATGGATGGGCTCCATTTTGAATATTAGTCTTTTGACTGTCATATCACATCACAGATTATATTGAATTTACAATACACTAAGGCCCATAGTTCTTCTTCCCATGAACAATGACCAGTGATTTCCTTATCCTGAGGTTGGAAAGTTGATCCTTTGAACCTAAGCACAGACCTTTACATTTATCCCTACCAAGTTTATTGGACAGTTGAAATTTTGGGAATTATATCATTGTATTGTCCTCATTTTACATTTGATGAAATTGTGGCCCAGTGAGATGCCTTTTTTTTTAAACCCTTAACTTCTGTGTATTAGCTCCTTGGTGGAAGAGTGGTAAGGGGTGGGCAATGGGGGTCAAGTGACTTGCCCAGGGTCACACAGCTGGGAAGTGTCTGAGGCCAGATTTGAACCTAGGACCTCCCGTCTCTAGGCCTGGCTCTCAATCCACTGAGCTACCCAGGTGCCCCGCTAGTGAGATGTCTTATTTGCCATTGGACATAGACAGGAAGCAAAAAAGTTTGGTTTTGAGCCTGCATCTTTTGATTCTAGATGCAGTGGTCTTTGAACTCTTTCATCAAGGCTTTTATGCCTCCACCCTACTGATATCATCAGAAAACTTCTCCTCTTCATGCCCCATTCACTAGATAATGATGATGATCCTGTGGTGAATGTAAATTAGAGACCTCCTCCTGAAAGACTCTCCCTTCATCTACATCCTTGGGAAAGTCTAATGAGATAGGATATGGGCCTCTGGATTGTATGGTTTGTATAAGACAGGCAAGAGTTAAGATGAATCAAGGTTCCTGGGAAACCTCTCATCTTAGAGAGTCCAAGAAGTAGAACAGTAAATAGTCAAAGCATGGGGGTTCAAGTCTTGCTTCTGAAGTTTACTACCCACATAGTTTTGAGCAAGTCTCTTAACTTATTTGTGCCTCAGTTTCCTCAACTTCAAAACGAGAGAGTTAAATAAAATGGCCTCTGATATCCCTCCTAGCTCTATAAGATGCAAAGATTTGGGTGCTCAGTTTGATGGGGCTGCGCTACTCCTCTGGCAATGATTCCTGTTTTTCATATGTTTTGTTTCTATCTTTAACAAGGACAAAAGAAAACCCTGACTCATTATCTTAAGGCAGAAACCCCTTAAGAAAAAATGTTAGGATCTATCTCGACCATTTCCCAAATGACCCTTAGTTCAATAGAGTAAAGAGCAGTAAAGTATTTTATATGATCTTAGGTTTAGAAAAATGGTATTTTCTTTCCTTAGCTTTTATAGCTTCTTCTCTATCTCAGTGCTACTAGCTTAAGACCTGTCTATTCCATGAATCTGAGTTTGAGGAAGAAGATCTGGATTTTATGCTTTCTCTGCCACTCATTTGCCTTGGACAAGTCAATTTAACTACTTTGTATCAGATTTTTTTTACATCATTCATTTATCTAAAACTATCAATCAGCATTATCTTTAATGGAGATAAACTAATACTCTGCCCACTAGATTAGAGTTGAAGTAAGGATACCCATTTCACCACTATTACTTAATATTTTACTAGACCTTGCTAGATATAGCAATAAGAGAAGAAAAACAAAGGAAAGGAATTAAAATAGGCAATTGAGAAACAAAGTTAGCACTCTCTATAGATGATATGATGATATACCTAGAGAATCAACCCAAAAAACTAATAAAAATAATTAACAACTTTAGCAAAGTCAAAGATTCAAAATAAATTCACATAAATCAATAGCATTTATATTTGCCATCAATAAAGCCCAATAGCAAGAAATAGAAAAGGAAATTTCTTTGATGATAACTCTAGACAACATTAACTACCAGGGGATATATCTCTCAATAATATCTCTCAGTAACTATATTAATACAATTACAAAACACTCTATACACAAATAAAATCAAACCTAAACATTTGGAAAATCATTAATTACTCATAGATATGTTGAGCCAATATAATAAAAATGACAATTCTATCTAAATCAATATACCTATTCAGTGCCATGGCAATTAAATTGCTTAAAATGATTTCATAAAGCTAGAAAAAATAGCAAAATTCATTTGGAAGAATAAGAGGCCTGAGAATATCAAAGGTATCAAGGAGGCTTAGTTTTACCAGATTTCATACTATACTATAAAGTAATAGTCATCAAAACAATCTTCTACTGGCTAAGAAAAAACTTTTGGGGAAATAACTCACTATTTGACTCTGCTGGGAAAACTTGAAAATAGTATGGCACAAACTAGATACAGATCAACATGTCACACTAAACACTAGAACAAAGTACTTGATCCAGAAATAAAGGGTGACACCATAAACAAATTAGGGGAACATGGCAAAGTTACCTGTCAGTATTATGAATAAGGAAAGAATACAAACAAGATGTAAAGGAAATTACAAAAATGTAATTAATAATTTTGAATTTATTAAATTAAAAAATGGGTTGTACAAATAAAACCAATGCAATCAAGATTATACAGGGAACAAAAAAATTGGGAAAAAATTCATAGCCAGTGTCTCTGACAATAATCTTATTTTTCAAATATATAGGTAATTGAGTCAAATTTATAAGAATACAAAGCATTCCCCAGTTGAAAAATGGATAAAAGACATGAAAAGTAAATCTTAGAGAAAGAAATTAAAACTCTCTATAGTTATATGAAAAAATGCTCCAAATCACTATTGATTAGAGAAAAGCAAAGTAAGACATCTCTGCAATATTACTGCACTCCTATCAGATTGGCTAATATGATCCAAAAGGATAAATAATAAATGTTACTTGGACATGGGAAAATTGAAACATTAAAACACTGCTGGTGGAACTGTGAACTGAAAATCATTCTAGAGAACAATATGAAAAAAAGCTCTAAAGGTCATAAAACTATGCATACATCTTGACCCATCAATACCACTACTAGGTCTGCAACCCAAAGAAGTCAGAGATAATGGAAAAGGACCTACCTGTTGCCAAAATATTTTTAGCAGCTCTTTTTGTAGGGGCAAAAGAATTGGAAACTGGGAGTTTGTCCAGTTGGAGAATGAATGAACAAGTTGTAATATATGGTGGTAATGGAATACCATTGTGCCATAAGAAATGAAGAACAGGATGAGTTTAAAAAAAATACAACAGAGAAAGACATATTAACTGATGCAAAGTGAAGGGAGCAGAACCAAGGGAATAATGTAATAGTAACAGATATATAATACAATGATCAACTGTGAAAGACTTAACTATTAGCTGCAAATTAAGTTCCTAAAATATCCACAAGACACCCAAGCAAAGACGGAACTTTTAAAATCCGATTGCAGATCAATGCATTCCATCTTCTGCTTTATTTCTTTCAGGAGTTTTTAATTGTATGTGTGATAAGTGTCTTCTGTTATGGCATGAGCAATATTGAAATATATATTGTGTGAAAACACTGGTATAATCTATATCAGACTACTTACTGCCTTGGAAAGGGGAGAAGAAAAGGAGCAAAAGAGAAAACTTGAATCCTAAAGAGTCAGAAAACAATTCTGTCAAAATTTATTTCTACATATAACTAAACACAATGATTAATTAAAAACTAAAATGAGATCATTGGCTTAGATCCATGGACTTCAAAGTAAAAGCTCTGGCCTGACCCCAATAATCAATCAAGTCAATAGGCATATAATCAACCAATCAGAAAGTGGGAAGATGGGTCAGCATTCCATTCCTTTCACAATAGGCAATCAAGAGCTTGTCTCCCACATCCTTTAGCCTTTAAAAATCAAAATTCCACCATTCTACCTCCTCTTACTGATGGCTGTGAGTGGGTGTGGATCCCTGCACTAGTCGTACCCAAATTTCCACTCAGGCCCATGCTGCTGCTCCAAGGGCAAAATTCCCTCTCCCTGCTAACCCTCAGATTACATTCTGTGTGAAGAATCAACCCTCTAAGGCAGTGATCAGTGAAGAAAGAACTCCAGTAGAGGTACATTTTTTTCCAGAGTAGTCCTGTCATTGATTGCAAAAGCCTGTTGAATGGTCTTCCTGACTCATGCCCATCTATACTCATCTCAGCTGTCAAAATGATCTGAAGCTCATCTCTGACCACCCCTTTTCCTTCAATAAACTCCAGTGCCTACCTAGTAGTTCCAAGATAAAATGTAAAATTCTCTATTTGGTTTTTAAAAGCCTTTACAAACTTCCCTCTTGTTTTTCCACTTTTCTTATACTTTAACTTCTTTTAGGGGTTCGAGGACAGAGAAAAACCTTCTGGCCAATCATAAATGAGGAGAATAAGCTTTATTGGTTACAGAAAGCAACATAAATGTGTCATCTTTAAAAAATATCTCTAGGGGCAGCTGGGTAGCTCAGTGGAGTGAGAGTCAGGCCTAGAGACGGGAGGTCCTAGGTTCAAATCCGGCCTCAGACACTTCCCAGCTATGTGACCCTGGACAAGTCACTTGACCCCCATTGCCCACCCTTACCACTCTTCTACCAAGGAGCCAATACACAGAACTTAAGGGTTTAAAAAAATTATCTTTATTGGGGAAGCTAGGTGGCTCAGTGGATTGAGAGCCAGGCCTAAAGAGAGGAGGTCCTGAGTTCAAATGTGGCCTGACACTTCTTAGCTGTCTGACCCCCGGGGCAAGTTATTCAGCTCCACTGGTTTAGCCCTTACCACTCTTCTGCCTTGGAACTAATACTTAGTAGACTGAAGGCAAGAATTTCAATTTTTTTCCTGTATATTAAAAAAGTCATATCAGAATTTTCTAGCCTATTTAAAAATATTCCAAGTGAAAAGTTTCTATTTTGAATCCCTTTGTTAAAAAAATCCAGCACTCTGAAGTCCTCTCTTCTTGGGGACACACATCCCCAATCTCTTCAATCAAACAGTCAATTAATAAGTATTTATTAAGTGCTTTCTTGGCACCCAAAACTGGGAATACATATACAGTCAATGACATCATCCTTACTGAAAAGAAATTTATATCCTATTGGCAGATGGGGGGAGGGAAAGATAGCAAAGGCTTATGTAAGTATATATGGGCAAATATTTTTTAAACTTTCAAACAAACACTAAGTAATTGAATACAAATGACTTGCAGAGTTGAGAGTCCTGGTAGATCAGAGGACTAAAAAAGATTTCCTATAGAAAGCGCTACCTAAACTGCATTTTGAAGGAAGAGTGGGATTCTACAAGATGAGAGTAAGGAGGGAGTTCGTTCAAGACGTGGGGCACAGCTAAATGCCATTAGAAGCAGACATGGTCATTTTGGCTGGATGAAAGAGTTTGAGGGAGAGGAAGCTTTTCCAGTGAGATCTTCCCTGATGAGATCACATTCTGGAGGTCCTTCATCCTCAGAGGGACCTTCTTTAGGACATGATCCAAACTATTGTCAAAGGTCTTCCTTCACTGTGATGCATAGATCGAACACATTATTCCAGATGTAGTCTGACCAAGGTAAAGGAAGCATTAATATCCATTTCCTTGCATATACTCCTTCCTGAGAGCAATGGCAGATATCACAAATGACTGTCAATAGAATCTCTTAGTCTGTTTCTGCGGCAGATCCTGGAATGACCTTAGTCTTATTTACTCTGAGTGGCCCTGTGGGGAAGTCAGAAAAGTTTTAGCCCTTCACAATCTGTATCTTTCTTTCATTTTTTTAAAACTCTCAACTTCTGTCTTAGAATCACTACTGGGTATTGGTTCTAAGGCAAAAGAGTGATGAGAACTAGGCAATGGGAGTCAAGTGACTTGCTCAAGGTCACAGAGCTAGGAAGTGTCTGAGACCAGATTTTAACCTAAGGACTTCCCATCTCTAGACCTGGCTCTCAATTCACTAAGCCATCCAGCTGCCCCCAATCTGTATCTTTCTCTAACGCATTAGGATTGCCTCTCACTAGACCTATGCCATTACCTCATTCCTCATCACTTTTGGCTCGTCTGGAACCTCATACACTCATGACAATAAGGTACCCTTATTATGACATCATTGTTGTTATGGTTCTTCAGTCATTGCAGTCATTTATGACTCTTCATAATTCCCATGTTTTTTGTTTGTTTGTTTGTTTGTTTTTGTTTTTTTGGTCAAAGATATTTCCCCCAGCTTGTAATTGGTTTAAATGTGGGATGGGAGAAGGATGAAGGTATTGATTGAGTGAGCATTTAGGTGAGAATAAAACGATAATCTTCCCACAGGCTGGAAGGATCAAAGCTGAAAAGATCAAAGATAGATGGAGAGTTCTAAACCCATGGAGGAGATGGGTGAATATAGTCTAAAAGCTCTTCCCCCTAGAAGATATTAGGACTATGGGTTTCCTGGAAGCTGGAATGAAACCAATAAACACTACACCCCTTGTCATCTTCTAATTAGATAATTATTGTTTAGTGGTTCTTAAATGCCTGTTATGCGCCAGGCACTGTGTTAGGAACTGGGGCTACAAGGCAAAAACTAAATCATTCCTGCCACTAACAAGTTTATATTCTATCCAGGAGGAGATGAGCACAGCCACACAGACATACACGCACACAACATGGGCATCTATCTATCTATCTATCTATCCATCAGTCTATATCAATAGATAAAGGATAATTATTGTTTGAAATGTCAGGAAAGACTTCATAAAGGAAGTTACATTTATTCTGAACTTAATTAGGAAATTAAGGATTATAAGGAGTGAGGATGAGGAAGAAGTCAGTTCCCTACATGAAGTTAGCCTGGACCAAAGAAGAGAGAAAAGGAATGTTATGTATAAGAAACAGAAAGAATAGTTGGCATCTATTTTCCCTTCCAAGACCCTTATCTTAATTCTACATCAACAATTCTATCTATCTACCCATCCATCCACCAATCTATCTGTCTTTATCTATCTATTCATCTATTCATCCATCCATCTCTGTACCTATTGTAAGTGTTAACATTAATGGTTTGGCTAAATATATGAAAATTATAAATTATTTATTTATTTTAAAAGGTGGAAAGAGTGAAAGTAGAGAAATACAAAAGAGTAGAGAAGACATTAATGTTTCTAAATATTTTTCAAGTGCTTGGCTCAGCCAGGACTTGTTAAACTTCAATCAGAATTAAACTCTCTCCAGAAGACAGGAAGGGAAAACCAGCTATCCACATCACTCACCAAAGTTCCCTCCAAAAGGCAGGTCAAGACAATGATTGGAGCTGAAGGTGACTCCTGAGGCCAACTTTCTTCTTTGAGCTGACCTTCTTCTTGAAGCCGTCTTCCTTCTAGGAGTGACTCTCTTCTTGGAGTTCACTTTCCATTAGAATCAACTTCCCAAGCCTGAGTTCAGGGCTTGCTTTTATGGTGACTTCTTGTCTTCTCCCTCTTCACAGGGGCCAATCACAATTTCCAAGTGGTCTAGCACTGCCCAGGGGGTAGTGTTTGTGGGAACTTGTTCGAACCTTATGGAGGGGTGAATACTCATCAAAAGGGTTCACACTTTCTGAGGATTGTTGTGTTAGTAATAACAGAAATATTGGGGAAGCTGATAGGCCAGTGCCAGAAGTCTCCAAGACACTCTCCTCCCTCACTGACAGGCTTGAGTAAGTAGGGAGAGGGTAAGGTACTCCTTGCTCTCAAACCCCTCCCCACAAGCAGTTGATTTCAGTTGATGATGGAGTCAGGGCTGTGGTTCTTCAAGCAAGATTCAGCAGAGGCTAATCTTTAATGATGTTCCCTTTCTTAACTTATATTCCCCCACATGTCTGATTGAGGACTGAGTAGTAGCTAATTATCTTAATGTTGAGGACTGAGATGGGTCTTGTCTTCATAAGCTGGTTACTGACAGGTTTCAAGCTTAATGGCAACAGTGAGCAGTGAGTATCTTCAAATTATTCCCAGACACAGATATTGAAGATAAAGCTTATATTGGTAATGGAAGGAAAGGGGAAGGCAAGAGGGGATAATTAGGATTTGGATAAGTAATGGGAAGCCCTGATCTGTCAGGTTGAAGCTGCCCCTCCCCACCCCCAGGAGGGAGTGGCAGACCAAAACTTGCTCTCTAGGTTAATAAGAATTACTTGTAATCTCTATATTATTGAATAATTGTTATATTGATGCTGGTAAGGTCTAATCCTACTAGTCAGGCTAACTTCTGAGTAGAAACCACAATGGCTTTTGCCACAGTGGCCCCCCAGGTGAACCCCCAAGTCAGGAGCAGCAAGCAGAAAGATCTGCTCACCTCAACTCCCAGAAAGCAACTGTTTAACTCCCTCTCAACTGCCCCCTCACCCAAAGTTCTCCAGGGGGGGTCCCCTGGAATTCTGGGTGAGGCTTGACCCTTTATTTTGCAGGAATTCCATGCTGCCATCTTCTACATTACAGGATGTGAACAAGTTTCTGACTGTTTGAGTTAGAAAAAAGAGTGGAGCTCTCCAAGTATGTTGCTGGCTTCTGACCTAGCACTAGGTAGGGCATGAATTCACTGAGTGCTTTGGGAATTCTTCCACCTAGTTCAAGCTTGTGTTGATTCAAAGTTATTGTTAACCAAAGTGTTAACTCCAACTAGGCAAAGAGAATAAAGGATTCCCTTTCACAAGTGCAAATTCAAAGGGAAGAAAGAATTCCTTATTACACTATCTATGTCTTTGTTTGGGTATTTATACATGTACACATTCATATGTCACCCGTGTTTTTATACACATGTATCAGTGATTCCTTTACAATCTAAATTCCTGACATGTAAGGATTTTTTCACTCATTTATATCTTCAGCACAGTCTCCTACAAAGAAGGTACTTAATAAATGATTGTGGCTTGTTCAATTTATTGATGAAATCATCACATCTACCCCTGGGGTCCTTAAGTCTCTGGTCCACGTCTTAATAAAGTGTAAACATTCTTTCCATTTCCTTTTTGTCAGTATAATGTATACCTTTATGAATCACTCTTTGCATCTTGAAATTATCCTGAAATGATGATTGGGCTGTCTAATAGATGTAAACCTAGGGGGAAAATGAGCTGCTTAGCTTTGATTTCCCTTTCTCCTATTCCCAGGGATTCCATGTCCTTCCTTCTCAATGAGTCATTTCTTCTTGGTATTTACAACCTAGGGAATTGTGTACTAGCTTTTGTCCTCATTACACACATTAGTCATCTCAACAAAAAATGTGAATAATGTTTCTTGAATATCAAAAGGCACTAAAACACACACACACACACAAACACACATACACACACACACACACACACACACACACACACACCCCTTCAGGAAGTAAGAACTATAGATTTTGTTTGTTAGTTAGACTGGAAAGGTAGCCACTCCTCCCTTCATAGCTAGAAATATGAAACTTTCAAACATACCAAGAGTTCAATTGCAATTGTATAGCAACTCTTTAGGTAAATCATCTTACATTAGTGACTGACTCTGTAACTATTAGTGGTGAACTTAGGCCAGCTGTGACCCCCCAGGAATTCCCACCCCACCCTGTTCTAAACAAGTGACGTACTTTGGGGACCTTTCTCCCCTATTCTTCCTTCTGAAAAGGCCACTGAAGTGGCAACTCTATATTTGACATTATCTATTTGTGATATGAAGTCAGATAATCTGGAATGAGTCTTACTTGCCGACACTTTATGTGAATCATTTAACCTCTTTTGGCCTCAATTTGCTTATCCATAAAATGGATGATATTGTGTACACCACTGACCTCAAAGAACAGCTATGGGTATCTAATGAGATCTTGTAAAAAAGAAATTTGTATGTCTGATAGTTACTACCTGTGAAATTTTGGGCAAGTCATGTTTTTTTTTTTTTTTCCTCTAGGATATATTGTTTGTTTTTGTCTCTATATAGGGGAAGGAACTTCCTAACCACAGTTGATGTGGTCACATGGGGCAAGAATATAATTATGGAATAGAGAGGAAATATTGCTACAACTCTATAGCAATAAGCAAATGAATTCCTTAATTAGTGTGAGGGGATTATCAGGGTTTGGCCAATTGATGAAGGTGAGTGTTACCATCCCCTAAATCTTTTTGATCAATCATACCTCTTGGGAATAAATTTTAAAATGAAAAAACAAATCATGGAACAGTTGAGGAGTTCTAGTTCCAGTTTAAAGGTTGGAAGTTGTGGCAGAAGAATACTTTTTATCTGTAATGGAAGATTTCAAGAAAATGAAGAGATTTTTCTTTGCTCATTTCCCCTGAGCCATGCCATCAGTGCAAATGATATAGCAAATAATATATTTACCTTGAATTAAACACACACACACACACACACACACACACTTATAGACACAAAAACAGAGAGACAGTCATGTGAAGGAAAAAGCAACTTCAAGAACAGAAGAAAGTCAGATATTGACTCAAGAAAGAAGCAGACCCTGGGATCCCAGTTGAATTGCACCTAAGGGGATGTATGTAAGGATAGTACAAAGGAAAAGAGTGCTCTTAGTCCTATAATACTGGAAATTGTGAGTTACCTTTATTGCATGTCTATCCTATATGTAAATCTCACTACCCAATATTTTAAGTTTAAGCCATAGGGTTCAAGTCAAATCTACTAAAGATATTACTGGTTTCTCTCTATAGGAACAGGCACCAAAGAGCAACTCTTCTCTGAACAGTCCTTTCAGAGCATAAAAGAACTTGAAAAGACCCCCTCAAAAGCAATTCTTATTGTTAAAAACTAGAGCAGAGCAATAGGGCAGAAGTATATGGGGTGACTGGCAAACTGGAAGGTACCAAGAAGCCCAGTGATTGGTAGAGAACAGTTGGTCCATGAACACAGCCAAAGAATAACTTTAGAAATCAGACAGCGAATAAGACCAAAGATCAACATCCAAGCTCTAGGAGTCAAAAGTTAAAACCAGGCCAAATGGTGGTAGTTGTGGCAGACTCAGAACACTTGGATAAAAGATCATTAAACTCATAGAGGCCCATGAAACTCAGAGCCTTTCTCTATTATCCTCCTATGCCAAAGAATGGGAAAAATGAGTTATTGTCTTATGTTTTTAATCAGATCGGGTGGGTGTGAGCTAATTCAGGGTATCAGCCTTCTTTAGGAAGTCTGAAGAATCTTGACTACAGACATTCCAATAATGTGAAAATAGTGATATCTCTCTTGTCTTCATCCACTTTGATGAAAAAGCCAACTTTTTTCATGGACACCGTGTTTCTATGAGAAAGTCTAACACAAAGGATGAGTGTGTGTGTGTGTGTGTGTGTGTGTGTGTGTGTGTGTGTGTTGTAAAGGAGATATTTTGTACCAACTATTCTTTCTATACATTCTTAGTAAATGCCTTTATTTAGAGCTAATTTTGAATCTATGAGCTGATTGTTAATTGGAACTGTGCCAGTGGGGGCTCATGAGTAGCTGGAATAGACAACCATAGCACTTACCCCTAGAGCCTGAGAAAAGAACTGCCCTCTGGGGACCTTACATGTTCTCTGGACTCCCAAGATGAGAGTTCAAGTTGGAGAATAGTTCCAAGTGGATATTAAATGTTAAAGGAGGGGTTTAGACTGGATGACTTTGAAGGACACTACCAGCTCTAAATCTATCATTTCATACCAATATCTATTATTGCCATCAATCATCATTTCAAAAAGCTTCAGGTATCCTCTAAGTAGGCTTTCAATTTGGGAATGTCCTGTATTTTCAGGATAGGCTCACTGAGGCATTCCTTTAAAAGCTTCAAAGGATTAAAAGGAAGAACTTTAAACAGGTAAATTGGTTTTATTTTCTATATTGTTATTTATCACATGTAATATTATATATTATTATGTTGGTTTTATTTGTTATAAGGGAAGTTTCACTTGAGAGAGGGGAATTGGGTCCAGTGATTTCAAGAAATGACTATTTTTGATGAAAAACAAACAAACAAACAAACTGAATAAAATAACAACAAAGAGACTAAAAGTTTGAATATTCTCTTCAATGGGTCTTGACATTCTAGAATTCTATAATACTTCAAAGGTCATTTAAAGAAAAAAGATGAGAGGTTTGAGTATTCTCTTTAATGAACCTTGACATTCTATGAATCTATAATTCGACAAAGGTCATTTTAAAGTTGCAACTAAATGGTAAGACATATCAAATAACCTGGGTCACCTCCTCAAATGCTCCAGTCTAGAATTCTGCCTTGAACCTGGACAAAAAGGGCTAAGGCATGGTCACCATCACTTAACTGAGCTAACCCAGACCTCCTAACACCATGAATGTTGTCCTTTCCTTTGTACTGAGGCCATTTTGATGATTCATCTGGCCTTGTGCCTGAAAAAAAAATAAAAACAACAACTATTCTCAGAGCCCTGGCCTTGTCTTCCCTTTATAGTTCCCTTGTAACAGCAGTATTATGGAAAGACAGCTGGCTCTACATTCAGAAGGCTTACTTCCAAATCTCTCTTCTGCCACTTATTTCTTATGTGACCTAGAAAGGAGAAGATTGGATAAGATGGCTTCTGGTGGCCTTTTATAACCTGCTTTGTTTTATTTGTTTTGTTCTCTAGAATGCACAAGAGAAAATCTTATTCTGGAATGGTTTAAAGCAATTATAGGCCCATTGAGAAAGATATTAGTGGAAGGAAGGCTCAGTTGGGAGAAGTGAATTGCCAGCATCTAGTCCCCAGGCTTCCCAAAGCCAGATATGGAGGGAAGAGAGGAAAAATAAGAAGTAGAGAGATAGTGTTGAATGGTGGGTGGAGAGCAGTGGATAAAGGATCAACAGACTTTGATTCTATTTCCCTAGACTTAAGAAGATATAAAGAGGAAAGGAAGTGATTGTAGGTAGCCTTCTCAAGAAGTTTGGCCCCAAAAGGGAGAAATGGGAAAAGTTAACTAGGAAGGATAGATGGATCAAATATTTTTGAGGATGAGGGAGACATAGGTGTGTTTGTAGGCAGCAGGGAAGGCAAGAGTCAAGAAAGGACTGAAGATTAGTGAGAGTGGAAATGATATATGGAGCAATCTGCTGGAGAAGATGGAAGGGAATGAAATCACTTGTGTGTGTAAAGGGTTTTGCTTTGGCAAGGAGAAAGGTGACCTCTTCATATGAGAAGTGGGTGAAGGTAGGAGAGAAGGGGAAAGCAAGACATCATGGGAGAAAACATCTCCATGAGATGAGTTGGGGAGGAGAGAAAAATAGAGTGCTCTGGGGAATGGTCTAAATCAATGATGGGCAAACTATTCCCCATGGGCCAGATCCAGGCCTTAGTTTGCCCATCACTGCCTTAAGCAATTCCCTAACTAAGCCCCCCCCATATCCAGATGTAGTGATTAGGCAATTGCTTAAGGCAGTGATGGGCAAACTAAGGAATAGTTTGCCCATCACTGGTCTAAATAGTTTATTAGTTCCCAACTAAGAGGGTAGGAAGAGGGAAAAATATGAGAGATATAAAGATAAATGAGCAGTTTTGAACAATTAAAATCCAAGGAGGATATCAAAGGATCATAGATTTTGGAGCTGGATGGGATTAGTCTTTTTTCAGATGAGGAACCTATAGCAAAAGGAGATTAAGTGACTTGCCCAAGGCCAAAAAGCTTTTAAGCATTACTCTTGGGGCATCAGTATCCTGTGACTGGGAAGCCAGTGTTCTTCCCATTATCCTACCCAGCTTCCTTAGTATATAAATAAACCACAGGAATATAAGCAGAATATAGAAGTCTAGTGATGTGCACAGATCACAAAGTGGGTGAATTTTAGAGGGAAGATTTCATTCTAGTCTTTCAAGTCCAATTTTCTCTCTAGTACTTCATATTGTCTCCATTGGAAAATATAAGGAGCTGTAGTGACAATCAACCAATCATTAAGCATTTATTAAGCCTGTCCTACATAAAGTATGCCAGTCACTTTACTAGGTACTGGCCATACACACACACACACACACACACACACACACACACACACACACACACACACAAAATCAAAGAATTCCTTTCTGAAGATTAGAATTAGGATCTTTTCTCCTCACCTCTCAAGCCAAGGGTAGGGCACCCAAGGGAAGTCATTCTTGTAGTTAGTAAAAGTGTTTGGTCAATTCTAAACAGATGAAAAATTCAACTACCAAAAGGAGGAAGTATCTGAAAACTGTGTATTAGGAGAATAAAAGGAAACAAGGGCAGCTAGGGGTGTAGTCGATAGGATACCAGGTCTGGAATTAGGAAAACTCATCTTTGAGAGTTCAAATCTGGCCTCAAACTTTACCATGTTACCCTGGGTAAGTTATTTAACCCTGTTTGCCTCAGTTTCCTCATCTATCAAATGAGCAAGAGAAGGAAATGGCATACTACTCCAGTAGAAAACCCCAAATGAGGTCACAGAGTCAAACTCATTCAGTAGATTGGCTGGGAGGAATGGGCCAAGACTGCAGCAATGCATATTCCATTGTCCCTTGGGGAGGTGATAGGGAAAATAATCCAGTAGATTTCTTAGAGTGAACACCAATAACATGGTGAGGGGTCAGTTTCTGGCTTTGGTAAGATAAACTGAGTCCCTTACTTTTCTTTTCTAGACAAATACCAATGGACTTAGGAGTTTGATACCCAGTGAAGTTTCCTTAGTCTTTGTCTTTATCAAAACTATTTTTATTCTTTTAGAGATATCCCTTATCTCTGGTCCTGTCTCAGGCCCAGGAGTCATTTCCATAGCTGCTCCTGCCAGGAAAATGGCTTTATTGAAGTTCTGAATTATTAATTGTTCTCTAATTAGCTGCTGTGATCACACTTGCCCTTTTATCTCCATTGATGCTCTTGGTGTAATTTTTATAAATGAAGGGACTATGGGGGTGAACTTCAATTGTAAGGGAAATGCTGGAGATGTGATTTCCATGAGAATGTTTTATGTAAGTCTAGAAAAGCTCCACAGACTGTGAGACCTGTCTATGGAAGTGGTGTTTGGGAAGAAGTCTCTTGACTGATGCTGGGTTGGATGCCTCTGTGTGCAGAGATATGAATTCAGGAATCTCTGCCCTAAAGAGAGTTGTCGTTGATGTGGGATTACAATAACAATAACAACAATGACAACCAATAAAAATAGCAATAATGGTGATGACAAATAACACCATGATGAATAGAGAGTTGACCTAGTTGGGGAGAACTATTTTTGGTTCCAGCCTCTGACATGTTCCTACTCTGTGATCCCGGGCCAGCTCATTAACTGCCCAATGCCCTGGACAAATCTCTCAGAGAACATGTTGCAGAGGAAGTGATGCTGGGCATTGGCAGAAGGACAGCAATTTCAATAGAATGAGGGGAGAAGAGTTAGACAGCAGGGTACTGGGAAGACAGAAAAAAAATGAAACAATCCCTACTCCCAATAGCTTACCTTCTATCTTGAGAGGACAGGCCTCAGCAGATTCGAGGTGTGGGAAGTGTATTAACAGGGAATCGTCTAGTACTTCTAGAAGTGTTTGAGTTCATTAGTCATTGGACAAAGAGAGCGCACGGAGAGTGCCAAGAGGAGAATTAATGTTTGTGGACAATCTTGAAATTGTGTAATTCTAAAAAATAAAAAATAGATTTCAATAATAGCTCTTGCCAACAACAACAGAGAAACCACCAGGCACTACATGATAAATTGCCAAACAAACTCCAAAGATAATCATTAGTTCAGAGGAAGCAGAGATGGTTTTAGGAGGAGATGGTTGAGTAAAACTTTCTGGGGGAGAGAATATTAGAAGAGAAGAAATGGGAACCATTCAGCCCAGCCTGTCCTGAAGGCAGAGTGATAACCTACAGGACCTACAGGGGGCTCCTAGGGCAATTTCATGGGTTAATTTCTGCTTGGTTGATTCCTTACCAGACAGAGACTGAATCAGGGAGAACTGTGGGTGACATGTGTGTACTTTGTCACCAATGACTCATAACAGTAGCTGTTACTGTTGTTGTGAAATGAGTCAATTAATATCCATTTTCTGAATGGTCTATTATGAGAGGCAAAATCAAGTCCTGGTGAGAGAAATAGGCCTGGAGTCAAGCCCTGAGTTCAAATCCAACCTCAGATACTTAGTACTTGTGTGACCCCACACAAGTCACTAAAACCTATTTGTTTCCATTTTCTCACCTTTATTTTTTATTATTATCTTTATTATTATTATTATTATATATTGCCAGAGCAATATACAGGGGGACTACCTGTCTCCTCATCCTCTATCTTTAAATATGTAGAATATATAATATTTGAATATAATATATTTATTTTAAAAATTCTTTTCTTTTTCAATTTTGAGTTCCAAATTCCCTCCCTTACATCCAGTGAGAAGACAAACAAAAGTATATATCAGGTGAAAATGACACACAAAAATTCCATATTAGCCATATTTCCCCCAAAGCAAGAAAAATAAAGTGAGAAAATTATACTTATATTTGGAGTTCATTAATTGTCTCTCTGGAAGTGGGTAACATTTTGAAATTCAAATGCGACCTCAGACACTTAGTAGTTGTATGACCATGGGCAAGTTGCTTAATGCAGGAAGCCATCAAAGTCATAATGTTCACACAGCCCACATGAGTTCTGGAACCCACATAGCAGGTGAGAGAAGGATGGTGATTCAACTCAGTTTCCCCATGTGACTCTTCTCAGTAGCATTTCCTTTTACTGAAATTACAGAAAAACAATACAGGCTAAATGCAAGGCCACCCACAGACCTCCCACAAACCCCTAAGTAAACCTCACATTTATATGTTATAATACAGAAACTTCTACTGAAATCTCTTCACAAAAAAACAGCATATAGTGAGTTAATGTTAAAGATTTTAAAACTCATAACTCTGATTCCCATATACAGGTGCCTGCAAGAACAGGCCAGAAGAGTCTCCAAGTTTTCCCCCTCCCAGATATGATTTGGTACAGTAATTTAATATAAAAGAACAATGAATGAAGTAGCCCAAGAGATAAGTCAAGCACACCTAACACATTGTCTCTAAGAAAAGATGTATGGTGAGAATGGATTTCCATGCCAACTTTATGTGTGATCTCAAAGCATATAAAATAAACACAGCCCAAAAGCTGACCAGAGCAATCTTTATGATGCCTGGCTCTGGCTGAAAACCTGATTACTCTCATTCATCTCAATCATGTCACAGATGCTGCCCCTCCACCGAGATTTTCCTGGACCTGTGGGAGTCCTTTACTCCCGCAGCTTAACCCTGTTTGTCTCAGTTCTTCATCTATAAAATAAGCTTGAGAAAGAAAAGGCAAATCACCAGCCTAGTATTTTTGCCAAGATAACTCCAGAGTCATGAAGAACTCCATGGACATGACTAATTCAACTGAACAACAGTAACACATGTGTTATGCTCCACATATAATTGGTATGCTGATTCAATAGTCATAATAATCTTTATATTTGCGGGAGAGGACGTTTCAGGATATGAAAGGAAGATTCTGTTATTTTTTTTAATTTTTAATTTTTATTTTTTTAAACCCTTAACTTCTGTGTATTGGCTCCTTGGTGGAAGAGTGGTAAGGGTGGGCAGTGGGGGTCAAGTGACTTGCCCAGGGTCACACAACTGGGAAGTGTCTGAGGCTGGATTTGTGTTATTTTTTATTTTTATGCTATTTCCTTAAATGCCTTACATTAAAATATATGCCTCCTGATATGACTAGAATAAGAAACACTTTGGCAGGGACTTATCAACTATGATAGAGAGAAGTATATGACTGTTGAGATGTCTAGCACATAGAGCATGTTTCTGGGGAATCATAGGTGCTGGGGTCTTGGATGCTACTAAAATAACATACCAAATGGGTTTGAGGAATTGAGAGATCTTAATCATTAGTCCAAAATATAGAACTTTGAGGCTTGCAATTTATGTTTAATTCCTCCTTTGAGTTTCACAATGTCCATGGTTATTTGGCAGTGAAAGCATCTTGATCTTTATTTTAAAGAAAAAGAAATTAAGACCCAGAGCAAGGAAGAGACTTGTCTAGGGCCACACATCTGGAAAGTGTCAAAGTTCATAAATTGAATTTGCATTTCCCCCCATTTGAACCAAAATTAATGACTCTGAACTTAAGGAAATATCATGAATTGAGTCCTTGAGCCTAAAAAAGGTATATTCAAATTGTGTTCTCTGCCTCAGAAAATAGATTTTTAATGAATGTTTTGCACCCCCTGTGGGATCCATATTGCTGAGAGGGGGTCTGCAGCACAGAAGTCCATAGTACCCCCCCAGAACTCTAAGAGAGGGGGCAGTTAAAGGCAGTTGGAGTGGTCCTGATCCTGGTGCTGACTCTTTGCTTTGGCATCTGAGCAGAGGGGCAAACTGTGTAGCTCTGAGCTGGGTCATTCAGTCTCTGACAGCCAAAGCTGCTTTACTTTTGTTAGACCGTCAAGCAATACCACAGTCTACCTTAGTTTAGCTATCTAGGTTTAGAAAGAAGAATATATAGAGGCTTAGAGAGGAGATCACCCATTCAAGATATATTTCCCCCTTTGGGGGGAGGGGCTGCTTATTTGACATAGCTGTATTAGGTAGCTTTCTCCTTACCTATTAATCCTAAGCCATTTTCCCCCCTTCCTACTCCCAGATATCATTAGACCCTTATCATCTAGGAATTGTATCTGGATACAGATAATTTGGGGAAATACATCCTCCATAAGCCAAGTTCCTTTTACTAGTGGCTCTGAAGTTGTTCTTAACCTCTGAGCCAGTGAATTACTTCTAGGTCATCAAGCTTCACCTATTCTATCCTGAGGGAAATAATACAGAGAAAGATATTATCACAAAAGGGTTTAGTCTCCATCCACTTACCATCTTGGCCCAGAAGTTATCAAGCTAGAAATATCCACCATTACCAAATAGGTAACTGACTTCCAACTGATTAGAGGGAGGGGGGAGGTGAAGGAGTATTCCACAAGCTCCTGCCCATCCTATCCAGTCAAGCTTGCCTGTATCTTTCCAAAGACCAGGGATTAGGGAGACTTTGTTGCCACTGACCCCTGTCATTTTACAGTTTCCTTAATCGTACACCCTCTCCCCAGTAACATTTTGGAAAGCATTATGGATGTCTTCGTTCCTCAAGCTGTAAACCAGAGGGTTCAACTTAGGAGTGATTTTTGTATGGAAAACAGATGCAATTTTGTCTGTGTCCGTGGTATGATAAGAGCTTGGTTGTAAGTACTTGAAAATAATTGTCTCACAAAATATGAGCACTATTGAGAGGTGGGGACTTTCTGGCAGCCCTCTACCATTCTGAGGATGGTAATGAAGATGAATAAGCAAGAGTTCAAGATGAAAAAAAGGGCAAAAAAGGCATTGAATCCTGCTAAGATAAAGAGAAACAGTTCATTTTTATGGATATCTAAACAAGAGGGAGCCAGAAATGGGAGAATGTCACAGAAAAAGTGATTGACCACATTGGAACAACAGAAAGAAAGACTGAAGGTATTTCCTATTTGGATGGAGGAGTTCAAATAGCCTTAGATATAGGCACCCATCACTAGACCAGCACATACTTTTGATGTCATGGTGGCTCTATAATGTAAGGGCATGCACACAGTTGCATGGTGATCATAAGCCATGGAGGCCAGGAGATGATTGTATTTTCTTTTTTTAAATTTATTTAGAATATTTTACATATGGTTACATGAGTCATGTTCCCCTCCTCCTCTTCCCTCACCCCTCCAGGAGCTGACAAGTAATTCCACTGGGTTATATATGTATCTTTGTTCAAAACCTATTTCCATGTCATTCATATTTGCAGTAGAGGGATCCTTTAACATCAAAACCCCAATCATATCCCCAACAAACCACATGATCCCTCATGTTTTTCTTCTGTGTTTCTGCTCCCACAGTTCTTTCTCTGGATGTGGATACATTCTTTCTCATAATCTCCTCTGGATTGTCCTGGATCATCACATTGCTGCTAGTAGCAAAGTCAGTTACATTCAATTGTGCCACAGTGAATGAGTCTGTGTGTACAATGTTCTCCTGGTTCTGCTCCTTTTGCTCTGCATCAAATACTGGAGGTTTTTCCAGTTCACATGGAAATCCCAGACTAAACATTAGTCCCTGACTTGTTAAGTTTCAATAGTGGCAAAGACTGCAAAGAGGAACATTTGTGTTGCACATCCATTATAGGAAATGGCCTTGTATCCTGCGAGGAATCCAGCCATCACCTTGGATGTAATTGCAGAGGAGTAACCAAAATTACCAGGGAGAGGTTATTGCATTTCCTCACCTTTAAATGAGCTGGAGAAGGGAATGGCAAACCACTCCATTATCTTTGCCAAGAAAACCCCAACTGGGGTCAAGAAGAGGAGAACATGACTGACAAAAACTGAAGAACAAATGGCTTATCCTCTCAGTCTTCTAGGTAGCTCTAAAAATATAATTTGTAGAGAAAGTGCTGTTCTACATTGGTCAAGAGAATTTTTCTCTACATCAGTGAAAGCAAAATGCTTTAAGTGCTTGGTATACAAAGACAAAATATTTAAACAATGGGAAAGCATTTATAATAGATGAATAGATGGACTTGTCTTTGAGGTTCTCTAGTATTAATTTCCACCATTGGTCCCTGCTGCACCTAAGGCATCCCCCAGTGAGAACTTACCTTCTGTATCTCCCATTGGGTTTGCCCTCTTTGGGTATTATCTCCTACTTTGAATTTTTATTTGTCTTTTCTGGCCTCTCTCCCCAATCAAAGCTTTTCTGTACATCCTCTTGGTCCTGGCTGTCAGCTTAAACATTAGTTCTCGTCCTGTTAATGGGTGCTCAAAGGTGAATATTTTAACCCTTTATAATTAACCTTTGAATTTTGATAAAAGCCTTCTGGGAAAAACACTAAAATCAAACAATCAAGAGTTAGAGTATAGGGGGCAGCTGGGTAGCTCAGTGGATTGAGAGCCAGGCCTAGAGACGGGAGGTCCTAGGTTCAAATCTGACCTCAGACACTTCCCAGCTGTGTGACCCTGGGCAAGTCACTTGACCCCCATTGCCTACCCTTACCACTCTTCTGCCTTGGAGCCAATACACAGCATTGACTCCAAGACGGAAGGTAAGGGTTTAAAAAAAAAAAGAGTTAGAGTATGGAACTAAATGCTTTATGAAATGGTTCCAAATAGAAGATTCTGGGGGAAAAAATCACATTGAGTAAGGGCTGCTTTGTGTGCTAACTATCCTGATATGAAGCCAATTCCCCAGTCCCATGTTCAAGAGATCTGTTCAGAGTTGTGCCTCCAGCAGGGAGGATGGACCGCACCAAAACATCTGTATTCTCTTACTCCACATCCACTGGGGATAAAGACAGATGCTTGGGATTGTTGACTGGGGTTTAATCTGGCTCTCCATTTACCTTGGCTCATTTGAGACTCACAAAAGCCCTATGGATTAGATGTCAAGCAAAATAATATTTGTAAATGCACTTACTGAAATCCCTGATAAAAATTATACTCCATATAAATGATTATTCTTGACTCCCAGGTATAGATATGCCATTGTTCTTCCTGTCTGTCTGTTGGTGACCCTTTTGGGGGCTTTCTTGGCAAAGATATTGGAGCATTTTACTATTTCCTTCTTCAGCTCATTTTACAAATGAGGAAACTGAGGCAAACAGGGTAAAATGACTTGCCCAGGGTCACAGCTATTAAGCATCAGAGACCATATTTGAACTCAGGTCTCACTGATTCCAGGGCTGCCCCAAGACATACCATTAATGGCTTCCATCTCAGTACCTTTAAACTGGCTTTCCTCCATATATCGAATACGCTCCTTCCTTACCAATCAATCCAAGAATCTCTAAACTCTAACCCTAACCCTGACCCAAGCACTATCTTCTACATGAAGCTTTAGTAACTCTTTCAGCAGCTAGTGCCTGCCATTCCCATTTGTTGTTGTTGTTGAGTGAGCAGATCATTTCTTTGATATAGAGGGTTCTTGGTGAGGAGCATCCTCTACCCATTCAAGCCATACAAGGAAAGATCTTTGAGAGTTTCCTGAGGCACTAAGTAGGGTTAAGTGACTTACTCAGGGTAATACAGCCAAAGTAAGTCAGAGCCAGGTTTGAACCCACGTCTTACTGACTCCAAGGTCAGATGTCTATTCACTTTAGCATGTTGCATACCCCACTTACCCAAATAATCTTGTACACATGCATGTTTATATCTGTATGAATTCTTCATGTGCATATGCATGTATATATGTAAACATGAGATATATGTACACATGTGAGAAATATCCATATATGTCTACATATATGTGTATTCTATTTCTCTCCCTCTAGAATTTAAGCCTCTTGCAGGAAAGGAACACAATGTTTTTATATTTCTTTTCCCCAGGCAGAGCACAAGGACTGGAACAAAGTGGGAACTTCAATCATTCCCCCTTTTGAAAAAAGAATCAATGAAGAATTTACTAAGTGATTACTTTCTACAAAGTTCAAAAATGAATGAATGAATGAAGAATCAATTAAGTGCTTACTTTATACAAAGCACTATCCTAAGTGTTGGAGATACAAAGAGAGGAGTAAAACAATCATTGAACTCAAAAAGCTCATAATATATATGGAAGGTTTCAACTACAAGGAAGATGAAAAGGTCCCATGGTCCTTTGGGCGCAGTAATGAAGCAGATGGTGATACCTTTTCTTCTTCTTCTTTTTTTTTTAAACTTTTAACTTCTATGTATTGGCTCCTAGGTGGAAGAGTGGTAAGGGTGGGCAATGGGGGTCAAGTGACTTGCCCAGGGTCACACAGCTGGGAAGTGTCTGAGGTCAGATTGGAACCCAGGACCTCTCGTCTCTAGGCCTGCCTTTCAATGCACTGAGCTACCCAGCTGCCCCTGGTGATACCTCTTCTTTAAGATCATTTCCACTGAAAAAGTTGTAGCAGTTTCTGATACTGATGCATTTGGAAGTGCCAAGGACTTCTGTGGGTCCTCAGTTGTGGCCATAAACCATGCTTGAGTAGTTGCCAGATTTAATCTCTATAGTGCATTCTCCCCAGAAAGAAGGCTGCGGGCACTGGGTTCAAGGCAATGCTATCCCCAAGGCTCTTGTTTTAAGGTTCTGGGCTGTCACCACAAGGGTCTGAGAGAAGATGGCATTGGTGGTCATGATGACGGGACTTGCCTGGCACATAAGCTTCCTGTTTTTCACTCAATGTTCCTGACTGCTTCAGTTAGTCTGGATTGCCTGCCATGTGGGTGGGTGGCCATTTGTGTGGTCCCTCTTTACAGGTGTCATTTCCCTGGGTAGGCTGAGAAGCCTATCCTGGAAATGGTCTAGAAAGATTTCATAACTAGATAAGAGAAGTGCCAGAGGGAGGAATCATATGCAGGTCTCCTTGGTGTCTAAGCCAACATGCCATGCGGTATGCCAGGCTTGCCAGGCTGCTGAAACCACATCAAAAATTGAGGAACAAAAGAGCTATTTCAATGTAAAACCTTGCCAGTCCCTGTGTAACTCCTGTTTCTTTTTTCCTCTCTCCTTCCAAAGAAACAAGCCCCTTTGCGTGTATAACGAGTATAAGTCTTATCATATTGGAATTATTGCTTGCTCATGGAGTAATTATTCATTAGACTGTGGTATTCATGGTTATTTTAGACCACTCTTAAAGGACTAAGAGAGCTCAAATACTGATGTCTGCTTCTCTTTTTATAATTCCTTCTCTGACTTTAGATTCATTGGACACAAAGCCTCCTGTGACCTAGAAAACAAACACAATCACCAATTTCCCACCTTTAGGGCCCAAGGCAAATGCCATAAACCTAACTCAGACACATTTAGAATAGGTCAACTGCTCAATCACATGGGTTGATGGGGACATGGTTGGGGATGTAGACTCTATTTTTTTTATTATTTTTTTTTAAATATGGATAGGAAATAGGAAGGAGGAAAGTGAAAGTAATCTTTTTTTTTTTTTTTAACCCTTAACTTCTATGTATTGGCTCCTAGGTGGAAGAGTGGTAAGGGTGGGCAATGGGGGTCAAGTGACTTGTCCAGGGTCACACAGCTGGGAAGTGGCTGAGGCCGGGTTTGAACCCAGGACCTCCCGTCTCTAGGCCTGGCTCTCACTCCACTGAGCTACCCAGCTGCCCTGGGATGTAGACTCTAAGCAATCACCCTAATGAAAATATTAATGATATGAAAATGAGTTTTGATCAATGACATATGGAAAACCCAGGGGAATTACTCCTTGGCTATGGGGGAGTGGGGAGGGGGAAGAAGGGAAGGGAAAGAACCTGAATCATGTAACCTTGGAAAAATATTCCTAATTAATTAATTAATTAAAATCCTTCAATTCAAAAAAAAAAAAAACAGAGTGGGTAGAGGATGGGCTACTATAATAACTCACTAACTTTGCCAAATAGGTGCTCCTCTCCGTAGTTTCTGGACTGCTGAAGGAACTCAAAGGCCTCTATCAGTAACAATTAAATCTGATTCACTAGAACAAAGCCCCATTCTTCTCACCCTAGGTATAGCATTGCCTCTCAATTCATTTCTTAAGCTGTGTAAATAGAATTAGCTCTAGCCCATTCCTAGTTAGACTCCTACTTAACCTAGGTATAGAAATGACGTCACCCTCACCTTCCTCAGTGGGGAGGGGAGACTAGTTACCCACACGTGACAATAAGTAACAAATCAAGAACAAGGAACTGCCCTTTGGACAGTCCAAATCAATGTAGAGGCTGCCATTTGTCCACTTGAATTAGAGGTGGACCCACGGGAAGTGACGAAAGACACCATCTCTTTAAGTAAGTTGGTTACTTCCTGTGGAGGCAGTTCCCGCTCTGAACTTGGTGCTGAAGGATCTCAGCTGAGACCTCAGACAGCTTCTACTCTGAATGATCATGTGGGTAAGTTAGGCTGACTTCCTTGGCCTACCTGGGCCGCTTCCAAACCCTGCCTTAAGCAGGCACCAGCCTATCTGGTTGCTGGGCCTTGAGGCTTGCAGCTTCATTTATTTAGCCTTTTAACCTTCTCTCTAGTCCAGGCATTGGCAGGCCTGGACTAGCCTCTCCCTTTCTCTTTATTCCCATACCTTTACCTTCCTGATTGTAAATAAAGTGCCTTAACCGGATGCTGACTTAGGTCTGATTTAATTATGGCATCAACTTGAATTGTTGATTCCTGGTGACCACTCTTTAAATACATATCTATAAAATACCTAAATTTCCCTCTTACAAAGCCTCTTACACAATGATGGCGAACCTATGGCATGGATGCCAAAGAGCATTCTCTGTGGTCAAGTGCCATCATTCCACATCAGAATTTGTTATTAGAAAGGCAGAGGGACTCAGGAGAAACTGCTCCCCTTTCCCTCTCCACTGTGCCTGATGACATTTTTTACATCCCCTGTCCCTCTGCCCAGCAGACCAATGGGAGCACTTCTTCCCTTCCCTGTCTGGGGAAAGGGGGTGGTGGGGCATGGCATTCAGTCTCTGGGGGTGGGGGAGGGAGTGGGGGCACTCCATCTCTAAAAGGTTCACCATCACTGCTTTAGCATTTGCTAGACACAATACTAGGAACTGGGGGAGGGGGGCAAAAATACAAAATGGGACAATTCTTACCCTTAAAGAGTTAGTCTCCTAGTTGAGGGAGAATATAAGCCAGTTAACTGATAACTCAATATAACCTATATTTACATACAAAATTATATATAATACACACATATAACACATAAATAGATAAATATGCACAGGCATATGAAAAAACTCAAGGGTGCTAATATAAAAGTAGGAAGAAACAGTATCTATCAGTAGCAGATCTCAAATTGTGCAACAAAGAAATTATCATTAAAATGATTTTTATGGTAGTTTTAAAAAATCAAAGTCTATCAGTGGAACAGAGTACATATGCAACCTACAGATATACACAAATAATAGACAGCAGTAGTGTTGGAAAGCTTCTGAGGTCCCACTTCCTGGGGAAACTGCTGGGAAAATTGGCCTACAATCTTACAGAAATTAGGTTTAGACCAACATCTTACAAATATATAAAAAGCTAAGCTCCAAAGAGATCCATGATTTAGATATCAAAAGTCACATTTAAACAAATTAGAGGAGCAAGAAAGAAATTATCTTTCTTATCTATTGATCAGGACAGAGTTCATAACTAAAGAAATAATAGAGGGGCTTACTTAGAATACAGTAGACAACTTTTATTATATAAGAATTAAAAACATTTTTGCTTGAATAAATGTCGTAAAATTTAGAAAAGTGACACATAACCGGGTGGAAAAATGCTTGCAACAAGTTCTTTAGGATAAAGATTTCATTTCCAATACGGATTCTGAACTGATTCAAATTTATAAGTCTAACAGCACTTGCCAATGGATGAATTTAGACATCACATATGAACATAAGACAAAACCCAAGCTATCAACATATAAAATATTCTAAATTACTAGTAATTGAAGAGATGCAAATTAGAGCATTTTTGCATTCCATCTCGGATCTATCTGACCTGCAAAAATAAAAATGACAATCCTTCAAAAGAGGAAAGTAAGAAAATTTGAAGAGACTATGGGTAGACAAGTTTATTAGAACCATATCGGTGGATGGACCTGTGGCCTAGTATAGCTGGTCTGGAAAGTAATTTGAAATAATGCTGAGAAGGTCATCAAAGTGGACATCCCGCCTTTTGACCAGCAGTGGCACCTCTATCTCAAAGAAGTCAAAGAAACAGAGAAAAGATATGTAGGTCCAAAATTTGTATGGCAGCTCTTTTCATAGTTGCCCCAAATTAGAAACTAAGGGAGTGTCCTCCTAAATGGGGAATGGTGAAACAGATTATAGCTTATGAATGTAATAGAATATTATTATGTCATAAGAAATGATGAAACGGACTAGTTCAGAAGCAGTTGGGAAGAGCTTTATGTTCTGAGGTGTAGAAAAAAGAGAAAAAACCAAAAGAAGAATGTAAAGAAGGCAATGAGAGAAAAATACCTTTAAAAGACTTTAGAACTCTGATCAATGCAATGATAAACAAATCCTAGAAAATGAAGGTGAAGCTCAACACTCACTTCCTGTCAGTAGGATGATAAATTTCAAATTCAGAAAGAGGCATACGTTTGTAGATCCGTTAATGTGGCAATTCGTTTTACCAGACGGTAGATACATACTAAGGCTTGTTGACATATTGTTAATTTGCTAGGGGGAGTAATGGGAAGAGAAAATTAATTCTTAAAATATGTTATTTGAATTTTAAAAAACTAAAGGAAACCCAGCCATTATTGATTAATTTCATTTGCTTAGAAAATTTCCTCTTTTAAAGATGTGATTAGTAATGGGGAAAGGGCCACCTTTTTGCAGAAGGAAGAACTGAAAGAGATATAAAAGTCATGGAATCTAATGACCTCATTTCACACATGGGGAAACTGAGGCCCAGAGACATAAAGTGATTCGTCCAAGGTCACAGAAATCATTAAGCTTTAGAGTTTGGATTTGAATCCAGGCCTTTTGATTTCGACCTCTGTCCTTTTCCCATTGTATCACATTTTGGTCAAACTTCACAAGATCTTCTAGCACCAGTCTCCTGGCCAAGGTCTCCTTTTGTGACTGTCACCCTCGATATAGATCTACACACTCTAGACAGTTAGAGGAGGAGGCTAGAATATAAGGCAGAAGGATGGAAGATAGTAATCAACAAAGATCTAAAAGTTGACAGATTGAGTCACCAAAGATGGAAGGTGGGAAGAGATTTCGGGGGACGCACCCAGGGAGGGATGATCAGTTGGGGAGTGGGGTGACTTAAGTACCAGAGTAAAGGAATTGTAAAGTGGAAAAAGAGGTGGTCAGAAATAGGAAGCTCAATGTGATGCAGTTAAGAGAATGCTGGATTTAGGAATCGAGAGGATCTGGGTTCAAATCCCTTTTAAAATACTCCCTGAGTGAAGATGGAGAAGTCTCTGGGTTTCAGATTTCTTATCTGCAAAAAGATACTACCAAGACCTGATAGCATTGTAGTCAGGGTCAAGTCAGCTAGTCTGTGTAATACTAGTGTGGGTAATACGGTGTGACCTGGGCAAGTCACTTAACCTTGTTTGCCTTCATTTCCTCTGACAAATGAGCTGGAGAGGAAAATGGCAAAACCACTCCAGAATCTTTAACAAGAAAACCCCAAATGGAATCAAGGCGTCGGAAATGACTGAATGGCAAAACATTTATATAATACTACTTTGTGTCAGGCACTGTGTTAAGTTCTTTATTTATTATCTCGTTTGATCATCACAAGGACCCTAAAAAATGAGTGCTATTCTTAGGTCCATTTTACAGCTGAGAAACTGAGATAAACAAAGGTTTAGGGACTTGGAAAACATCAAATAACTCTTAAGGGTCTCAGTCTAGATTTGAACTCAAGCCTTCTTACTCCAGGCCCAGACCACCATCCACTAAAATACCTTTAGTACCACTAAAGGACTGCGTCCTTTTATTTTTTTTAATTTTTATTTTGCCTCCTTTGAAAGAACTATTTATACATTAGCTATTATCATTGAGTTGTTTTTAAAAATACATCCTCTTCTATGTACTCAACCATGTTCTTCAATCTACTAGAAGCATCTCTGGTTAATTAATTAATTAATTAATCAGTTAATTAATTAATAGTGGATGGAGATGGCTGATGGCCTCTGCTGCTTTCTGAGAGCTGCCTCTGCCTCGAACGTGTTTGGAAGGTGAGGCAGTGAGTACAGAGACATTCACTTGCATAAACAGATGTGGTGGGAAGAGGCAGTGGGGGCTTTGCAGATTTTTCAGACGATTCTGGGCGCTCAGAGCAAAGATGTCTCCCAGAGCCAGCTGGGCCTTCGGTGAGATGATGAGCTTGAAAGATTTTTTATTTTTCATATGAGGCAAAAACAAAGCATCAGTAATATAGCCTTCACACTGCATATCTTGTTGGCTTTAAATAAATATCCAAATGGCAGTCTTAGGTACACATATATAGTTGAATATTACATGCAGTATCTCTATGGGCCACTTCCTAAGGGTCCACAGCTCACAGATGGGAAACCAGCACATTACATGAATAACAGCCTCTTCCTGACCCCCGCATGGGCTGAACTGGAGGCTTTGTCAATGGGAATCTATTTCCGTTCAACACAGTAAATATTTATTAAACTTCTACTATAGAGGAAGCAAGGTGTAAAGGCAAGATTTGGCATTAGAAAGACCTGAGTTCAAATCGAACCCCTGAAACTGATTCCTTTGATCATGGGCAAATCACATCAAGTCCCCAAGCTTCAATTCCCTCAACGGTAAAGGAGTTGAAACTGGGTGGTCATTATGTCTAGAACTATAATCTTGGGAGCCTCTATCGAGGGAGGCATTTCAAGAAGTGGGAAAAGGGAACTTGGTATACAGGCACAGAACAGGGATCAAAGAAATGACTTTTTTAAAGTCATATAGAGGCAGAATGGACACACAGGCTTCCTGGTGGCCTGTGTAGTGGCTTTTCCACTTAGCCCTTCATCATTTGTGGATTTACTTTTTTTTTATGTATTTTTTTTATTTTTTTATTTTAAACCCTTAACTTCTGTGTATTGACTTACAGGTGGAAGAGTGGCAAGGGTAGGCAATGGGGGTCAAGTGACTTGCCCAGGGTCACACAGCTGGGAAGTGTCTGAGGTCAGATTTGAACCTAGGACCTCCCGTCTCTAGGCCTGGCTCTCAATCCACTGAGCTACCCAGTTAGGCCCCCTGTGGATTTACTTTTTAAGGGTCATAAAGAAACATACATTGACAAATAAAAGGAGGCTTAGTCGTCCTTTAGTCTGATCTCATTTTACAGAAAAGAAAACTGAATCTCAGAAAATGTTCCCAACTTCCTTGCCCAGAATCATATAATTAATGTCTAAGTCAGGATTTGAACCCAGGTCTTCAAGACTAAATCCATGACTTATTTTCAAACTATATTGTGAACTCCCTAAAGGCAATGCCTTGTCATTTTGTCCAGCCCTCACGAGAAGTCAATCATCACATTACAGAATGTCAGAGATGCGAGAGGGTTTAGAAACCATCTCCTTCAACTCTTCACTTTATAGAGATGTGAATGGAGGACAAAAGAGGTCAAGTGACTTGCCTACAGTTATGCAACTAGTTGGGAAGCTAGCACAGAAGATAGTGTGCTGAGTCTGAAATCAAGAAGACTCATCCATGTGAGTTCAAATCTGGCCTCAGACCCTTCCTAGCTGTGTGACCCTGGGTAAATCACTTAACTCTCAATTTCCTCATCTGTAAAATGAGCCGAAGAAGGAAATGGCAAAGCACTCCAGGATATTTGCCAAGAAAACTCCAAATGGAGTCATGAAGAGTTAGACATGACTAGAAGGGCTGAACGACCAATGCAATTAGTTAATGGCAGAATGGGGGATGCACATCCAGGTCTTTATAACTCCTATTCCTGAGCTGCTTCAGTTAATCACATAACAAATTAATTTTCTTCATGCTTCTTTCCCTAAGGCCCTATCTCTAAATATTAACAATTTTGAAATATGTTTATTAATTTCACTATTATCTACAAATAATTTTCATTCAAAAATGTCCTACATTCATTCATCTTCTTACTAGAGGTGCTTAAACCAAAGTCTACGAACATTTCTCCTTCAATATTTTAACAACTTCTTCAATAAAAGTGGCACATCCAATATCTCTGCAGCTTCCTTACCATGGAATATCCTTCTGCAAAGCCATCCTCCTGCCTCTATTTTCATGAGTTTCTACTGAGGCCTTCATTTTAAGAAAGAGCCCAGGTAGGTCAGCCTTCACTCCCCACTAGATTCTATTCCTGACTTTCTGGACTTCTAAACCAAGATCTTGCTCTAGGTACCTTTATTCCTCATCCCCCACTCCCTTTCTACTTTTCACATTTCTTTCTTGTTTTTTTTTCTTCCTGTACTAGAAGGGAAATTCCTTGAGGGAAGAGATGGTTTTCCTTGTTACTTGTATTCATATCTCCAGTGTTTAACATAGTATCAGGCACATAATATGTGCTCAATAAATATTTCCTATCTTCCTTTCTTCCTCTCTCCCTCCCTCCTTCCTTTCTTCCTTCTTTCTTCCTTTCTTCCTCCCTTCCTTCCTCACTCCCTTCCTTCCTTCCTCCCTCCCTCCCTTCTTTCCTTCCTCCCTTCCTTTCTCTCTCCCTTCCTTCATTCTTTCCTCCCTCCCTCCCTTCCTTCCTACTTTCCCTCCTTCCTTTCTTCCTTTCTTCCTCCCTCTGTCCCTCCTTTCCTTCCTTCCTTCCCTTTCCTTACTCCCCTTTGCCCAGGTGCTCAGCTTTCCAATCTCCCTTTTCTCACTCTGATTTTTATTCCCTGAATTCATTTCCTAAAGATTTAACTCCCCTGAGAGAATCTCACATCCTGCTTGTAGAGGGTATTTGTGCACAGAAATAACAGGGTGAAAATCAGTCTTGGTTAAGGGCTTCTACTCTCCTCCACTGTGACACCCAGTAGTTGATAAGATTGGACACCATTTTCCACCCAGACACCAGGCTTCCTTTTATCTGTACAGTGTATGAATGAGCCAGAGGGCATCCTTGATAGGTTTATCTTCTGCTATTGGGGCTCTTTGCAGAGAGATTCCTCCTGCTGTCCTTCTCACCTCTTGAAAGACTTCCTTTCACAAAGAATTAAGGTAACTTGACTTGAGTGATGCCCTGAAAGTAGTTCAGCAAATTCTGTACTTCCAACCCAGAAGAAAGGGGAATGTTTTTAGAACAAGCACATTTTCAAGTGCCATTTATCTGGGACATATGAAAGAGGCTAAAGATTCTGTTCTACAAGTGTGTCTTGGGCAGCAGTGAGGGGAAGATGGGGGGGTTGTTGAAGGTCACTGGCTGGGAGGTCAGTGAATTGGGTTCATAGTTCTGTTCTATTGGTCCCAAGCTCTGTGATTTCCTCCAAATCAATTTCACTCTTTCAACTTTGGTGTCTCATCTGTCCCTGAGAGGTTTGGACTTGATAATTCTAAGATCTTTCCAGGTCCAAATTCCACAAATGAAAGCACTGAATATTTTCCACACTTTCCATCTGAGATCCACATGGAAAGATCTCATTTGTGACTATAATTTGACCCCTTCTCATTTAGCACCAATTCATAGGTTTATATATGAATTATTCCATGTCCTAAAGAAAAAAAAAGACCAAATTAACTCAGAATTACAGAATTAGAAAGCTGGAAGGGGAATCAACAGTTATCCACACCAAACGATACTCAAAAGGAATCCTCAGTGGAATCTTTGCTTGATGACCATTCTTGAGGGAGTTCTCTCTGTCTTCCAAAAATAATCATTTCTCTTTTTAATGGCAGCTAGGTGGCTCAGTGGATAGAATCTTCAGCCTGCAGTCAGGATGACCTGAATTCAGATGTAGACTCAGATACTTACTAGCTATGTGACCCTGAGCAAATAACTTAACCCTTTTTGCCTCCGTTTCCCTTTCTATAAAATGACCTGGGGAAAGAAATGACTAACCACTCCAGTATCTTTCTCAAAAAAACCCCAAATATTGTCATGAAGAGTCAGACATGACTGAACAACAATAATAATTTTGAAAAAAGCATTTTTTCCTCTTATAAAGCATTAATTTGCCTTCTCATGACCTCCCTCCATCAACTCAGATTCTCCCCTCTGAGGTCAAATGGTCCAAATTTAATATCTCTTCCATCTGCTTTGTGATTTACTTGTTTTAGTTGTGTTTTACTCTTTGTGAACCCATTTGAGGTTTTCTTGGCAAAGATATTGGAGTGGTTTGCCATTTCCTTCTCCAGGCCACTTGGTCCTTGGAGAAACTGAGGCAAACAGGCTTAAATGACTTGTCCAGAATCACACATTAAGTGTCTGGTGCTAGCTTTGAATTCATGAAGTAGAGTCATCCCAATTCCATGCCTAGCGCTCATCTCCTTGGCTGCCTATCCACCCTACTCTTCTATAGGACAACTGTCCAAAACTGCAGCTATGCCCAATGTTCCATTTCCTCCCTCTGTACTTATATTGATTTTTCCCACACCTAAAATAATGGGAAGCATTTTTATATTACTTTAAGCGCTACAGAGTACTTTACAAATATTATCTCATTTCATCCTTATAGTAACTCTGGGAGGTAGGTACTATTATTATCCCCATTTTACAGATGAGAAAACTAAGGCACCTCTCCTTCTACATATTCTTCTCTTAGAAACTCCGGGGTCCTAAGACTTAACTACCTTTTACGTATGAAACCTCCAACCTCACTCCACCCCACCCCTAAATGTATTATAGCTATACCTATATATGTATGTCTCCTTTCCTCCCAGCTACAACACACCTTTTTGAAGTCTGGCATATGGTAGGCATTTAATAAATGCTTTTTGAATGATTAATTGATGTTCTCTCTGAGCCTTCTCCTTAATTCAAACATCCTCAGTATTTTCCATTCTTTCTTTTTTTTAAACCTTTACTTTCTACAATATTATCAGTTCTAAGGTAGAAGAAGGATAAGGGTTGAAGTAGCTAGAGTTAAGTGACTTGCCCAAAGCCACACAGCTAGGCAGTGTCTGAGGCCAGATTTGAACTCAGGTCCTCATGACTCCAGGTCTAACACTTCATCCACTGAGACATCTAGATGCCCTTCACTGATTCTTTATATGACTTGAAATTAGCCTCTTTATGATCTCTTTTCAATTGTTAAACAAAGCTACACAAAAGCATCATTTTCAAGACACATTTATATAATGTAAAATGAGCTTTATAGAGATAGATGTGACCACCAGATTCTGTCTATGGAGTTCCTATCTGAGGTCCCATCAGCATAATTCATATGCTAAGAAAATAAATGATACTAGACTAGGAAAGGAATATGAACTAGAGTTGGTTTTTCTTGCTTTCTCTCCTATGTTGGGTCCAGTTGTGAAGCAGGCAAGATTAGTTTAATTCCCAATTTTCCATCGTTATCTCCAAATTCCCAGTATAATCTGGAAGGGGATTAGGTTTACTCCATTTGGCCCCTGAGATCAGAATTGGGAATAATGGTGAGAAGTTGAAAAGAGGCAATGTTGAGCTTGATGGAAGATGGGGGAAAGGAAAAAATTCCTAATAATTAGAGTTATTTCCCCAAATGGAATGGACAGTCCAGAGCTTCCCCTTCTTTTACCCCACTAGGAGCCACCTGTAGAGAAGCATGTCACACTTGTGTCTCTTTCCAGCTCACTCCCTCTTCTATTCAAAGGGATGTAGTATAGAGAAACCCCTAACAGCTTTTGGAACTCAGCCAAAGCTAGAAAAAACTACATGACCCCAATACTCTATACTACAGGGATCTGTCCCATTTCCCATCCCCTTAGCTTTTGGCCCTTGAGAAGGGAACTGATCATTCACTTCATTGCCATGGTTACACGTAGGTGCTAAGTGAACTTGTTCTGTGATCTCCAATTCCACCCTTCTTTGACCACCCAAAATCGGAGAGGGAGCACAATAGTGTGAAGAGCGCTGGATTGGAAGCCCTACTAGGGAGCTACAGGTGATACTGAAAGGTGGAAGCCTGGGAAAGGACTTTTGATCTGGGAAGTCACAAGAATTGCATGCAGGTGACTGTCATATTCTTTCTAGTGACAAATGACCAAAGAAAAATAGCTTAAACATAGTTCTTTAAGGTTTGCAAAGTGGTTTATGAATATTATCTCATTTCAGCCTCACAATAACCTGAGTGGCAAGTACTATGTTATGCCCATTTTATGGATGAAGTAACTGAGGATGAAAAAGTTTAAATGACCTCCCCAGGGGTCACAGAGTTTGTAAATGTCTGGGTTCTGATTTGAACTCAGAACTTTCTGATTCCGGGTTCAACCCTCACTCTGCCATAATAAGCTGAATCAAAATAGGTGAAAAGGAAGGGAGGAGAAATTCATATGTACACAGATCATGAAAACATCACATTGGGTAGGCTTTGGTTTCCTGTGGATGTCTGAATGGGAGCTACAGGTCCTATGCCCCGAAACTGCCTAGATATCATGGATTAAGTGTGTTGTCTCTTACCCATCAGCTCAGCTTCAGGGATAAATGCTAAAACAGAGAGCAAGATGACCTCCCAGGTCCCTGCAGGGTGAGAGCAAGGAGGGCAGGAGCTCTTGAAGTCTGCTCTTTGTTTTAAGACCTCTAGAGAGTGGGTAACATAATCGTTTCCAAGGCAGCCCATTCCCGTTTGGAATAGCTCTTATCAGGAAATTTTTCCTTCTCTACCTCACCCCCTTTTGTTGTTATTTAATAAATTTTGTCATCTTCATGAACCCATTTGGGATTTTCTTGGCACAGATACTGGAGTGGTTTGCTATTTCATTTTTCAGTTCATTTTACAAATGAGGAAACTGAGACAAACAGGGTTAAATACCTTGTCCGGGGTCACACAGCTAGTAAATGTAGAATTAAGGTTAGATTTGAACTCATGAAAATGAGTTTTCCTAACTCCAGTGTTATGATTAAAAATTAATCCTGGAGATTTATCCTAAATTTATAATTATTTATTTGTAAAAGCAAGAAAGGGAAAGAATAAGCAGTCTCTCCAGTAGATGTCCAAGTTTAGCACTGTCTTTTGTCTCCACATCCCTTCAATGTTGCAGCTGCTTCTGCCTGCTCCCATGGCAGTGGCTATTTTTTTTTTCAGCTAGCTTAACTAGATAGGGGGAGAGAGAGAAAGACAAAGAGAGAGAGGGAGAGAGACAGACAGAGACAGACAGAGACAGAGAGAGAGACAGAGACAGAGAGAGACAGAGATAGAGACAGAGAGACAGAGACAAGAGAGAGAGAGAGAGATAGAGACAGAGACAGACAGAGACAGAGAGAGAGACAGAGAGAGAAAGAGACAGAGAGACAGAGGTAAGAGAGAGAGAGAGACAGAGACAGAGACAGAGACAGAGAGAAGTGGGGGTCCTGCAAGAAAAAAAATAGCAGAAAGAGCCTTCCCTTGACTCACTGGTCTTTTAAACCTTGTTTTTCATTTTCCTTTCTCAGAATTTCTAACTGGCCAGGGTTTTACTCTAGCCTCTACATGTCACATTCTTTGACTTTCACCAGTCAGGAACTGTATTGCTACACTGGCAAATTAAAACACATGACTGTATGGCACCTATCAGATGAGTCTTCCAGGGACCGGGGTCCCTTAGCTATTTAATTCACAAACCAGGCCAATAGCTCTATCCATTGCATGACCTGAGTACCCCTATCTCCTCACATCAGCTTAACACTGTCTATTGCTCCTAACCCTGGAGCCAAGTCTAATCCCTTTTCCAAATGACACTAACCTTTCCAAGAATGAATTAGGACTATTATGCAGTTTTCATATTGCTGTGAAGACTGATTTCATTTCTGACTTAATGAAAAGTTCCCCAAGTTGCCCTCTGTGGGGCATCCCAAGTCTTCACAACCTTCTGACCTTCCCAGTCATCTTATACTTTAAGATCCAAAACCTCCTCTTTGATCTGGTGGCACTGTCTCCCCTCTCCCCAACACTGGTCTAGGAATAAGGCGCTTCAACTCTTGACTCTTGGCATTTTCTCTCACAGTCCCCCATACCTGGAATCCTTTACTTCCTCTACTCTGACTTCTGATCTCTCTATCTTCTTTAAGTCTCAACTAAAATTGAACCTTCTCCAGGATGTCTGCCCTAAACCCTCTTAATTCCACTGCTTTTCCTCTTTTAATTATTTTCTGTGTATCCTGTAGCTAGCTTGCTTTGCATATACTTGTTAACACATGGTTTCTCCCATGAAATTATAAACTCTTTAAGGGAAAGGACTCTTTTTTGCTTCTTTTGTGTCCTCAAAGCTTAGCAGAGTGCCCATCACACAGTAGTAAGAAAACAATCACACTGAGAATGTTAGCATTAACCTCGTTTGACCAAAAATTGACTCATGAAATAATAATGTTAAGGGAAGACCTTTACTATTCTGTGATAACAAGACAAATGAGAAGAAGGGGATTGCAGCATCTTTAGAGCCTCCCCCAAATTTTTTACGTGTGGAAGAATTTCCCTGTCTCAGTCTTGGTGACCTGTAAATCATTTCTTTAAATTGTAGCCTTATAGTTCTGCAAGTATAGGATCTTCCAAACTCAGTGTTTATTCTTTAACCTGAGTCAAATCACCTGGGAATTAGAACTCCTTCCCCTTTTCCTTCTCCTGAATTGTGCCACCAATAAGTAGTTTCCCCATTCCTCAAATAATAATTAGAACATTGCTCCATATTAAATCTGTCCTGCTTCAACTCTCATATGGAGTGATAGCCTGCTCAGGGTAATATACCTATAGAGGCTATATAGGTTCATTTCCAAAAGGGATTTTTTTAAAGTGTTTTATCTTTATTTTATTTTAATAACATATTTCCACTGAAGTTTTCTAAAGTGATAAAGTTCGTGTTGTTTCTTTCCCTTATTTCCTTCCCCCTCCTGGAGTTGACAAGCAATTCAATCTGGATTATACATGTATTATCATACAAAACATGTTTCTGTATTATTCATTTTTGTAAATGAAAATCTTATAAACCAAAACCCCAGATCATATACTCAAATAAAGTGGAAAATCATGTTTTCATCTGCACTTGTATTCACACAGTTCTTTCTCTGAAGATAGCTAGCATTCTTTGACATAAGTCCCTAGGAATTGTCCTGGGTCATTGTATTGCTGTTAGTAGCAATCACATTAGATTGTCCCACAGATGTTTCAGTTACGGTATATAATGTTCTCTTGGTTCTGCTCATTTCACTCTGCATCAGTTCATGGAGGTCTTTCCAGCTCTTATAGAAATCTTCCTATTCATCATTCATTATCACACAATGATATTCCATCACCATCACATACCACAATTATTTTAACCATTCCCCAATTGAGGGACACCCCATCAGCTTCCAATTTTTTGCCACCAGAAAAAGAGCAGCTATAAATATTTTTGTACAAACAGGTCCTTTCTCTTTTTTTATGTCTTTGGGATACAGACTTAATATTGGTATTGTTGGATCATGATTCTGCTTAACTAAGTTTGTTAAACTTTTATGACATGGAAGTAAGCCAGTGATTATGATCCCATCCTTTTAGTTTTTTTTTTTAACTTTCATAGCCTAAAAGAATTATGAAATGGCATTATGTAAAAGAATTTATATATCTGTCACTCTGATGTAATTTTATCTATAAAAGCTGTTTTAGAATACTAATCTTTGTTCAGGATTATTTTTATTCCCCTGGAATCTGTGCTTAATCATAGTAAAACCTAGATTTTTACTTCTATAATTCCTACACTGTGGCAGATTTATTATAGCAGCAGTAACCTACCACATGAATGTAAAGAGGAGATATTGCTTCCATAATAATATCAGTTTATTCTCACAGAAACCCTGGCAGAATTGTGCTATTATTATCCCTATTTTTCAGTGGTAGGTGCTATCATTATTCCCATTTTACATTTGAGGAAACTGAGTCACACTAAAGCTAAATTTTTTGCCCATAGCCACATAGCTAAAGTCCA
The DNA here is from genome assembly GCF_016433145.1 of Gracilinanus agilis. NCBI lineage: Eukaryota > Metazoa > Chordata > Mammalia > Didelphimorphia > Didelphidae > Gracilinanus > Gracilinanus agilis. The sequence continues at coordinate 25,808,718 of NC_058131.1, forward strand.
AGGTGATAATTGAGCTCAGGCATTTCTGACTTCTGGCCCAGAACTCTTTGCACTAAACAATCTAGTAATCAGTTGGTAGAGCTAGGTGGGAAATTACTAAAGCAAATATAGGGTTTATAAGTAAGGAAAAGTAAGGCAGCATGGTATAATGGGTAATGAGCTGAGCTCAAAGTCATGAAGACTTCGGAACACAAGCCCTTTCTCTGACACATAGGGGTTGTGGGTGTACAGGGATGACTATGGTATCAGCTAGCAGCCCAGGGAGGCCAAGAACCTCTGGTGTTGGGGCTTTCCAAGCTCTTTTCAGGGCTGTGGTGTCCTCCTGGCCCTCAACTCTTACCTGTAGCTCCAAGAAATAAAACCATCTTTGTAGATAGGCTAATTCAAGTTGAGGGTAACCAACAAGCCATAAACCCATTGATGAATTAGGGGAATGTCTACTCCAAGCATGTGAAGACCTTCTTTAGTGGAATGGGTAGTGTTATGTTTGTAATAACAGAGATGTCTGGGAAGCTGATGGACTGGCCTGAACTAGGAGCTAGCAAGACTCACTTCCCTCCCCCCCACACACACACAGGCTTCGGTGAGTAGGGAGGGGTAAGTGCTCCTTGCTCTCAAACCCCTCCCACTCAGCAGTTGGTTTTTCAGTTAAATATGGAAGCAGGCCAGTGTGTCTTCAAGCAAGGCTCAGCAAAGGCTAATCTCTAATGATGTTCCCTTTCTCAAACTTATATTCCCCACAGGTCTGATTGAGGGACCAAGGGGAAGCTTGATCTCTTGATGTTAAGGACTGAGAAGGATCTGACTTCTTAGGCTGGCAACTGACAGGAACCAAGCTTAATGGCAGTAGTGAGTATACCCAAATAATACCCAGGAACAGCTATTAAAAGATGGAGTTCATATCAATAAAAGAAGGAAGGGATAGGCAAGGAGGGAGTAACTAGGATTTGGATAAGATCTAGGAAGCCCTGAACTATCAGGTAGGAACTGTCCCTCAACCCCAGAAGGGAGTGGCAGACTTAATATCTGACTGCCCCTCTAAGCTTATTATAATCACTTCTAATATCTAAATAACTAAATAACTATTATATTGATACTAGAAAGGTCTAATCCTACTAGACATGCAAACCCTTGAGTAGAAACCAAAATGGCTTTTGCCACTATGGCCACCCAGGCAAACCCCAAACCAGGAACCAGGAACAGAGAGACCTGCTCACCTCAACCCCCAGGAATCAACTGTCTAAGTCCTTTCCAACTGTCACCTCACCCAGAGTTCTCCAGGGGGGGTCCCCTGGAATTCTGGGTGGGCTTGACCCTGTATACTGCAGGAATTCCACCCTGCCATTCTCATAATACAGTAGATGAGAATGATTTGATCCAATGGCCATTAAGGTGACAAAATCAGGTACAATAAGGTACTTAGAGCTTTGTCAGACATTGATGATGCTGAGTTCGTCTACTGGATCATCCCGAGCCATCATCAGTTATTTTGACTTTTGTTTTGCCACTGTACTTCAATGACTGAAAGAGAGAATGAAGCTGATCCCTTTGTTCAATTCTGTCTCACTTAAACTGAATTCTTGCCCAAATCAAGACATCTCCCCATAATGTCATCAATCTTCTTCAAAAATGAAAAATAAACAACAATAACAACATCTCTAACCTTGGTTCCTTAGCATCTCAGTGTTCTAAGATACTCTTCAGTTACAGAATAGGTGCCAACATGCATGGATAATGTGAGTTCCCTCACCTCAGAATTCCCAATACCTATGAAATTATAAGATCAGTTCTTAACCCTATGATAATTAAAAACAACCTTCTTAAAATTAACAGACCTAAACTGAAAATAAGTCAGAAAGAAAACAGGTCTGTCCTCATGATAAATTTCTTAAGGGCAGAGACTTTTTTCATCTTTGTCTTTGCAACCTGACATAGCATCTGACATATGATAGGTACTTTATACATTCTTGTTCAAGTCAAGTCAATCTAGCAATATGCAGGGTACTCACTGTGTTTAAATGTGGGGAAGACAACTTTAAGCAAATAGAAAGATAATTCCTGCCCTCAGGGTGCTTACATTTTAATGGTAGAAGATAATACATAAAAAAGAAGCTGAAATTTGGGGAGGTAAGAGATGGAGAAAGAAGTCTGGGAGTCAGGAACCCAGACTGTAAACCAGAAAAGTCTCCAGACCAGAGACACTGAGAGAAAGCTCTTTGCACCCATGTACTCAGTCCTATCAAATGATTCACTATTGGAAAATTATAAGGTTTTATCAATGAAAGTGTCATGAAAGAAAAGATATGACCATCTGTAAAACCACAAACTCCAAAACTTTTGCAGATGTATGTTAAATATGTTGTCTCCATTAGAATGAGAGCTCCTCTAGAGCAGGGACTATTTTACTTTCCTATCCATATTTCTGGTGCTTAGCACACAATAGGAACTTAATAAATTCTTTTTTTCTTTTATTCTTCCATCTATTTATTCATTCTTTTCAAATGTCAAACTTGGTTACTATTTGTCAAAAATTATCATTGGCTCCCTATTGCTTATTGAACCAAAATTAGTCCAATATTTAAGGGTCATCATTATATGTCTCTAGTTGGCCTTTCCAGTTTTATCTCCCATTACTCTCCTTTCTGGCCTCTCCTTTCCTGCCAGACTTAACTGCATGCTTATATCTGGACCCTATCCTACCCCCTTTTTGTTTCAACTCCTCCATGTACACCATTGTTACCTACTGAAATCTTACTTTTTTCAGTCTATCCCTTTTACCACTTCTTCTATGAATCCCTCTCTAAAACTCTGCTGTTGAAGGTGACCTCTCTTTAATTTTCTCATGTATAGATATCTCTTTGATCCTTTTACATCACTTCATTTTTAAAGAGAGAGCAGGAGAGAAAGAGAGAGAGAGAGAGAGAGAGAGAGAGAGAGAGAGAGAGAGAGAGAGAGAGAGAGAGAGAAGAGAAACTAATTTCTGCTCTTAACCTATAAACCCATTAAGTGTCAAGCTTATGTCCTATCTCATCGGTGTTCATAGCAAAATGCTTTTAAAAACTCCATGAAACCAAGAACCTATCTTTTTGATACTAATATTTAACCTGTATTAATTTATGGCAGCAAGACCTGAAGTATCACCACCTCCAAAGATCTGGGTACATGCTATAATGCAAAGAAATCTAGTCCTAGAATCTTAAGACCTGGTTTCAAATCTGGCCTCTTCCACTTATTACCTATGCAATTTTGGACAATTCATTTTGTCTCATTCTATGTTTAAAAATATGGTACCTGAACTAGGTGGCCTCTAAAATCCCTTCTATCTCTCAATTTAAATATGTTGATTGAACATGAGTAAAGATAAAGGCAGCTGGGGCTTAGTGGTTCAGATCACTAAGCCTAGAAGGAGGAAGAGTAGAATTCAAATCCAGCCTCAGACACTTCCTTGCTATGTAACCTTGGTGAAGTCATTTAACTTCTATATGCCTAGAAGGTAGCTAGGTGGCTCAGTGGATAGAGTGGTGGGCCCAGAGTCAGGAAAACTCAGGTTAAAATCTAGCATCAGAAATTTCCTAACTAAATGGCCATGGGCAAATAACTTGTCATCTCATTACCTGGCAAAAGGATTCATTAGATCCATTGGAAAATGACATGGCAAATCACTCCATTACACTTGTCCAGAAAATCTCATGGCTGGCTGTGGTCCATGGGATAATGAAGAGTAAGACATGACTGAATGACTGAACAATAGCATCACACAGAGAACAATGGTAAGACTCCTGGTGGGCTTGAACAACTGCCACGTAAAACTACACCTCTGAAGAAGCAGAGGTATAAAAGATGCCACCAAGGAACTCTATGATAGAAGGAAAATATGGGCTGGCCATATAGACAGTGGTGAATGATGATGGGTAGATAGCTCCAGGTCTCCATTAGTGTCCTTATAATGTCAAGGAGAAGAAGAAGGAGAAAGAAGAAGCCTCCAGTAGATTGGGTGGAATTTGCTATGGGGAACGTTGGAAATAGCCAAGAGTAGATGAGGATCTATCTGCATCATTAGAAGAAACTTCAATCAATGAGAGCATAGATACATTTGAACATTTGATGATATTCTTAGCATTATCATCAGCCCTTCCATGTAGTAAATGCCCCAATCAATTACTTAAGTAATTTATTAAGTACCTACTATGTGCCAGACAGTATGCTAAGCACTGAGGATACAAATATGAAAAAAAGAGAGTCTCTTCTCTCAATGACCATACAAACTAAGAGGGGGAAAAGATGATACACAAAGGGAAGCTGAAAGGGCATTGTGAAGGACAGCCAATGCAGAGGAAGATGGAGAAATGAAATGTTCTGATCTCAGCTCCCTCAATGGAGGTTTGGGAGTTGATGGTTCTACTATCTAATCAGAGGGAGAGGATGGTAATGGGGAAGAATACCAAGGGTGATAGGTTAATAAAAGGTAATTGAGTTTTCAAAAATATGGAAATTTAGAGTGGGATTTATAAAGCAATTAGACACAACAGTATAACAATATGGTTTTATCATAATGCTTTAATTTTCCAAAGTCCCAAATTGAATTATTCTAGCTCCCAGCTCATGAGGCCAATGGCAACTGGAAATAATACATTAAGGGAGTGACCACACCCACAAGTATTATGAAGATAAGGGTTTGGGGGCAGCTGGGTAGCTCAGTGGATTGAGAGTCAGGCCTAGAGACTGGAGGTCCTAGGTTCAAATCCAGCCTCAGACACTTCCCAGCTGTGTGACCCTGGGCAAGTCACTTGACCCCCATTGCCCACCCTTACCACTCTTCCACCTAGGAGCCAATACACAGAAGTTAAGGGTTTAAAAAAATAAAAACAAACAAATAAATAAATAAAATGAAGATAAGTGTTTTTAAAAAGGAAAGGAGAATTACAAATGTGCTTTTAAGAGTAAAAAGTTTTTTTTTTAAATTTAATAAACCATACCCAATCCCCATCCCCCACAAAAAACAGAAGTGAGAGAAATGAGATATCACTTGGAATATTCTTATATCTTCTCAAACATGAATCAGATAAGTGCATGGATGATATATCTGGGGAAAACATACTATTTTAGAAGCAGCTGTACTCAATGATCTTACAACCCCCAACACTAGTCTTGAAAGAGGGTTTGATTCTATTGAGCCAGGAGTTTTCTAATATAGACAGTCAAAATCTCATCAGAACTCAAGAGCTTCCTTCTCTTTGTCCTCCTCCCTCTGTGCTGAGAACCTACTCTTTGCCTTGTGTTTTCCCAGGAATGAATGTTGAAAAGATTTATTTTAGTTCAGGGCTTGCAATTTCTCCCATCACTAGTTTGGCAGTGGGCTCCACAACAGAACAACCTTTTGCAGTCCAGAAAGGAGAATCAATCTATAAAAATTCAATTAACCTGTACAATGCTCACCGGGTCCTTTCAGGACTTAATCAGAGTTTTCTTAACTTATTAGTCGCTTCACCTATTTTGCATCTCCGGGGCTGGGATGATGGCACAAGACACAGAATAAAGCTGAATTGCTAAAATCAAATTAATAGGGTAAAGCAGGGTAGGATCTTTAGTAAGCTTGCCTCAAGGCATCCCAACTGAACTGCTGTGCCTGTAAATGCCAAAAGTGAGACCTCAAGGGCAAGGATGCTGAGTTGATGGGCCAGGGATGTAACAGAGCATGTCTTGCCAATTGTTGGGCTTCAGAAAAGGGTCAGAAGATCTGGAGTGTATTAACAGATATGTTCCTGGTTTGCCACATGACCTGGAAAGTTTTGCCAACTTTCCTCTTCTCTTTGCCTTTCCTGCTCTCTCCTCTGACATTCTCCTTCACTCTTAAGGCTTCTATTACTTTTCCAGAAGCAGTCTAGAAAAAGTATCAGCTCTAGTATCAAATGGGTTCAGATTCTGGCTCTTCTGATTTCTACTTTGAGCAAGTCAGTTGACCTTTCTGAGACTAATTTTACTGTCAGAAAGATGAAAGAATTCAACAAGAAGTCCTCAAACATTCCTTCTAAACCAGGGATTCTAAACCTAGCAATTGATTAAATGACAGATATATGCATATATATGTGTATATTTATAAAATGTATATATGTGTATGCAAGCATAATTTTGCACGTATCTATACATGTACACATATGTTTATAGGAATATAGTTATATGCATACACATATGTTGGTGTGTACATGAATTTATGCCCTTTATGTTTAAATTTGTGTGCATATATTTTGAGTCAGAAATTTATTTACAAAATAGAGGGGAAGCAATAAAGTAGAGAAATGTGAAAGAGGTTAGAGAAAATACTTATACTAGTTCTCAGCCAGGAGGGCCAGTGGTTTGTAACTACTCAGCCTCCTCCAAGATGGAAACTAGTCTCTCCAGAAACTAGGAAGGGAGTCAGCCTTCTACACACCCAACAAAGTAGTCCAGAAGTCAGAGTCTAAGTTAAAGCCCAGCTCCAAACCCATGATCCAAGCCACAGTCGCCAGCGAAGCTCCTTCAAAGACTGTCTCCAGAAGACACTCTCTTCAGACTATCTTCTCAAAGACAATTTACCTCAAGCCGAAGGATTTTGTGGCTTTTATGGTGGTCTGTGGGATTGACTTCTCACCTTCTGAAGCTCAATTTCTTGACTTCTGAAAGTTAAGTTCTCATCTAAGAGAATGAATTTTCTAAAATTCATCTTCTGGAGAGATGAATACTCATCCTGACTGACTGAGTTTTTGAGGGTGTGAATTCTCTAAATAATTTTTGAGCTCCTCCACCTAGTTCAAGCTTGTGTTGATTCAATCCAAAGGTGGACAAAGGAGAGTTAATCCTGTCTTCACAATCAAGTGATATACTTAAGTTAGTGTTGCTGTAGAGAAAATTCAGGATAGACAATGAAGAATTCTCTTTCACAATACATACAATACATATGTTTAGGTGTGTGCTGTTACATTTATATGCATGTGTACATAGTATACACATGTATATGCATATGTATTCTGACAAGTAAATTTCAATATGATTGATTTTCTTTGCAATTCTATGTATTTCATTTTATACATTTGACATCACCAGAGTACCAAAGAAGTCCACAAAATACAAAAGTTCAGAAGCCCTGCTTTCAACTTAAATCATGCATCCTGTTACTCCTTCATATTTACTTTCTTCCTGGACCTTTGTCCTGAACTCCTGCTTGACATTTCAGAAAGATCACTTGATCATAAGAGATGTTTGGGAATCATCTATCCCCATGTCCTCATTTAAAAGAAAGTAGTATTGATGCCTCTTGTTTTAATATAACAATTTAAATCCCCTCAGCCTATCTGACTACAATCCCCTATCATTCCATCTCTCTCTATTACTTTTTTTTTAATAACCTTTTTTTTTAACCCTTGTACTTTGGTGTATTGTCTCATAGGTGGAAGATTGGTAAGGGTGGGCAATGGGGGTCAAGTGACTTGCCCAGGGTCACACAGCTGGGAAGTGGCTGAGGACAGGTTTGAACCTGGGACCTCCTGTCTCTTGGCCTGACTCTCACTCCACTGAGCTACCCAGCTGCCCCCTCTCTATTACTTTTTACTCAGAGCCTTCATCCCTGCATATTCCAGTGGCCAGAGGAGAAAGAGTTGGCCATGCTTTCAATCCCTCCAAACCTCAGCATCTTCTGGCTATTATTCCTGCTGACTTCACCTTCTTCTCTCCTTCTCTCTTTTTTTACCTCAGTCCTACACTTAACCAGCCTGAATCCACACTGCCTTCTCTCTTCTAATCTTTTACACATTCATCAAATCCTAGCCCTGAATCCCTCTCACAATCTGTTTCATCTGATCCTCCTCATATACTTCTGAATAAAGCTGGAAGTAGTCCTGCAGCAAAACTGATGGGCTATACAACCTCAACTGGGTCCTTCTTGTGGCAGAACAATCCTTTTGTTTCCCTCAAATTGATTCCCTTTCACACTTCCTACCAAAACTTTTCTGAGTCTCCTCTTCTTTTCCTAAGCCTCTTATATCTCTGCCCTGTCTTCTTTCTGAGCAGAGGACCTTGCTTCTGACTTGACTAAGAAAATTGAATCCATTCATTTCTGAGCTTCCTTTTGTTCCTTCTTATTTCAAAATTCTTTAACAGTGTTCCCATTTTTTCCTCCTTTCTCCCCAGATTATGTGCACATTTCTACTTGCTAAGGCATACATCTTCGCATGTGCCCTTGAACCTATTCCCTCTCATATTCTCCAAAAGATGGCCTTTTAAATTAACTAGTTTTTCTCATAGCCATAATTTCCCTTTCTATTGATTCTTTCCCAACTTCCTTCAAAAATATCCAACTCTCAATCACCTTTAAAAACCTTTTACTACACCCTAATATCCCCTTAAGCAATCATATAGAACTCTCTTTTTTCATAAGTCAAATTCTCGGTAAAAACTTATGTATTCCCTTCTCTCCCTCCCCTTTTAATTCATTCCTTAATGCTTTGCAGTCTAACTTCTGACCAAATCACTCAGATGAAATTACTATCTCCAAAACATCAACAAAATCATATATGTAAAATCCGGTCATCTTGCTCTGTCCTCATTCTTCTTTCTGGTATATATCACTCTTCTGGGCCATTCCACTTCAAGGGACCACTCTCTTCTGATTCTACTCTTGCCTGGGTGACCATTACCTTTCTGAATCTTTTACTGTCTCTCCACTCACATTTAATGGTGGATATTCTTCAAGGTTCTGCCCTGCATTTTCTTCTCTTTATTTCTAAACTTTCTCATGTGGGCAAATCTCATCAACTGACATATGTTTAATTATCTTCTCCTTGCAAAAGACTCCAATATATGCAATCTTTCTCCTCAGCTATAGTATCTAATCACTATTTGCCTATAGGACATTAAAAACTGAATATATCAAAGGTATCTCAGAGTTAATATACTACAAAAGGAACTCATTATCTTTTCTCATAAGACATCAAACTTAAATTTGTCTTCTATTGAGCATACCACATCTGTCTGATCTCTTCTGTACTACTTTAGTATCATTTTGTATTAGAATTATTTGTTTATTATGTCACATGTGTTTAAGTGGTGAATTTCTCTCATTTATACAAAGAACTCTAGAGTCATTGATGATGATGATGATCATAATGATGATAGTGGTGATGATAATGAAAACACATGATTTTCCCCTACTAGACTGGAAGCTCCTCATGGTCAGTGGCCATGCCTTACTTCAAAATTATCTCTCCACTAACATCCATCACTGTGCTTAACACAGGGTAGATCCAAAATATATTCATCTTGTTGAATTGGGAAAAGCCATAACCTCTCTGAGTCCCATTCAACTTTAATCATGCCCCCATCTACTGGAAACAAGTCTTAGATATGCTGTTACAAATGAGTGTGGATGGGGATAAAGTATTTGCCACATTGTATGAGCCCATTGAGAACCAGACCTGAGTATCAAGGTATGAGCTAGGTAAGTAACAAGAACCCAAAATTATAAAGTGAGCCTTTTTATTAAGTTAGAGTGTGGTCTTAACTGATCATTCCAACCATAATTTTTCCTACCTTTTATTTTATTGAAACAAAAATGAGATCTTTTGCTGAGAACTCTTTCTTCCCTTCTTCACATAACCTAGATACTTTCCCCCCTATTTTCTCCTTTATTCCTGTCTCCCATGAAGAAGTAGTATTTCTTATTTCCAAGGCAAACTCTCTACATTGATGTTTTCCCATTTCATCCTGTCTCCTCTAGTATATTGTCCATTCTATCATTCCTGTTCTCTCACTTATCTTCACTCTCTCCATGTTTACTGGCTGCTTCCCTTCTGCCTACAAATATGTCAGTATCTCCCCTGTCCTCAAAAAATCCTCCCTTCATTTATCCATTTCTGAAAATTATCATCCTATCTCTCTCTCTCTCTCTCTCTCTCTCTCTCTCTCTCTCTCTCTCTCTCTCTCTCTCTCTCTCTCTCTTTTTTTTTTGGTTAAACTCCTCAAGAAGGCAGTCTACAGTAGTTGCCTCCACTTCGTTTCCTTTTCCTCTCTTAAACTCCCTATAATCTGATTTCTACATTCAACATATGATGAAAACTACTTTCTCTAAAGTAACTAATGATTTTTCAGTCATCAAATCCAATGGTTATTCCTCAATCATCATCCTTCTTGAACTCTCTGTAGCCTTAAAATTGCCAGTCATCCTCTTCTTGATAATCTCTTTTCCCTTCATTTTAATGACACTGCCCTGGCCTGTTTCTCTTGCCTAGCTTACTGACCTCTCCTTCTCAATCTCGTTTTCTGCATATTCATCCAGGTCAATATTATTAAAGCTGTATTCTCCCCAGTGCCATGTCCTAATCCCTCTTTTCTTCTTCTTCTAAACTCTTTTACCCTGTGATCACAAAAGCTCCCATGTTTTCAATGATCATCTCTCTGCTAATATCCAGTTCTAACCTATCTTGACCTTCAGTTTTGTCTTCCACTTTCTTCTATACATCTCGAACTCAGTGTTCTGTAGACATCTTAAATGCAACAAGTTCAAAACTGAACTCATTAACTTTCCTCCAAAACAGTGTCCACTTACAAATTATACTATTGCTCATGATCTAAATATTATCTTTCTCTCTCTCTCTCTCTCTCTCTCTCTCTCTCTCTC
>NC_058131.1:25822344-25832022 GCF_016433145.1 Gracilinanus agilis
TCTCTCTCTCTCTCTCTCTCTCTCTCTCTCTCTCTCTCTCTCTCTCTCTCTCTCTTTCTCTCTCTTTCTCTCTCTCTCTGTCTCCAATATATTTTCAAGTCCTGTCAATTTTACTTTCAACACTTCTTGCATATTGCCCCTTCTCTCTCTTCTGGGACTGCTAATACTCTGATGCAGGCTTTCAATACCTCATGCCTGAACTAATTTAATCACCCATTGGTTAATCTGTCAGCTGCAAGTCTCTGCCCATTTCAGTATATCCTCCACTCAGCTGAAAAAGTAATTTTCCCAAAACACAGGTCTGGCTAAGTCATCTCTCTACTCAATAAACTCCAGGGATTCCCTGTCACCTTGAGAATTAAACCTTGTATTTGGCATTTAACGTCCTTAATAAGTGCCCCAACACCAGCATTTTTCCAGTCTTTTGATACTGGACAACTCCTTTCATGTCATTTGTAAGCCAGTGGCATTGGCCTCCTTACTCATTCCTCAAACAACAACAGAGACTGCCTTTTATCTTTGTCTCCTTATGCTTAGAACAATGCATGGCATATAGTAGGTGCTTAATAACTATTTACCGATTGACTTTTTTTAACATTTTAAAAAACTTGTTTGTTACAGTAAAGTACTCAGCTCTCATTCTCTCTTTCCCTTCCCCTCACTAAAAAATGAATTATTTGACATATGTATTTTTATACATAGGTATGTAGAAAATGACATCTTGCATGTTTTTATTCATTGAATCTTTCTCTGGAGGTAGACATTCCTGTTTATTCTTCAAACAGTATTTCTATTACTGTACATAATGTTCTTTAGGTTTTGATCATTTCATTCACCATAATTTCCATGTTTTTCTAAAATTAACCTTCACATAATTTCTTACCACAAATTGATATTCCATCACAATCCCATGCCACCACTTCTTTAGTCATTGCCCAGTTGATAGTCATCCTCTTAGTTTCTAGTTCTTTGCCACTATAAAGAAAGCTGCTATAAACTTTTTTAGAACAGATAGCTTCTTTTCCTTTTTCACTGATCACTTTAGGAAATAGGCCTAATAGTAATATTTAGGGATCAAAGGGGATATAAAATTTCATAACTCTTTGGGCACAACTCCAAATTGTTCTCCAAAATAGTTAGATCAGTTCACAGTTCCACCAACTATGTATTAGTGCCCCCATTTTTCTACATCTCTTCCAACATGCCACTTTGCCCATTTATCATCTTAACCTATTTGATAGGTGTGAGATAATATTTCAGAGTTACTTTGATTTGCATTTCTCTAATCAATCATGATTCAGAATATTTTTTTCATATTACTATATATAGGGTGATTTCTTCATCCAAGATCTGTCTGATTATATATATATATTTTTTATTTATCCATTGAGGAATGGCTCATATTCTTATAAACTTGACAAAGTTCTCTATATCGTTGAGATATGAGACTTATATCCTAGAAACTGTCTATAATTTTTTTTCAATTTTCTTCTTTCCTTCAAATTTCTGATATATTGGCTTTATTCATAAGAAAACTGTTTAAATTTAATGTAATCAAAATTACCTATTTCATATCTTAACAATGGTGTCACTCTCTTGTTTATTCATAAATTATTCTCTTATATATAGATCTGATAGGTAATATGTTCCACATCTGATTGATTCTCCATGAATGTTTCATTAGCTATAAAAGAAACAGAATAGCTCTTGCCCAACTTATTTCACAAGCCTATTATGGGCTCCAAGTGAAATAACAGATGTGAATATACTTTGAAAAGTCATAAAGGGGGGCATCTAGGTAGCTCAGTAGATAGAGAGCCAGGTTGAGAAATGGAAGGTCCTGGGTTCATATCTGACCTCAGACACTTTCTATATGTGTGACCCTGGCAAGTCACTTAACTTCCATTGCCTAGCCTTTATTGCTCTTCTGCCTTGGAACCAATATATAGAATTGATTCTAAGATGAGAGGTAAAGACTTAAAAAAAGTTCTAAATACTAGATAAGCACTATAGCATTATGACTGAAAGCCTGACCTTGGAGTCTGGAAATCACAGGCTCAAGTCTTGGTCTACAATACATCCATGATATGTGCTCACATGTAAGTCAATTAACTTCTCCTTGTCCCCCAAGTGATCCTCCAAGTCAATAAGTTACAGATTAATTGCCAATCTGCAACAGTAGAGAGTTACTCATATCAGTCATATCACTTCATGGTCATAGTATTAAATCCTTTTTTCCAAGTGAGAGAGCTAGAAGGGAGATTGGGTAGAATAGGGAGCATGCCAGCTTTTTGAAGGGCAGTTACTTGGCATAGTGGATAGTGGGTCAAGACTGGAGTTAGTTAGGAAGAGTTATCTTTACGAGTTCAAATTTGGTCTCAGAAACTTGCTAGATATGATAGCCTGAGCAAATCACTTAACTTAGTTTGCCTCAGTTTCTATATCTATAAAATGAGCTGGAGAAGGAAATGTTAAATTGCTCTAATGTCTTTACCAAGAAAATGCCAAATGAGTTGTGAAGAGTTGGATATGACTGAAATGACTTAATAGAAGCTTTCAAAAGAAAAAAAAAACCAATGCTGGAACATTTACACAGGGTCACACCACACATGAGTGTTTGAAGTAAGTTTCAAACTCGGGTCTTCTGGCACTGCCACTGAAGTTATAGTCTTTATTTTAAACAAAGGGAATTAATAAAGTTTATTAGCCCATAGATTTCTCTGCCATCATCTCATCCTCTTAATGTGCCAGTATCATGTCATTAGAAGACCTTGTAGAAGTTTGAAGAACCCTAGTTCTCTGGTCCTGCCCTTTGCCACTTAAAAGCCATTTCACTTTGGACAAGTCTCTTGAGGCCTCAGTTTGCTCATCTATTGATCAAAAGTGTTGGAGTGGATCATTTCTAAGGCCCCTCCTAGATTTGCCATACTGTGATCTACACTTTCCATTACAAGAAACCATCCACAAGCTAGTCTGATCGCCCAGAGGCATGGGGAGGGACAAGGGCTGGGGCTGCTGTTAGGAAGCTAAATACATTTCAAAGAATCCTGGGGAGGTCATGTAGAAAATAATGTAGAGTGGAGTGACAGGAACCAGGAGAATAATTTATTCATGGACAATCACACTCACATAAACAAAAAACTTTGATGTATGAGTCAATGAAATGACCAGCCATGATTCCAGAACTATGATAACAATGAAGATGGTGAATGCTCTCCACTTTCTGATTGAGAAGTGGTGGAAACAGAGGGCAGAATGAGGTATGTGTTGTATGGATGGATCCAGTTTTGCAGGAATTTTGCTTGCTTATCCATATGTTTTTATTTTTCTCTTTTTCCAATGAGAGGGGAGGGAGATAAAATAAATCTAATGCCTATAAAAATAAGAAATTAGTAGATGGAGTAGGTGGGGTAGGTGGGCAGAGGGAGAGAGAAAGATAAGGATGGCTTATTTTGATGAGGGCAAAGGTAGCAAGAAACACTGAATAAAGTCAGAAGGAATTCTTTCACTACATCAGAAGTGAGAATTGGTACTGTTGCAATTTGCTGGAGTCTTTTGCTTCCAGCCTGGAGCTGGCTTTTAATTGGAATTTTTTTATTAATAAAGTGAAACCCAGAAGTACAATCAGTTTTCCCCAATTTAGTAGATTTATTTTTGGATGTATGTAAGCAAAATAAACAGCTTTGCTGAAAGTGGTAGGTTGATTCTTGGGTTATTTGAGTGCGGAAGAGGGATCTTTTCCTGGACAATAAAGAGCAAAAGACATCCAGATATTGGTGGGACCTGATCCCAGATGGACAGTGAGGAGAAAGGGAGGGAAAAAGGAGAGAGGAAGAAACAATTAAATATTGTATTACAAATGGTAATAGATTTAAAGCTGAAATTAATCTCTGAGCCCATCTAGCCCAGGGTACACCTCAAGTTGGAGTCCCTTTTCCAATAGTACTAACAACTATTTATCTAGCCCTACTTGAATATTGGAAATGATGCTGAACTCATTATTTTTCTAGGCAGATAGAAATTGCAAAGGCAACTTTATTTTTGATGTAAAAGAAAAAAGCTTCCTAAAAAATAAAAGTGTCCCAAAATGATGCAGCTAGGTGGTGTGGCATAGTGGATAAACTCCCTGGCCTGGAGCCAGGAAGACTCATTATGCTCAGTTCAAATCTGACTTTAGACACTAGCTGTGTGATCACGGACAAGTCACTTAATCATGTTTGCCTCAGTTTCCTCATCTGTAAAATGAACTCGAGAAGGAAATGGCAAACCACTTCGGTGTCTTTGCAAACATAACCCTAAATGGAGCCATAAAGAATCAAACATGCCTGAAAATGACTGAAGAATATCAAAATGTAATAGATTGTCTGAGGAGATGATAGATTTAGAGCTAGAAGAGACCTTAGAAGTCACCAAGTCCATACTTTTCATTGTATACATGGGGAAACTGAGACCAATGAACTAAAATAATTTGCCAAGGTTTGAGTCAGGTTATCTGACTCCAGTCAGTGCTCTTTCTAATGTGCCACCTTTCCCCTACAGATCTCCAAACAGAAGCAAGATATATGCTGGGGAGGCATATAATGAGATTCTTGCTTAGCTTTTATGTTGGATTAGATAGTCTCTGATGTCTCTCCTGTGTCTGAGAGTTTGAGTTTCTGGGATTCCAGCCATTTTAACTCTTTTCACATCCCGATTCTTTCATCTAATAAACTGATGATTCTCCCAGTTTTGTGCCTGCTCCAGCTTGGGGAAGGATGCAAAGCATGACATCACCCAAGCCATGAAGAAGGAAGGGAGTTAGAGGGAGCTTGTCATTTCTGAACCAAACTCATGGTCCTTAGAAAGTCAAAAGCATCATTAAGTAGAATAGGGTATGACTATGATCTCTTCCCTGGCTTTTCCAAGACCCAGTTGGCATTCATTGATCTAAGCTGCTAAAGAGAACATAGAGGCTTTGTTGTTTAGTCATTCAGGTACGTCTCACTCTTCATGACCCCATGGATCATAGCAGGCCAATGCTATCTGTAGAGTTTTCTTGGCAAAGATACTAAAGTAGTTTTCTCTTTCCTTCTCCAATAGTTAAGGGTTTAATGACTTGCTCAAGGTCACACAGCTAGTGAGTATCTGAATGTGGATTGAAACTCAAGTCTTTCTGACTCTCAGTCCAGTCCTCTATCCACTGAGCCACCAGGCAGCCTCAAATGGGAGACATAGAGAGTACCAAATACCCAATGATCTTTGTGAAGTTTCCCACAGTGGAAGCATAATATAGTAGACACAGACCCAGTTTCATTGTCAGAAAGTCCTTGGTTAAAACTCTGCTTCCAACTCATGCTGCTTTGTGTTCCTTTGACAGTTAATCACACTTCTAGAGATGTAGGCAAGTTACTCATCATCATTTGTGGTGAAAACTTCCACAGAAGGGGACCCTACATGGATGAAATCACAGCCTCTGATTCAGGAGAAATAGGATGCTCCAAAATGCAGCCTGCACCCTCAAAATACCATCTTACCGAAAGAAAATAGATACTGATAGATATAGCTATGAAGATGGACACTGAAGAAAATAGGCAGCCTATTTGCTTTTAGAATCACAAATCACACCCTGAATCATTATATTAAAAGATACATATCTTTAAATTGAAATCTACTTTTAAACATTTATTTCTATTTAAATCAAGGTGTTTCATTCATTTCCCCCTCATGGCTCTGTTTGACTTCATTCCATCTGCTTTCATCTTTTCTGGGCTGTAAAACATGATATATGATAGAACATGCTCTGACTTGATTTTAAAAAATCAAATTTAGGGGAAAAGTCAAGCTCATGTTCTGACTAACATAATATTTCTGATGGGAAATGGCTTTCTGGACACTATCTGAATACCACCATACAAAAGGAGGAAGGGAATGAATATTTATTCAGGCCCTACTATGTGCCAGATATCTATAAGGTAAATATGATTATCTCCATTTTACAACTGAGGAAGCTGAGGTAGACAGAAGTTAAATAACTGGCCCAAGATCACATAGCTAGTAAGTGTGTGAGGCTACATTAGAACTCAGGTTTTCTTGACTTCAGCTTCAGGCCTCTATCCACGTTCCAGCTAGCAAATGCTGATACTAGCCACAATTAATGCAGATATATTTATAGAGAATGGAGGTTCATCTCCTGCTTCTGACACATATCATCTGGGAGACCTGTGTAATTAGAAATTTTCCCCTGAACTACATTACCCAAAATCCTTTTCCCTTTGTCCACATTGCATCCTCACGTGTTGTTTATAAGTGGTTCTCTCCCTCTTCTCCCGCGTGTGCAGTCTGTGAAGCTTGTTTCTTTACTGAGGCTTTTAATAAAACTTTATAAAATATACTTGGAGTATTTGGATATGAATTTTAAATCTTACAGTCCTTTGGGTACATCCTTGAAGACCACATTCTTCATTAGTAAAAATAGGGGATTGGGACTAATTGGTCTGTGAGATCCCTTCCAACTCAAAATCTGGAATCTTTAGAATGGGTACTGGGCTATACACTCTAAAGCAGAAGGTTCAAACACACTTTTGGCTGGCCTTTCATGGCCTGCAGTACTCCCAGAATTCAGCTCAAACCAGAATAAAATGTAATTGGGAAATGTTTTAAAAATAAATTAAAATGCAAAGGAACTCAAATAATATCAATATACAGTTTTCTAAGTCATATGGCCCATATAGATTAACTATCTGAGTTTGACACTACAGCTCTAAAGGACCCTGATGAGGCAGATTAATGATTCTTTCATTGGTTCTGTGATAATTAGATTAAGTCTACACTGCCCATCTTTAGATTTAATCACCAAAGGTGAGAGTACCTCTAATTCTGGGAGGTCCTTAACCCACGTGTGCTAGAGTGGGTGACAAATCAGAATCAACTGACCCACCCACTAGGCAGTACTAATTTTCAGTTTAAATCCCTCTTGACCAGTTTGATGAGATTTCTGTCAAATCATTTCTTTTCTCATGCTCATGCTCATGAAATGCCCTCTTTCCCTTGAATGGAGCTTAACCTTCTATCCATGGTCCCAACCACCAACATTCATTGGAGTGGAGGAGAAAATGTGAGCCTTACTTTGTAAAAGTCACACATACATCTACTTATTTACATGGTGCCTCCTCCATAGGAAGAGAGGCTCGTTGAGGGCAGGATTGTTTTTCCTCATCTTGGTATCCCCAGTATTTGACACCATGCTTGTCATATTGTTTTTGTTCAACCACGTCCAAATCTATGTGACTACATGGACATACTCCATTGGGTTTTCTCGAAAAAGATACTGAAATGTTTGCCATTTCCTTCCTGAGTGTGGCCCCACTTTATAGATGAGTAACTGAAACAAATAAGGGTTAAGTGACTCTCCTGGGGATGCACAACTGCTAAGTGTTTGAGGCCAGATTTGAACTCAGGTCTTCCTGACTCCAGGCCCAGAGCTCTATCTATTACATCACCTAGCTGCATGTGTTCACCCCAAAATACTGTCCTGGTTTGTCATTACCTTCTTTAGTGGATTAAGATAAACAGGGGGCAGCTGGGTAGCTCAGTGGAGTGAGAGTCAGGCCTAGAGACAGGAGGTCCTAGGTTCAAACCCGGCCTCAGCCACTTCCCAGCTGTGTGACCCTGGGCAAGTCACTTGACCCCCATTGCCCACCCTTACCACTCTTCCACCTATAAGACAATACACCAAAATTAAGGGTTAAAAAAAAAAAAGATAAACAGAGATTGAGTGACTTTCCTACAGCTACTAAGCGTTTGAGTCCATCGTTGAACTCAATTCTTCCCGACTGAGTTCAAATCCTGGATCTGCTACTTAATACGTGTATGGACTTGGGCAAATCATGTAATTTCTCTGGGTACAGATTTCTTCATCTGTGAAAAAGCAGTGGTAAGATTAAGTGAATTCTAAGACCCTGTTTATCTCTACCCACTGAGCCACTAGCTGCCTTCTGCTTAGCAAATAGACTTTAATAAATGATTGTTGACCAATTGAAATCAAATCCTGCCTCAGACACTATTTATGTGGCCAGGGCAAGTTAATTGATCTCTCTGTCTCCTGCTCATCTGTAAAATGAGAGAATTACAATCAACAGCCTTTAAGTTCCTTTCCTATGTCTGAACTCTTCAAAGGGACTTAGATCTTCTCTTACTCTCTCTTCACTGATCTCAATTGTTGGCTTCTTATTAGTTATTTTTGTTCTGTGGGTTCCAATTCAAAGATCATTCTGCAAGACTGAGACAACTGAAACGAGGGAGGTGATCAAAAGGATGGCCCTCTCCTTCCTCGTTCACCCGGAGCAGGAGTCTTTAGTCCAGTCATTCAGTCATGGCCCTCTCTTAGTGACCCGTGGACCACAGCACATGAACACTGTCCATGGGCTTTTCTTGGCAGGAATAGTGGCTGTTTGGCCATTTCCTTCTCCAGCGATCACCTTTTGTCAGAACTCTCCACCACGACCTGTCCGTCTTGGGTCACCCTGCGTGGCATAGCTCCCAGCTTCACTGAGCCATGCAAAGCAAGGCAGTGATCCAGGAGGGAAGTGGCAACCCTGGCCCATTTTTAATCATGCTCTCTTCTATAGCAAATACCATTTCTCTCATTTGTAACAAACTCTATTCTGGTTCAGATGGGCAGAACAGCATTATGAGAACATTGCCATTCAACACATCCACTGGATGCAACCCAGATTGTGGCTGAATACAGTCAACGCTATTGATGCCTTTGGCTGCTCCCCACATGCAAATGGGTGGCCCAGAGAGCAAAGGAGTTCCAAGTGTGGCCCAGGGAAGCTACATTATTAGGCTTGAGTTTAATGTAGCCTCAGTAAAGGCTTTGTCGATGAATCAAAGACAAGTAGTGTGTGGGAGAAGACGGGAGGGAAGAAAGGGCAGAGAGAGGGAGGGAGGGAGAGGAAAGGAAAGGGGGTGCCAGAGGACCCTGGCAGGTAAACCTGTTGACATTTGGGATGTAGTGGAAAGCAGTAGAATGTTGGGGCCTGTGACATTCTACCGCCTTTGTGAGAGAAGACAAAGGCTTATTGTGCCTGGGAATTAGAATGTGGAGCCAGCTCTAGACCCTGAGTAAAACTGACCAGGCTGGTGTATTGTGCCAGCTCAGTCAGTGGGCCAGCACCACAAAGGGTGAGGACAGTTTTGAGCCAATATGCTTTTGTTAGAGAGGTGCTGGGGGAAAAGAGCTCTCTGCTTGCCAACTCCTGAGTCAGGGCTTTATCCAAATCACAGGATCTTGTTTCCATCTAGATCACTAACCTGCTGTGTGACCTCTGGGCAGCTAGTTCCCCACTCTGAACTTCAGTAAATCCACCTGTAAAAAAAGAAAAACAAAAACAAGTCCCCTTGTCTCCTGTTTTGTTTGAGTAGAATGTGAAAGGATTCGTGAGAATTGGCAAAAAGACTTATTTTGGTAGAAAACCCCTCTCCAGTTACATTGTTCTAGTTTCTGGGCCTCCAATTATTTCTTTAAAAAAACAACTCTAATTATATATATATATATATATATATATATATATTACAATTAGCAAGCATTTATTTTCTCTTCCCTATTGGGAAAAGCAGAAAAAATACAAAAGAAATAAATGTTGTTATATAAAAGAAATCCCCACATTGGCCACTTCCAAAAAGGCACATCTCATC
>NC_058131.1:25834881-25889013 GCF_016433145.1 Gracilinanus agilis
ATATATATATATATATATATTACAATTAGCAAGCATTTATTTTCTCTTCCCTATTGGGAAAAGCAGAAAAAATACAAAAGAAATAAATGTTGTTATATAAAAGAAATCCCCACATTGGCCACTTCCAAAAAGGCACATCTCATCCTCCATCTTTTTTTTTAATCATTTATTAATATTTATATTTTAGAAACTCATCCTCCATCTTGAGTCTTCTATCACTTGCCCAAGTTGGAGGTAGGAGAAACACTCTATTTCTTGGAATCGACATGATAATACAACTATGGGTGGCCTCAGTGAAGATTGAAGGCATGTATTTCTTCTTCCCCACCATACTTTTGCCTAAGGACATTGACTTAAAAATGCACATTTTTTTAAAAATAAAAAACTAAAATTTTATGTTCCCCAAAGTCTTTTCCATGCTTTATTACTGGTTGAGAGAAATGCATTCACTAGCAGAGAAATTTTTCTTGGCATTCCCAGAAAACAACTCCCAATCTCCAATTACAGAGTCCAACCTTTTCTCAGTAACACTTGAGCATCTAGTTATAGCAAATGTGCCTTAAGAGGCTAATGAGCCATCCCTCCCCACCAAAAAAGTTGTTGTTTATTTTTAAATAATGTTTTATGTATAGCTTTGTCTCATTAGTCAATGAGCATTTCTTAAGTAGCTATGTACCAGACACCGAGCTAAGTGCTGGAGATTCAGAGACAGTAAAAAACAATGTGAAATGATATTTGGTCTCATATTCTAATGAGAGATAGAACATGCAAACAAAATACATATATATAAATAAAATATATACAGAATAAATTGGGGATTATCAACAGAGGGAAGGCAGTAGAACAAAGAGGAATCAGAAATATATCCTTTCCTTCCCATGTGGAAGAACTATCTTTTATAATAAAAATAAAAGGGAGGAATAAGTAAACCGTACCCCTCCAATAAAATAAAATACTTGGATATGCAATTTTCCAAATCTTTAATCTCTCACCTATGCAAAGAAGCAGGAGGAGATGCTTTTTCATATCTTTTCTTTGGGGCCAAGTTTGATCATAATCATTTTGTAGCATTCAATTTGCTCTGGTATTGTTTTATTTCATTTTACATAGGTGCTGACATTGGGTGCTAGGTCGTAAAGTGGAAAGAGTGCCGGTCCTGAAGTTAGGAAGACTTCCTGAGTAAAAATCTAGTCTCAGACACTTTCTAGCTCTATGACTCTGGACAAATCCCTTAACCCTATTTGCCTTAAGTTTCCTCATCTGTAAAATGATCTGGAAAAGGAAATGGTAAGCCACTCCAGTATCTTTGTCAAGAAAACCTCAAATGGGATCACAGAGAGTCAGACTTGACTGAAAATGACTGAACAATAAAAAAGACTTTGAGTTAATTGTTTTCTTTGTTCTGTTACTTCATTTTGCTTTTGTTTATGTATCTTCCCTGGCTAATCTGTGTAATAGAACTGGCACATCTGAAGACTGAATCTGACAGGGATAGCTAGGTGGCTCAGTGACCTGGAGATGGGAGGTTCTGGGTTCAAATGTGACTGCAGACACTTCGTAGCTGTGTGACCCTGGACAAGTTCTTAATCCCAGTTGCCTAGCCCCAGCTGCACTTCTGCCTTGGGAATGATACTTATATCAATTCTAGGACAGAAGATAAAGGATTCAAAAAGAAAATAAAAATTAAAAGAGTGACTCTGATAATATCTCCCCAAATGGAGAAGCTAGGAAATCTGCTTCTGGAAGACTTCTGTAAGGGAAGTTCGTGGAGGTATTTGAGGACAAATGTGGACATTCTGTAACTGATTTGGGCAGGCTGACCTCTTAGTGAATAAGTGGTTGCCTCTTCAATTGTCTGCTAAGGCATTCAGGAAGTCCTTAGCAGAGTATGGGTCTCTGGCACATCGCCTTTGGTTTTACTTCTTTACTGGTGGCATCCCATGAAAGTCAAAGCACTAAAAGTAGAGGTCTTGGGCCTTTTTCCCATTAAGGCCAACATTTGGACTCTGAGTTATTTTCTGTTGTAGATGAAGAGATAGAAGATTATAACCTTGCGACTTTCAAAAGAATCAATAGAATCATATTTCAGGAATCTGAGAGTCAGAGATGATGGTAGATTTTGCAGCCAGTTCATTATTTATGTGGAAGCAGCAAGGAATGACCAGTGGGTCATTTAATAAGCATTTATTATGTGCTTACTTTGTACCAGAAACTACAAATAATATTTTTTTCCTTAGAGAGATATTGTATTAACATATCTATAAAGTTCGATGTGTTTTGTAGGGTTTTAAGCATAAAATGTAGGAGATACGTCAAGAAGGATTAGAATATCAGATTTGACAAACAGATCATCAGTAGCTTTGGAAAGAGCAATCTCAATGGAGTGGTCAGGTCAGAAGACAGATTACAAAGAAATAAAGGAAGAAATTGAGTATTATTCAGTGCCTTGTGCCAGGCATTATACTAAGCATTTTAAGTGTCCAAAACAGGACTCATTATCTTTCCTCCAATATTCTCCCTCATCCTTACCTTTCCTGTTATTGCAAAGGGCAACACCAACCTCTGAGACCTTCAGGTTCACAATGTAGGAATCACCCTGGAGTCCTCACTCTATCACACCCTCCTATGTCCAGTCTGTCTTATCAGTTTCACCTTCTCTCCAATATGTCCTCTTCTCTCTTCTGATACTAACCTCTCTAGTGGAGACCCTGGTCACCTCATGCCTGGATTATTGAATAGATTACCTCAAGTTTCTCCCCATTCCAATCCATCATGCATGCAACCATCAAAGTGAGTTTCCCAAAGAATAAGTCCAATGATGTCACCGTCTTAGTCAATAAACCCTATTGGCTTCCTATCTCCAGGAAAAATAAGAAGTGTGTTGTTTGTCATTCATAGCCCCTCAAACCTAGCACCCTCCTACTTTTCCAGTTTTATCCCTTCCTGCTTACACTCTTCAAGCTACTGACACTGGCCTGCTGACTATTCCAAAAAACAAGACTCTTGATCTCTTGGCTCTTGGTATATTCTCAGCCTGTTCCCCATGCCTGAAATATTCTCCCCCATCAATTCCGTCTACTGACTTGCCTGGCTTCTTTTAAGACCTAAACTAAAATCTCTTATGAAATCCTTTCCCAACCCCTCTTAATTCTGGTGCCTTCTTTCTGTTGTCTATTTCTTATTTATCTTGTATCAAGTTCATTTTGTATATATTTGTTTACATGTTGTCTCCCCATTAAATTTTAAGCTCCTTCAGGGCAGAGATTGATTTTTGCTTTTTTATGTATCCTCAGGACTTAGCATAGTGCTTAATAAATGTAATCAATTGATTATTTCATTTGCTCTTCACAACAACCCTAGGTGCTATTACGACCTCCATTTTATAATTGACAAATTTGAGGCAAACATAGGCTAAGTGACTTGCCCAGCGCCACAACTAGTTGGTATCTAAAGCCAGACTTTAACGAAGTAACTGTAATTGCTGCCATTATGTTGAACCACTCTCATATCCTTAGTACAAATCCATTTGTTTGCAGTAAATGATGTTGGAATAAATTTCTCAAATCTTTTTGCTAGAATTTTATTTTTAAAATTAAATTGATGGGGGCAGCTGGGTAGCTCAGTGGATTGAGAGCCAGGCCTAGAGACGGGAAGTCCTAGGTTCAAATCCGGCCTCAGACACTTCCCAGCTGGGTGACCCTGGGCAAGTCACTTGACCCCCATTGCCCACCCTTACCACTCTTCCACCTAGGAGCCAATACACAGAAGTTAAGGGTTTAAAAATGTGAAAAAAAAATTAAATTGATGGAATAATCTCCAGGAATTGATGCAGAGTAAAAGGAGCAGAACCAGGAGAACCTTATACATAGAGACTGATACACTGTGGTACAAGAGAACATAACGGACTTCTCTACTAGCAGCAATGCAAAGATCCAGAGCAAGGCTGAGGGACTTATGAGAAAGAAAACTAGCCACATTCAGAGGAAGAACTGTGGGAGGAGAAACACAGAAGAAAAACAACTGCTTGAACACATGGGCTGATGGGGATATTATTGGGTAGATAGACGCTAAACGATAACTCTAGTCCAACTATCAATAATATGGAATTAAGTCTTAATCAATGATACATGTAAAACCCAGTGGAATTGTTCATTGGATAAAGTGGGGTGGGGGGTGGGGAAGAGGGAAAGAACATAAAACATGTAACTATGGGAAAATATTCAAAATTTTTAAAAAAATTTAAAAATTACATTGATATTACTCATTAATGATATTAGTCTATAGTCCCTTGTCTTTGATTTAGCTTTCTCTAAGTTTAAGTACCAGGATTCTGCTTGTCTCCTAATGACTATGTTTGGTAAAGTGCTTTCTTTCTCTGTTTCTGAGAATAATTTATGTAGTATAAGCAACATTTATTCTTCCAAGGATTGAAAGAATTCTCTGAAGAATCCATCTGGACCAGGATTTTCTTTTCTCCTTTTGGTAGTGACTTTATAGCTAGTTTCATTTCCTTTTTAAAATTTAGATTAGTTAAGATCTCCATTTGGAGTTCTGTTAAATTTTGATATTTGATATTTTATAGATAATTGATTTCTTTTGAGTTCTCAGTTTTGCTCGCATATAATTATGTATAGTCAATTCAGAGCATTCTCTATATTTCTGTTATTTCACCTTGTCCATTTTTTTGGTTTTATTTATCGACTTTAATCCATCTTTTTTATTAGATTAGTTAAATGTTTATCAGTTTTGTTATTATTTTCAAAGAACTACATTATAGACTTTTCATTATTTCTATAACCTTTTTTCTTTTAGATTTATTTCTATTCTAATTTTCTAATTTCCCCTTTTATGCTAATTTTTATTTTATTTGTTGATTTTTTTTAACATTTAGCAGAATATTAAGTGTATTATTCTACTCTATTTTGTTAATGCATATGCAAATGGAGTTTTAGAACTTACTGGCATTCTGGGATTTGCAGTTCAGTGGGATAAACATTCTCCACCAGCCCTTAGAGTGATTTGCACAGTCCTGGTTTTTTGATTCAGAAAGGAGATTTGAGTCACGCCTGAGAGATTTAAAAATATACCACACACACACACACACACACACACACACACACACACACACACACACAGATTGTGGGAGAGCACACTAAGAAAAAAGGAATGAGGATAGCAAGACCTCAGCAGCAGCATTCCAGAGATTCTCCAATTGTGCCAAAGATTTAACAAAGCTAAATTTTAGTAGAAAGTAGAAATTTTAGTAGAAAATATAGTAGAAAGAATTGAAGTCACTGGGCAGTAGGAAAAAGGAGAGCTGAACTATAACAAAGAAGAGAGAAATCTCAGTGGGCTCTGTGCTCCCTGTAGGACTTTTGGAATGGAGAACGAGACCTGACACTACCCTCACCTATTCTAGGATGGAAGGGAAGGACCAATGCCTGCCTTTTCTGCTACTCCTCCATACCATGACTGTCTAGAAACAGACTTTGTAATCATTTGTGATCCCCCTTGTTCCTAAGCCTTTTCTATCTCTGTATCTTGCTCCAAATATAAGGAAGTCATAGGTTAGCCAAAAATATACAAAAATTAAATCAGGTCAGAGAATCAAACCTGTTATCTTGTTAGGGATCTTCCTAGCTTGGGAGACTTTGAGATCTTGTGAATGTATTACTACCTTGATGTCTTATAGACTTCAAAATTAGCATAGAAAGAGACCTCATGGGCCTGAGAAGCATCCTATTGCCCCTAGGATAAAAGCTGAATTAAATGTTAAAATAGAGTATGGCTGATTCAATATCTAGCCCTACTGTGGGAAAGGAAGTGGTAGAGGATGGAGACTCATGAAACCCAGGTGAGAAGGTCTGGTTGGGATATGATTCTCCCTCTCAGAAGGAGAAGGGAGCAGAAAGAAATGACCAATGTTACTTATGATTTGGGGGATGTCATGTATCTTCTGAGGATATATACAGTTAAAGGGGTCAAGGAGGATGACATTTTAAGGTAACTACTTAAAAGTAAGGAGAATAGACCAAAAGGGAAAAAAAATAAAAAGAGGGAAGGAAATATATAATTAAAATGAAAAAAACAAATGCTATAGGAAAAAAAAAACAAACAAATTCAGGGAGAACATTTACAAGTATGAATAGGAGATCTGGGGTGAAGCTTAGGGAATAAGGAAAAGGAATTATCATATCAAAGTAGTTTAAGCAAAATCAATAGTAAGGACAGAATTTTAACTTTAAAAAGGAAAGAGATATCCTTATTGGAATGTTAAAAGGCTTTAGTGCATACCTAGACTAATAAGGTAAAGGTACCCCTCTGAAAGAAATAGGACACATATTTCTGGGGGGAAGGAAACTTGTGTTCCACCACCATATCAGCCTCTTTCCACTGTCTACCTCTTTCTCTAAAACTGTCAGATTTAAACAGTATCTCTGTCTCTGTCTGCCTCTGTCTCTCAGACTTTTTCTATTTCTCTGTTTCTCTTTATTTTCTCTGTCTCTCTTTCTCTGTCTGTCTCTCTTATTCTTTATCTATCTTACATAGACACAAAGACACAGACAGACAGACAGACACACACACACACATACCCCTTTGGCACCACATGGGTTTGGGTCCTTTATTTGTCCTTTACAATTCTAGGCATAGAGAAGTCTCAAAGCCAGGATCTTGAGCCAAAGAGATCCTTGGAACCCAAGATTACAGGCCAGAAGTTGAAACTAAACCAGGAGGGAAGCCCTAAGAATCTGGGATCCCAGGAAATAAGTTTAATGGCTGGGGAAGTAGGACTTGGAACTTATTGGAATTTATGCCATATGAGAACTGAGCTAGGGTGTAGCCCTAATTCCCCTCCTCTTCTCAGAGACCAGATAGGTGTAAGGGGTGAGATTATGTGGCACAGGTATTGAGGGAAGAGCTTTCTCTGTTTGTTCTTGCTATATTTTTGTAGTAAATATTCTTTTCTAAAAACTAATCTGACGTGTTTAAATGGTACTTGGCATTTAGTCCCATTGGAGGAACATAATTAATTGGTGGTGGTTTGAGCCAATGGAATTGAAGAGAAGTATCCCACCCAACCTCCCAAGGCTTCAGGAAAATCCTAGGGGATAAGCAAAATGTAAAATATCTGGTCTTCAGGAACTGGGGACAAGAAAGTTACTATTACATTAAAAAAAAAAAGAAAGGAAGAAAAAAATAAAGAAAGAAAGAAGAAAGGAAAGGGGAAGGAAATGGAAGAAATTGGAAAAAGCAATATTAGTAATACAAATGGAGTCAGACACAAACCTAGTTTTGATAGCTTTAAATGTGGAAGGATATATAAATAAATATGAATGAATAAAGTATGAATGACAAAAAAAATTCTCACACTCTCTTGTTTTCAATAAACACAGAATAAAGTATAGACAAATATTGAATAAAAATGAGTACTGGAACAAAATTTACTATAAATCAGATTTTTTTAAAAAGCAGAAACTGCTGTTTGGCTATTAGACAAAGAAAAATAAATAAAATTCACAGTGCCTACAGAAACATACAAGGAAATTGTGTTGTACTAAAAAAATCAGGAACTTAAGATTAATATTAAAGTATTGTTAAAAATTAAACTAAATGTCATAGAATCTAAATTCATAAAGAAAAAAATGCCTGAATTATAAAGGCACTTAGAAACACAATAGTGATAGAAGATTTTTAATGTTTTTTCTCCCAAAGCTAGGTAAAGATCACTGAAATATGCACAAAAAAGAAATATATAGAACTTTGTGAAGAACTTAGAAATAAAAGGTTTATTGTATTTTGTCAATAGAAACATTTAAAAATATACATACTTCTCAGCACAGCATTGCACCTTCAGAAAAAGAGAAGACATATAAGGACAAAGAGACAGTATGTATAACTATTTTTTAAATTTGAAATTCTAACTGTAGATTTTACAAAAGTGGTATGGTAAAAATAGTCAAGATGAGAGCACAAACAAAAAATCTAAGTAATTGAATACTAAATAATGAGCAAGAAAAAAGAATACATCTTAAAACTCATTAATAGCTGTATGAAAAATATTGATAAAGATAAGACAACATGTCAAAACCCCTGAGATGCACCTAAAGAGTGCTCAATGAAGAAAATATATATCCTCAAAAACTGTCCTAAACTTTCAAATAGTAAAAGAAGCACAATTTAAAATATTGTAAATATTCTGACCATGAAAAATTGATAAGCATATAAAAAAGAACCAAACTGTTATATCAAACTCATATTTGTATGTAAACAACAAATAAGGAAAAACAGTGCTTTTGTTCATCCAAAATTCAGCTATTATTGACTTGCCTTCCTTCCTTCATTCTTTCCTTCCTTCCTTTCATCATTCCTTTCTTTTTCCATCTTTCTTCTTTTCTTCCTTTATTCCATCCCATTTCTTTCCTTCCCCCACTCCTCTTGCAGTTCACATTTGTAACTCTCTCTCCTTCTCGTTTCCTTCATCTTATATCATTATAATCCTTCCTAATTATTTCACCTTCTATCACAAATTAGAGTTCTTTCCAAGGAAAGTAATATTTCCTTTCATTTGAAATCATCGTTTTTAAAGGAACTAAACCACAAAATGGATATGATAAAAGACAAAAATGATAGAAAATTAACAGAAGTAAAAGATGTTAAAAGATGGCAAGAATATACAGGAGAACTATAAAAGAAATGTCCTAATATCTGATAACCACCATAGTGTTTTTACTGATCTAGAGCCAGACATCCTGGATAAAAAGGTCAAGAAGGCTTAGGAAGCATTGCTAACAATTAGGCTAATGGAGGTGATGGAATTCCAAATGAGCTATTTTAAATCCTAAAAAATGGTGTCGTTAAATTGCTCTAGTCAATACACCAGCAAATTTGGAAAATTCGACAGTAGCCACTAGATTAGAAAAGATCAGTTTACATCCCTTTTTTTTAACCCCTTACCTTCTGTCTTGGAGTCAATACTGTATATTGGCTCCAAGGCAGAAGAGTGGTAAGGGTGGGCAATGGGGGTCAAGTGACTTGCCCAGGGTCACCCAGCTGGGAAGTGTCTGAGGCCAGATTTGAAGCTAGGACCCCCCATCTCTTGGCCTGACTCTCAATCCGCTGAGCCACCCAGCTGCCCCCTATGTCCCATTCTTAAGAAAGGGCAATGCCAAAGAATTTTCAAATTATTATTAATTATTTATTATTTATTAACTATTAATAATTAATTAATTATTAATTGCAGGGCAGATATCTCTCTTGTGTCACTCTCATGACATCAACTCTTATCACCTGGAGGCCAGATACAACTGAACAAATTCATTATCTCATCTTCTCCCTTTTCATAACCTGATACAAAAAACCTTAATGAAGTACTTTGCATATAGTAGGAGATGGGAATACAAAGGAAAAAAATGAAGTAATCTCCACTCTCAAATATCTTACATTCTAAATGGAGGGATACCATTTATGAATGAACAAGCAATGAGCTCTAGTGGCTCCCTATTATCTCTACAATCAAATATGAGCTTCTCTTTTTGGTCTTCAACCACAGCTCTTCATAATCAGATTCTTGCTGCCTTTCTCATCTTCTTACTTGTTGTGTGGACTCTCCTCCACATGATCTGTAGTCCACGGACACTGGTCTACTGTCTGCTCCTTCTTTATAACTCATTTCCCATCTCCACAACTTCGCACAGACATGTTCCATGCTTGGAACATGCTCTATACACTGGCTTTCAGCACTCCTCAACTCAATTTCAAACATCCGTTGAGGTATTTCCTTCCCTTCTTACTCCAGTTACTCTGCATGTAGTTCTCATATGCTCTGTTATTAGCCTGTGGTCGCACCCGTGAAAATGTGAGGTCTTTGCTGGCAGGGACCATTTTGGCCTTTCTTTTTCTTCATTCTTGATCAGCCTGAAGTCTTGTCTTTCCCTGACTTTATAATTATCCAGAACCTCCTCACCCCAGAAGCAATTTCATATCTTGATTTCTCTCATTGGAAGGACCCTTCCCTCCTGCAGCTTCCTCCTCTGATGTGCTGGTTTATCCAAAAATTTCCATTTTATGTAGTTTTCCCAGGCTACCCATGATTCCATTCTTCTCCAGACTGAATTATAGCTTCTTCCCATTAGAACGTAAGCGGCTCTTTTTTTTTCTCGTTTGGTTTTCTCGTTTCGGTTCCTAACACTTGGCACAGTGCCTAACGTACATGGCAAGAGCTTAATAAATATTATTGTTATTAGCACTGGTATCCCTAGCACTAAGCACAATGCTGGGCATAATGCCTCTGGGGAAATGCCTATGCTAACATGAAAAGAAGAAGGAGATCTTTTTACTCTCTGCACACAGGATTCAATGTTTAATAAATTCTTGTTGACTGACAAAAGAAAATTTGAGGAGTATTGTGATAGAACACTAATAATTAAGGTGATGAGGAAAAGGTTTGCAGAGGAAATAACACCTGGACTGAGGTTTAAAGGTAGTAAATGAGTCTAAGAGACAGAAGTGAGGAAGATGGACATTCTAATGATGGAAGAAAGTCTTGTGCCAGGGTACAGAAGGAGAAGATAAGTACAAAGTTTAGAGAAGGAGGAAGTAGGTGGATCAGTGGTTAAAGAAACAGACCTGGAGAAGGGAGGTCCTGAGTTCAAATATGACCTTAGATAATTCCTAGCTGGCAAGTTATTTCATTTCTGCCTTCCTCTATTTCCTTAACAGTAAAATGGGGATAATAATAGCATCTTCCTCCCCCTAGTTATTGTGAGGATCGAATGACACAATATTTTTGAAGCACATAACATAGTATTTGAAACATGGTACATGCTTAATAGCTGCTTGTTTCTATAGGTAGGGAATCAGGGAAAGATTCCTCTTTCTCCCATTCTTTTTTTGAAATATATTTTTATTTATTTTGTTAAATATTTCATAATTACATTAAGATTTTTGGCATCATTTCTTTATTTTGAGTTCCAAATTCTCTCCCTTTCTGCTTGTTCCCTCCCTACACCTTGAGAAGACAAGTTATATGATATCAATTATACAGGTGAAGTCACAGAAAATATATTTCTATATTGGGTGTATTGGGAAAGAAAACAAAAAAAGAAAGAAAAATAAGTGAAAAAATATACTTCAATCTGCATTTAGATTTCATCGGTTTTCTCTCTCTGGATATGGATAGCATTTTTCATCATGCCTCTCTTCAGTAGTTTGATTGGTATGGCATTGAATACATAAATTAACTTAGCTCTTAGAAATAATTTATTTATTAAACATTTGCTTTGCTTCTGTGGGAGAAGAAACAAAAGCTGATATGGCTCTTGAGTTGTATAAGAAAGAAAAGGAAATTATGGAAGTGATTCTATGGATCTGGATTTTTGAAAAAAAAAACTAGAGATTGAATTTTGAGAAGACGATTTAGGGGTTTTTGAGGGACAAAAACAAAATCTAGTAACTTGAGATGAAAGAAGAGGGTTCGATGAATTTATCTTCACAGTAACTCTACAGGATAGGTGCTATTGTTACCTTCATTTTGCAGTTGAAGAAAATGAAAATGAAAACAGTGACTTACCCAGAGTCACAGAGCTATTGGGTGTTGGAGGCTTTATTTAATTCTGATCTTCTTGACTCCAGGCCTAGCACTATATCCACTTTTCCAGGTAGCTGCCCAATGAGGCATGACCAACAAGCTAAAGGACACCATAAGGGTAGCTAAAAGTAAGCAAGAAAAATAGTAGTTCACCTACGCCTTTCTAAGATGCCATTATGAGGACATTCTATATTTCCTTTGGCCTACTGCCAATGACCATGTCCAGTGATTCAGGTATCTGGTTGATTCATCTGAACAACTGGTTAAAAGAATTACTTCCTGAGCTGACCCTTCAGGTTCAATTCACCCAAACTACTAGCCATGTTGGCCCTGTTCCCTGCTACCCACCAGTGGAGAAGTGAAACAAATCCATATGACTGGGACTCGCTGACTCTTTCTCAGGCTATGGACCTGCAGAAGAATCCCATGGCAAAGTCACCTGAATGATTTTCTCAGCTTAGACCACATCATACGTGACCAGGTCCTGTTAGCAACTCAAATAATAAATCCTCTGGGCCAGAGATCAACAGACCTCTGTACCGAAAGCGATGCTCCAATGACCTGTTCCAAATAAGGGCTTCATTAGGAGATGCTCTTAGAGGGATGCTAGTGCCCTGGACTCTAACTTACCTGTATAAAAGAAAAAAAGGTTACGATTGGTACAGAGAGGAAGAAACTGACTTTTTTCATTCAGTTCAGTTCAACAACAATCTTATCTATTATCTTTCAGTTGTTTTTCACATATGTGCAATTTTCTTGGCCCCATTGGAAGCTGTCTAGCCAACAGTAACAGAGTGGTTTACTATTTCCTTCTCTACATCATTTTACAAATGAGGAAACTGAGACAAATAGGGTAAAGTGACTCACTCAGGGTCACACAGTTAGTAAATGTCTGAGACCAAATTTGAACTCAGGAAGAGGAATTTTCCGGACTCCAGCCTCAGTGTTCTATAAACTATGCCACATAGCTGTCCAACCTTATTCAGAGCATCACAATCCTGCATCATTCATCATTTGACTGAAGACCATTAATGCATAGGAATCCATTACCTCTGGAGGTGATTCATTCCACTATACTGGTTAAGCACCTATAGCAGTGATTCCCAAAGTGGGTGCCACCGCCCCCTGGTGGCTGCTGCAGTGATCCAGGGGAGTGGTGATGGCCACAGGTGCATTTATCTTTCCTATTAATTGCTATTAAAATTTTAAAAATTAATTTCCTCAGGCCTAGAGACAGGAGGTCCTAGGTTCAAACCCAGCCTCAGCCACTTCCCATCTGTGTGACCCTGGGCGCGTCACTTGACCCCCATTGCCCACCCTTACCACTCTTCCACCTATGAGACAATACACTGAAGTACAAGGGTTAAAAAAAATTAATTTCCAGGGAGCTAAGTCATATTTTTTCTGGAAAGGGGGCAGTAGGCCACAAAAGTTTGGGAACCACTGAACTACAGTATACAAGGTAAGCTGCTTGCTTTAATTCAGGAAGAACGAAGGATCCCTGATTTTATCAGATTGGAAAATTCATGATGTGAAAACTTCTTTCAGAATTTCAGAAAGATTATCTGGTACGATGGATAAAGCACATGACCTAAAGTCAGGAAGACCTGAGTTCAAATCTAGTCTCAGGAATTTGTTAACTGTGTAACCCCCTGTAAATCACTTAACCCTGTTTGTCTCAGTTTCACATCTATAAAATAAATTGTAGAAGGGGATGATGAACTCCTCCAGTATCTTTGCTAAGAAAATTCCAAATGGGGTTATGAAGAGTGGAACTCAACGGAGCAACAACAACAGGGAATTCTCTGAGGTACAGAGGGGTTAAGTGCCTGGCCCAGGATCTCCCTGATCAGGGGAATCTGATGTGGAATTTGAACCCAAGTCTTCTTGACTTCATATGAATCACTATACATACCTCCTCTAGAGAAGAGAGGTATATCATACGATACCATTCACATATTACAAAATCCTTTAAATGCACTCTCTCCCATAGCAAAGCATTCCCTCTTGTTTTATAAACCCCTTTCCTTCAGTCTTAGAATCAATACCAGGTATAGGTTCCAAAGCTGAAAAGTGACAAGGGCCATGCTATTTGGGTCAAGTGACTTGTCCAAGGTCACACAGCTAGGAATTGTCTGAGACCAGATTTGAACTCAGAAGCTCTCATTTCCAGGCCTGGCTCCTTACCCATGAGCCACCTAGCTGATCTTGCTTTAACCTTTTAAGGCCTGGTGGACAATTGGGCAATGTCCTCTTCATCGTAGCTCCTCAGCCATCCTGCCAAGTTCTGGGGATAGATACCAAGACATGGATGAATGCCACCTCCTCTCACAATAGTTACTTTTTACAACATGAATCAATGTAATAGCACAAAGTAATCTGCAGAGGCAAACAGCACCAACGACTTGGAAGGAGAGAGCACGGAGGACTTCCTGAGGTGTCACCTTCTATAAAAATGGCACTTCTGACCCAGCATCAGTGGGAGGGATGACCTTTGAGCTCCATCTGCAGGAGGAGAGGCTACACAGAGTCTTTCACATTCTCATAATCTCTGCTCCACTTTGAGACCAATGGAATAAAATAATGAGGCAGGATTGGGCGGGGAGGGTAGAGGTTGATGGAGCCATTAGGGAATCTTCAGCTTGAGTCATCGGATCTACCTGTGACTGAGTCAAAGGTCTGTCTTGGGTCAGGAAACGGTACAGCTAATTGAGCAACACAGACATCAAACTCATGACCTCATTGACCCAGAGTATGGACACTAGGCCAAACAATCTTAAATAACACTGGTTAGGAGGCTGATAATCAAAGCTTTAAAGTGCATTAAGTACCCTACATATGATATCTTATTTGATTCTCACAGCAAGCCTGAGAAGTAGTTTCAATTACTGTCTACATTTAACCAGTGAGGAAATTGAGGCTGAGAAAAGTAAAATGATTTGACTAGGGTCACACAGTCAATGTGTCTCAGCCAAGATTCATACTCAGTTCTCCCCTGACTACAAATCTTGAGGATTATCTTTTCTAGCTATCCAGGTAGTAAGATAAGACAAAATCTCTAATGTCCAAATTTGCTTTAAAAAAGAAAACCTCTTACTTCATCTTATTCTACTTTCATCACGTAGTCTCTGTTTACAGGAAACTGTACCATCATTAAAAATTTCCTTGTTGGGGGAAAAACCTCTCCCCCAACTCAAAATATTCCTCAAATCAAAGCAAAGGAAGGAAGAAAGGAGAGAGGGAGGGAAGGAAGGAGGGAGGGGAAGGGGGAGGAAATAAGGAAGGAAGGAGGGAAGGAAAGAGGGAGGAAAGAAGGAAGGAAGGAAGGAGGGAGGGAGGGAGTAAGGTAAGGAGGGAGGGAGGAGAATGGAGGAAGGGAGGAAGGAAGAGAGCAAGAGAATAAGAGAGAAAGAAAGAGAGAAAGAGAAAGAAAGAAAGAAAGAAAGAAAGAAAGAAAGAAAGAAAGAAAGAAAGAAAGAAAGAAAGAAAGAAAGAAAGAAAGAAAGAAAGAAGTGATGGAAGGAAGGAAGGGAGGAAGGGAGGGAGGGAGAAAGGAAGGAAGAAGGAAGGAAGAAGCATATGAGAAACTCTTTTCCAATCTTTTTCTGACTCATTCAGAAATCATTCTGTCCAACTGAAAACAACATGAGACTGAGTAGGTGGAATCTATATTCTACTGTCTCTGCTGACAAAGGCAACCACCACAAACAATGACTAGACTGAATGCCAACAGACAAACCTGGAAGCTACATCTTCCAACTATCCCACCTGTCAGCTCACCTCCTGGAGGGAGGGAAGGGGGTAATGCAGTCATTCATCATATTTGAGGAAATGATATGTTGATAACAATTGTGATGATGATTATGACAGCAGTTACCATTTCTAAAGCACCATTATGGGTGACAAAGCATCTCACCACAGTTATAGGAGGCAACTAACTTTCAGTGAAGCAAAAAAAAAAAAAAAAAAAAGGCTTATGTCACTATAAGTAACCAAACCACTAGGATCATTGGGCTAAATTCTGGGCATAAGCTTTCAGGAAGGATACTGATAATTTTAAGAAACTAGAGAAGAGATCTTAGGATGGTCAGGGACCTTGATATATTGTCTCATAAGGATAAGACTAGGGAACTAGAGATGTTGTGTATGGAAAAAATCAATCAACAAACATTTATAAAAAAAAGCCTTATCTTCTGTCTTAGAATCAATACTAAGTATTAGTTCAAAAGAAGAAGAGTGGTAAAGCCTAGGCAACTGGGGTTGTGACTTGCCCAGGGTCACACATTTAGGAAGTGTCTGAGGTCAGATCTGAGCCCAGGACCTCCAAATTCCAGGCCTGTTACTCTATCTACTGAGCCTCCTCACTGACCCCTCAGTAAAAATTTATTAAGTTTTGACCATTGTCAAGTACTATGCTAGGCACCAGGGACATAAGGGTAAAAATGAAAAGTAAAGCCCACCCTGACCTCAAGGACTTTATAGTCTGCTGGACAAAGATGATATGTGTATGATTAGGTACATGCAAAATATATCCAAAGTAATTTAGGGGGAGATAAGGAAAAGGACCCAAATCATTAGGAGGCGCTCCTTGATATTTCTCTTGAGGAGTCTGAAGGACTTTCATGGATAAGAACCACTAAACTAGTTCTTCTTGGCCCCAGAGTGCAGAATGAGCAGTAATGGGCTAGAGTTGCAGGGAGATTGATTTAGTTTCCATTAAAGGAATAATCTTAACACAGAAAGCTGCCCCAAAGTGAAGTGAATTTCAGCATGAGACTCTAAGCATCATTGCAAGTTTCCAAATAAACTATGGCCCTGGGAGGGTAGGCAAGAGGAGGAATTTGAATCCAGGTTCTCTAATTTCCTGATTATAAAATTAACTTTCTTTCCCTTTTACCATTTGCCTACTTATCCATTGGATGAATCAATGGATAGAGCACCAGATCAGAAGTGTACCTACACAAAGAACTAGTGGCACAGTGGGTAGAGTACTGGGCTGAGACCCAGGAAGACTCATCCTCATGAGTTTCAATTCATTCTCAGACATTTACTAGCTGTGTGACCTTGGGAAAGTCAATTAACCCTGTTTGTCTCAGTTTCCTCATCTGTAAAATGAGCTGGAAAAGAAAATGACTCAAACACTATAGGACCTTTTCCTATATCTAATCCGAGACTGAAAGTGATCCTTTCCCTCATAATAATGGCATAAAGACCCTGAGGGCTGCTCCTTCGTCTTCCCCTTCTGCTGTGAATATTGTCCTAAGAAATTGTCCTTTTGATTTGGACTTTTTGTTGTTGTTTTTGTTGTTCATTGCCACCCTAGCTTTCTCTGATCCAGCCTAGAAGCTCCAGCCATGAGATCTGGGAGTTCATAAATCCAAGATAAGAGTTGCAGCCAGCCCAGCAGCAAAGATCTGAGACTACCATCCTTGTTGAACTCTAACTCTAAATTTGGTG
Source organism: Gracilinanus agilis (assembly GCF_016433145.1). Lineage (NCBI taxonomy): Eukaryota > Metazoa > Chordata > Mammalia > Didelphimorphia > Didelphidae > Gracilinanus > Gracilinanus agilis. The sequence goes on from NC_058131.1 coordinate 25,851,926, forward strand.
GGACTAATGCCATGTTTTAGAACTGGACTAATCTTTGAGGCTAATCCCAATCCCCTTCACAGAGAGTGAGACAGTAGAGGATTTTGGGTGTGTTAGAGGGAATGTTTTTCTGTTTCTCTTTCCTTGTTTTTGAGGAAGATCTCCTTTGCAAAAGCTAACCTGGTGCTCAGTGGATAAATGGTACCAGCTAGTCACTGTGTCTTTAAAATGGAAGAGAAACAGATGCTGAGTACTTAAACCTGAAACAAAGGAAAATATATCTCTAAGCGCTTCAGGATATTAAAGAATTCCAAGGAGTGGAAGAAGGCAGCCAGGTGGATGGAGTGCTGAGCCTGGAATCAGGAAAATCTAAATTCAAATCTGCCCTCAGAAACTTCCTAGCTGTATGACCCTGGACAAGTCACTTAACATCTAATTGTCTAATAAAAAGACAAGGCCAAGGAAATGGCCAACCACTTCGATGTCCTTGCCAAGGAAATCCATGGATATGTGGGGTCCATTGGGTCATGAAGAGTCAGACATGACTGAATAACTGAATGACAACCAAAAGGAATGAATGGAGAACATATAAACCTTGGCCCTGAGTAAGCGGTACAGGCATCATCCGTGTTGCAAATCCCAGGTGTAGAGTGAAACTCTGAAGGCAACAAATGAAGCCTAAATGAATGCATCAAAGGGCTAATGATCTGAGACTTTTCTTGAACCCGAGTCCTTCAGATCATCTCTTCCGCAATCCTCCCACTAAACTTTGCCTCTCTTGGGGAAAGAGAACAGATAGTAGGATTACTTGAACTCCCTGTCTATGTGCCTTTGGATTTGTTCATGAGCTGAAGAAGCTGAATGTTCTACCCTGGACCTTTAGATTCATGGGGTGTTGGAAGCTGCCTAGTTCATCACTGGTTCTCCAGGGGAGTTTTTAATAAGCAAGAACCACGCCTTTCATATGTGGTCAACCAGAGGGAGATGGAAATGGAGCCAGCCAAGAAAGAGTTTGGAAATAAAAGGAGAAAAGAAAAGACAAACAACTTTTAATAATAATAATAATAGAAAATCAACATCCAGCTCATACAATAGCCTCTAAGCTGCCTGAAGTCTCTCTGGATATTCGTAGCATTAATTGCTTTGTCTTAGAAGCCGTTTTGGACCATTTAAATGCTCCATGAGCCAAGCCCATTCCAGCCTAATGAAAGCTCTAGAGAATCCTCTTGGAAAAGTAGAGAAAATTAGAAATAAACTTTCCCAATTGACTTTTGGGGGAAAATCACAGAGAACCAAGAGAGCTCACAGCTTCCAACTCTCTCTTATTCTGGAAGAGTAAGAGCTGCTTTCCCATTGGAATATGAGGGAGTCTGACTTAGAAGAGGTGGCAGGAATAATAGCACCTATGAAATAATAGTACCTAGACCCCGGGATTTCTGTGAGGATAAAATGAGATAAAACTGGAAAAAGATTGCAAACCTTAAAGTATGATATTGTTAATGCTATGACTCATTTTATATTAATCCTGTTAATAAGAACAATAATAATTAAATGGAAATACCTCTGACCCTGGAGTTAGAGGACAGGTGTTCAAATCTACTTCTGGGTCTTACTACCCATTCTCTGGATGAGGACACTAAGGACAACAGGGTTAAGTAACTTGATCAGTGTCACAGATCTAGAGTCTGAGGCCAGATTTTGAAGATGAGTTTTCCTGACTAGAGGCTTGTACTCTAACCACTGCCCCACTTAGATACCCAAAATGAATTTTAGTTGGTGACAGACCTGGGACCAAAGACTCCTCCATCCCCTAATCCCTACCAAAACCAATAGCATCCCCCACCCCAGCACCTGTCCAAACCATGAGACAGGACATTACAGGACACCAAGATTCTGTCCAAACCTTAGCCTGTACTGCATCGTTGGGCACAACCCCCTCCACCCCTAAAGCCAACCCCCTCAGGGCCATCCAATGAACTGGACCCAAGAAGCCCCAACTTGACCAACAGAAGCAATTCAGGTTACCTCATCCCAGTCGACCACCTTATAAGAGATTGTCCCCTTCTCCACCCAGGGAAGACCCCTAGCCGTCCACTGGTTTCGAGCTCCCCCATCGCTCTCCTTTTCTCTCCCCCCACTACACCGCCACTTCTACTGCCATTGGCCTCCCATCTCCTTTGCCCCTTCTTTTCCTCTGAAAAAGCTTTGCTATACCACCACTTCACTCTCGCCTCATTTGCCTCAGGTTGAACCCTTGTCAGTGGGACTGACAGTTGGGATTTTAAAAAAGCCAGGGAAGCTAAGAGGTGGAGATGAGATGATAGAACATACCAGACTTGGGAGACAGCCAGGGAAAATGCCCAGAGCCAAGACATGATGTCTCTTATACATGGAAAATCCAGGAACATAGAGCCTCTAGACTGAAGCGTATGTAAGGGAGAATCAAACACAAGAAGAATTGAGAGATAAGAGATCATGAAGGGGTTTGAATGATTAGCTGAAGATTATATATTGGATCCTAGAGACAACAGAGAGCCACTGGGGTTTATTGAATAAGGTGTGGGGTGACATGATCAGACCTGTGCTTTAGAAAAATCACTATAATGGCTAGTTGAAGGATGGATTAAAGTGGGGGAGAGATTGCAGGTAAACAGGTTATTGCAACAGTCCAGGCACAAGGTTAGGAAGACCTGGACCAGAATGGTGGCAGTATCTGAAGAGAGGACATCCTATCTCCGAAGTGTCTAGCAGTAAAAAATGAAATAGATTAATGTCTCCCAAATTGGTTTGATCATGAGTCTTCAGTCCAACAAAAGTCATTCTAGCTTAATGTAGTGGACAATGGGAGTCCCAGAAGATCTTTGAACAAAGAAATCACATGATCAGAGAGCAATGTGTACAAATGGACTGGAGAAAGAGAGACAAATAAGAATGTTGTCACAAAGGACCAAGCTTTAAGTCATGAAACTTTGATCTTCTCAGGGCAAGAAGTAATTAAGTCCATCCTTCTCCCTGCAGATGAATTTGTTTAAAAATCTAAGAATGAAATTTTAAACCGATTTTCTTAGCAGCCTAAAGGCACACAGTATAAAGAAGATCTTCTTTGGTCTATATCTCTCTCACTTCAGGTTAAAATTCATCTTATTCTCTTGTTATGGGTAGAGATAGTAAGCAACTATCCATCATTGTCTCAGCAATAATCCCACATGTACACAGAATTGGTACTTAATTTCTGCTCCAGCCTTCTTAGACCCAGACTAATTTGACAAGAAAAGAGAAGATTTAGGGAGGAAAATACTTGTTTTCAAACTTTTGAAATGTGGTCATAAGGAGGGGAAATTTGATTTTCAAAAATCAATCATCAAATGTATGAGTGTTTATGAGGTTCCAGGCATTGTGGTAAGCATGAAAAATACAAAAATAATGCAGAAAACATAGTCCCTGCCCTCAAGGGACTTACAGTCACAAAGGGGAGTTTATATATATATATTTGCATACATATTAATTATATATAGTTATGTATCTAAATTACATATATACTTCACATACATACATATATACATTGGTGAAGATATGACATAGTAAGAAAAAATACACATAGTAAGAAAAAAAAAACTCTGATGTTCAAAGTCCTTCATAGCCTGGCCCTCTCCTTCCTTTCCTGACTCTAGGTAGTGACATAGATATAGAGCTGGGGCTGAAGTCAGGAAGACCTGAGATAAAAATCCAGCCACAGACTGTATGACCCTGGACAAGTCACCTATCTGTCTCCATTTCCTCTATGTCTATATCTATAAAATGGGTTGGAGAAGGAAACAGCAAGCCACTTCAAAATCTTTGCCAAGAAGACTCCAAATAGGGTTGGACACAACTAAAAAGACTGAACAACCACAATCTCCTATATACTCTGTGACTCAGTGACACTGGACTCTATTATTCCTCAAACAAAACCCTCAGTCTTCTACTGCTGGGCCTTTTTTTCTGGCTGTCCTCCATGCCTGGGATGCTCTCCCTCCTTAACTCCTTCCAGCTCCCTGTAAGTCGCAACTAAAATTCCATCTTCTATAAGAAGCTTTTCTTGATTCCCCTGTTGATTTTCCCCATTTATTCTATATACAACTTGTCTATACACCAGTTATCTGCATGTTTCTTCCCCAGTTGAAAAAGTTTCTTGAGAACAGGGACTGTCATTTGCTTTTTTGTCCCTTTTTTTGTCCCTTGAGTGCTTGGCACAGTGTCTGGCGTACAGTAGGCATTTAAATGCATATGACTACTGACATGACTGATAGATGGAAGGCAATTTCAGAGAGAAAGCACTAGCAGCTGGGAGGGTACCAAGAAAAGACCTCCAAGAGGAGGTGGTGGTGAACTGAGTTCTAAACCAAATCAAGAATTGGAAGGGAGAATGTTTTAGGCATGGGGAATAGCCAGAATAAAAGCAAAGAGAAAGGCAATGGAATGGCAAAATAGGCCAGCATGACTGCATCACAGGCTCAGTGGAGAAGAGTCAAATATAAGAAGATTTAAAAGATAGGCAAGTAGAAGAATAGGAAGAACTTTAAAGGCCAAATAAAGGATTTTATATGCTCTATTGGAGATATCAGAGAGCCACTCTAGTTTGCTTTTCTTTGTATCCCTTGCATTTATCACAGTGTCTGGCACATAGGAGGCACTTAAGGAATGCTTTCTGATTTGACTTTTCCAAGATCACCCAAGACTTAAGTAGCAGAGCTGTCATTCAAATCCAGGTCTCCATTTTTCTCAATCTTTTCACCATATGAGATTTTTTTCTGAATGAACATGGCTGTCAGCCAAAGGTCATTTGTTGAGAAAGATATTAACAACTGCAAGATCAGGAAGACTCCCTAGAGGAGGTGTGAAATGGGTAAGTAAAGGGGTTTCTAGGGGGAAAAGGGATGAAGGAGGAATGAAGGGTGAAGAGGTATAACTGCCTTAGACAAATACAAATGGGCTGTGACAATTTGAGTGAGTGGCAGTTGGGATCCAACTGACTCAGACTACATCAGCCAGGGATACCTTACTTACTATGGGAAAGAAACAACAGGAAGTTAAAAACACTTTTTAATAATGAATTTAAAGGGAAGTAATGTAGGGAGAGATCACCCTAAAACTAGATATCTACAGACAAAACTCAGGGACTCGGAGATGGGGATGGGTCAGGATCTATACTATTCTAACCCGGGCTGCCTGGATTAGCTTAAAAGGCTGGAAGGCAAATGGATGTCTCACAACTTGAGTTCACTTCTGTTCCAGTGATGATCCAGCACAGGTTCTCAGCAAAATTAATCCAGAAAGGTAAAGATAAGGAGCTTGAATCAGCCTGTGATGTCCACCACCCAAGTCTGATCCTCCTGCTCAACTTGAATTTCCCACAAGCATGTGTTTCTTCTGGGCTCTCCACTAGAGGCAGTTTATCAGCATCCAACTGCTCTCAGCCATAACAGATTCTCTCAGGAATCACTTCCTTCCTTGCCACTATTCCGTCATTGGAAACTTTAGGTCTTATCTGACAGCCTGGGTGCTAATTTCACTAAATGTCTAAACTCTTATTTTTCCTCATAACAGGTGGGACCTTCATTGAAGCCTTCAAATAAGGGAGGACTTCAAAGAATTGGATTAGAGGAGGAAGTATTTCCTAAGTTTGGGAAATAGGACAGGATGGGTAGCAGTGAAAGAAAGTAGATAGAAGGAATAACTTCCTAAACCTCAAATTTGTTTTAAAAAAATGGAATAACCTTCCTCATGAGGTAGTGAGTTACGTTCTCTAGACATATTCCAGTGGAGGTTGTATGATCACGTTGGAGGGATGGCAACTAGGGATTCACTTTCAGTTAAGGGATGGTCTAGCTAATTCTTGAGATTCCTTCCAGCTCAGAGATTTGGGGATTTAATGTCAAAAGTTAACTCAACTGATTTTTGTGAGTGCAGCTGGGTGGCTCAGTAGTTAGAATGCCAGGCCTGGAGTCAAGGAGACTCATCTTTTTAAGTTCAAATTTGGCCTCAGACACTATCTATGATCCTGGGTGATTCATGAAAACTTGTTTGCCTTAATTTCTTCTTCTGTAAAATGAGCTGGAGAAGGAAATGGCCAACCACTCCAGTATCTTTGCCAAGAAAACTCCAAATGGAGTCACGAAGAGTTGGGCACGATTGAAATAACCGAACAATAAAAACTCAACTGATTCTCACTGTTCTGCCTCTGATTTCTACCATGGCTTCCTTTGGCCTGCCTCACCCACTCAGTTGGGGTGAGCTCAGGGAAAGAAGAGTCATTTTTATATCAACCTGAGTCATAGTGACTTTAAAAAAGGGCAAACTTGCTTCAAGGGAACAAAAATGAGATCCTGTTCTCCAAAGCCAGATATGGAAATGGCATTTGGGTTGCCCGCCAGTTGGGATTATTGGGACCCCAGGCACCTTTGAATGGTGTGGGTGTTCTTTCTGACACCCAAATGTCTCTGAGATGTTCAGAGAAATAAAGGAGAGAAGATGCAGAAGGTTGAAGTTGTAATTCTTTTTTTTTCCCCTTTTATTCTTTCTGAAGAGGCAGTACAATACAGAAACAGAAGACTAAATATGGAGTCAGGAAGACCTGGGTTCAAGTTACATAATGACTCTAGATAACTCATTTACCTTCATAGTGATTCAGGTAATTACCAACGATGCAAGACTCACACACTTTGCTGATTCATATTAATAGAGGGGATTTTCATCGCACGAGTTCTCCAAACTAATAAAGATAGAGATCAGAGCTCTCTGCCCCTCCATATCCCCAGATCATTTTCTCTTGGCTTAAAGCCCTACTCTTTCTCTATATTGGTAGAATGAGTGGCTCTGGGTAAGGTTTTTAAGGTTCATGGCAAAAACATCCCATATACAAATACCTCTTCCACCAATCTGCCAAGATACTGGAAAGCTTTATTATGAGAGACATAAGACAGGATGTTTATGGGAGGAGCCCATAAAAATAAAAATTAGTTCCCTGGGGAGAATTAAGCTCATCATCTATTTCAAGCTAGAAGGGACCTTGGAAGTCAGCTGATCTTACTCCCGCATTTTATAGATGAGGAAACTCAGATGCACCCAGAAAAGGCAGTTGATTAGTCCAAACTCCTAATGGTAGCGAAGAAAGGATATGACCTGAGCTTCTCGGACTTCATGTCAGATGCTTTTTGGTAGGGCACACCACGTCACATTCATATCTTACTGTGAGAGATTGCTGGCAAGCAAGCAGGTCACTGAGGGAATAGGGAAAGGACGGGAAGTCTTGGTGGAGAAATCCTAGAATAAATTTAGATCTAGAAGAGACCTCAGAGGCTCTCCTGTCCTATGCCTTCATTTTACAGCTAAGGAAAATGAGATGTTGAGAAGTTAATTCATCTGCCTAAGGTCACACTTGGTAGTATCAGATGTGGAATTGGAACTTGGGTCCTTTGACTCAGAACAAGAGATTGTTCCCTGTACTTCACTCCTTCAGTTATGGTGCTACAAAGGGAGGCTCTGAGCAGCTGGTGGGAGTGGGAGGGCAGCAAGTACTGGGGCAAATTGTCCTAAAAATGTGTGTAGGGAGAAGGGTTATAACTAAGGCAGGACAGTCAGAAGCATGAACCAGGGCATCCAAATTCAGCCACTGCTTGACAGCATTTAGTTAACAAAGGAAACTTGAGTTTAGCACCTAGTTAACAAAAATAATTCATTAAAATAGGAAGATGTGAGATAGCATTCTTCTTCTCCTTCCATCTCTCTCTCTCTCTCCATCTCTCTCTCTCTCTCTCTCTCTCTCTCTCTCTCTCTCTCTCTCTCTCTCTCTCTCTCTGTTTCTGTCTCTATGCCTCTATGTCTCTGTCTATGTCTCTGTCTGTGTGTCTGGGTCTGGGTCTCTCTCTGTCTCTGTCTCTGTCTCTGTGTCTCTATGTCTATGTCTCTCTCTCTCTCTTGGTCTCTGTCTTTCTGTCTCTGTCTTTGTCTCTGTCTGTCTGTCTCTGTCTCTATTTCTGTCTCTTTCTGTTTGTCTCTCTGTCTCTCTCTGTTTGTCTCTGTCTCTGTCTCTGTCTCTTGCCCCAGACACCAGAATTGCTAGTTATGGTGCTGGTGGAGGAGAGAGGGTAGGATGAGAAAACAGAATGGGAGAGGCGTTGAAAACAAACTTGGCCTGCTCCTGAGTTCTGTCAATGGCCAATTTGGACCACGAGTCCACATCTGGGGAGATTTTCAAGATTAGGCCTGCCCCACATCAGAGAAATGACCTCCTTCTTTCCATCTCAGGGGATGATGAGAGAACCACTTCAAAAGCAGGGCTCCTTGCCCAGAGCAGAGAGATCTGAGTGCCTGCCTCTCACTGCTGTTCTAATTCCCCAGCTGGCCAGCCAGAGATCAAACACTGTCTCCCGGCTGCTCTCCCTTCCATACATAGGCCCAGAAAAGCTAATCACATTAGTCACTTCAGAGGGAATCAATCTGTCATTTCCAGACTGCTTTGATTTTGCCCTCCTTCCCCCCTGGCATTGTTCCTCAAAAATCTCTTCTCTCTCCCTCTTGAATTTATCCAGAGCTCCTATTCCCAGCTGCCTCTCTTCCTCATTACAAAACCAACTTTGGCCTGGGTTTAAGGATGGCCTTGATGGTCTTGTGACCAAGGCCATGTCATAATGAAAATGGAGTTATAATTTATACACATTGAGTTTCACAGCAATCCTGTGAGGAAGGTGCAGTTCCCTCCTCATTTTATATGTTAGAGATCATCAAGGAAAGCATTGTGGTGTGACACTTCAGTTAATATTGATTTTGATCTTCTCAGGTATTTTATGATAGAAAGATCAATAGATATCAGATCAGAAGTCCTGGGTTCAAATCCTACCTTAGACACTTATTGCCTATGTGGCCTTAGACAAGTTACTTAATATTGTTACCTCCAGTTCCCTCACCTGAAAAACTAGGGATTTAGAGAAAATGGTTTCTTTTTTTTCCCCATTTTAAAATTTATTTATGTATTTAAGGATATTCTTCCATGGTTCCATGATTCATGTTCTTTCCTTCCTCTCCTCCCTACCCCCTTCCATAGCCAATGAGTAGTTCCACTGGTTTTTACATGTATCATTGATCAAGGCCTATTTCCATATTACTATTTTTTAAGTTTTTAAATTTTAGTTATTTTATTAAGTTTATTTAATTAATTTTGAATATTTTTCCATGGTTACATGAATTGTGTTCTTTCCTCCCCTCTTCCCACCCCACCCCAAAGCCAATGAGCAATTCCACTGGGTTTAACATGTATCATTGATCAAGACCTATTTCCATATTATTAATAATTGCACTAGGGTGACAGTTTAGAGTCTACATCCCCAATCATATCCCCATTGAACTATGTGATCAATCATATATTTTTCTTCTGTTTTTCTACTCCTACAGTTCTTTCTCTGGATGTGGATAACATTCTTTTTCACAAGTCCCTCAGAATTGTCCTGGATCAATGCATTGATGCTAGTAGAGAAGTCCATTACATTTGATTGTGCCACAGTGTATAGGTCTCTGTGTATAATGTTCTCCTGGTTCTGTTCCATTCATTCTGCATCAGTTCCTGGAGGTTGTTCCAATTTACATGGAATTCCTCCAGTTCATTGTTCCAATTTCAGTGATATAGTAACTGTCTTGGTCTCTGAATCCAAGATCCTTGGGAATAGGAGTGTCCTCCAAATCATCAGACCAACTTCTAGTCTGCAGCCATCACTGAGTGGAGAAATCATTGTGAAGAAGGGTCTCATTTTCCTCCTCACAACAAGCAACAAGTGCTGATCCGCAACCACCATTGGGTAGACAGTCACAACAACCCTGAGAGGGGCAATACAGCATCACTCAAACAATCCTACATCTGACCCATTCTTTGAAGCCATCATCCAAGAAAGCAGTTCCTGTGGGAAAAGGACTAGCTATCACCATCAAATGCCAACATATTACCACTTGCAAGGACAGACAATTCAGCCTAACTGAAGCAGCATGATTAACTGAGGGAAAGAGAGGGGAGGAGCATTGTTAGCTAAATCTAATCATCACCAATATATTTTTTAAATTAAGTTTATTTGTTTATTTAATTAAGAATATTTCCCATGGTTACATGATTCATGTTCTTTCCCTCCCCTCCTCCCACCCCCCTCCTATAGCCAACACACAATTCCACTGGGTTTTACATGTGTCATTGATCAAGATTTATTTCCATATTATTAATATTTGTGATCGTTCAGAGTCTACATCCCCAATCATATCCCCATCGACCCATGTGATCAAGCAATTGTTTTTCTTCTATGTTTCTACTCCCACAGTTATTTCTCTGAATGTGGGTAGTGTTCTTTCTCATAAGTCCCTCAGAACTGTCCTGAATCATTGCATTGCTGCTAGAGAAGTCCATTACATTCAATTGTGCCACAGTGTATCCGTATCTGTATATAATCCCCTATTTCTGCTCCTTTCGCTCTCCATCACTTCCTGGAGGTCGTTCCAGTTCACATGGAATTCTTCCAGTTTATCATTCCTTTCAGCACAATAGTGTTCCATCACCAACAGATACCACAATTTGTTCGGCCATTCCCCAATTGAAGGGCATCCCCTCATTTTCCAATTTTTTGCCATCACAAAGATCGTGGCTATAAATATTTTTGTACAATTCTTTTTCCTTATTATCTCTTTGGGATGCAAACCCAGCAGTGGTATGGCTGGATCAAAGGGCAGGCAGACATCACTTTACTGCTATCTTCCTTCAGCCCATAATGGAAACAGCCCAAGACTTGGAAACCTTAAGAGTTAGAATAACAATGCTTCTGGCCAGTGCCCCCAGCTCTCTCATCCTGGAAAACAACCCCTGTGGAGAGACAGTCTGGTATCTGTTCCTCTAGGCACTATAGACTCATCTGCTGAAAATCCAGAAAGGAAAGTTTTATTACCAAAATCCTTGGCACTGTTCAGTGTTTTAACATCAGAAATATTTATGATTTTTTTTCAGTAGAAATGACATTAGAGGCATTACTATCTATCTGACCATTGAATCTGAAGGACCAGGAAACTTTTCCATTGGATTTGCATCTGGAACTTTCCATATGTGTTCTCTCCACCATTAGAATATGAATTCCTTGAGAGATGGAGCTGCCTTATTTTTCTCCTTGTATTACTAGTGTTTTGAGAAATACTTCATCATTTGCTCACTCCATTCATTCTTTATTTATTAATTTATATGACATGAACTCAAATCTCTTCATCACCTCTTCTGTTAATCTTTAGCTTTGTAAATGTTTTTTTTTTCTGAAAATGTGACACCTAGAATTCAAAGCAACAAGTTAAATGTAGTCTTATAGTGGAATTACAATTATAATAATCATTTACATGACACCTAATATATGTCAAGCACAGAGCTCAGTACTTTAAAAATATTATATCATTTGAACCTAAAAGCAACCCTATGAGATAGAGTTATTATTATCATCAGCCTTATTTTATAGATGGAGAAACTGAAACAGAGAGGGTTAAGTCACTTGATCAGAATAACATAGTTAGCAAGTGTTTGAGACCAGATTTGAACTCAGGTCTTCTTGACTTCAGACCCAGCACTCTATTCATCGCATCACCTATTTGCCTCTACAAATGACAACTGGTACTATCGCCTCCCTCCTCCTGGACACCTTTATTATTACTATCTAAAATTGCATTTGGTTTCACCATCATATCATATGGCTGATACATTTTGAGGCTGGAGTCCATTATAACAACTAGATAGTTCTCAGACTACATGCTGTGTAGAAACAAACACGCCCACCTCATAGTTGTAGCATTGATGACTTGACCTTGAACATAAGACTTCACATTTCTTAAACCTATTAAATTTCTTATTATTTAATTTGGCATAATGTTCTAGCTTGTCAAGATCTTTTTTTCTTATATTGATATTTTTCATCACCTATTAGCCTTCCCAACATTGTTTGATCTGCAAACTTGATAATCACACCATCTATGGCTTAATCCAAATGGGAAGAAACAAAGAAAGAAACAACAACAACAAAAGAGAAGCAAATCCCTGGGTTGCTCTATTGAATATCATCTTCCAAATTAACATCCAATTTATTTAACTACCCCATTGGTAACATTTTAGGTCTCACCATTTAACCAGTTCTGAAACCATCTAATGATAATATCTCTCCCTCCATTTTCCCAAAAATATTACATGAAAACCTTTATCTAGTGCTTTGTTTAAATCTAAGTAAATTATATCTACAAAATTCTCTCAAAATTTTCTGACTTGTAATTCATAAATTTGGTTCTGTATGCTGGCCCAGAACATTATAGTGTCTAAAATTTGATTCAGGTTTTGTTTTAGTCTCTCTTAATTTTTTCTTTCTTTTTTGAGAAGGGAATTGACATCAAGAAAATAAATTTGCATGGAGTAAACAGAAGGTGCAGGCATATGGAATTTAGCTGATAAACTCCTCAGTAGCCCTGGAGGATAGAAGTAGGAGAAATTTAGGTTTTGTGTGGGAAAAATCTTCCATACTATCAGAACTCTCCAAAATATAGTGGATTCACCTTTGCCAAATGTCTTTAAATAAAGGCCAGGTGACCACTCTGGGGGAATATTGTAATGAGAGAATATTATTCAGAGATGGATTGGACTAGAGGGCTTCTGAGGTCCTTTCCAAATATGAATTTATACAATTCAGCATTACACTAGTGGGGATTACAGAGAGTAGCATAAAGGCACAGTGTTACTGATTGTGGGGGCCATTAGAGGGGTCATTGTCTTACCCTTAGCAATGGAAAAAGACATGCTTTCAGATTTTTAATGTTTTGTGAGGTTGTAGGCAGTTTGGAATAAGGAAACATATTAACCTGGACAAAAGGTTAATAAATTTTAGAGGACAAGGAGAGATGAGGGTAAGACCCAGCTCAATATCATGGACACATCTGTTGATAATCTACCTAATGGCTTTTGGAAAATTCTCCTGTTCTGTTCCAATGCCTTCCTTGGAGTAGATGTGAAAATATTCCAGGGGGCTTATTCTTAGTTGTGTGGTATTAGGATGAATTGAAAAAGCTTCTCAAAAAAGGAAGGAAATGATAGAAAAATTGCTATAGCTATTTTCAGAGGTCAACATGAGATTTGAACCCTAAGAGAAAGGGAAGAGTGAAGAATGTAAAAGGATCTCACATTCTCTGCATCTCTCTGTCCATATTTTGCCTGGGAAGTTGTTCTGGTATGGAAAATTGTCTCCAAAAATTTGCCTCATATCCTTATCAAGGATATCTCAGAAAATGTATTAACCATTTTTAATATTTTTGAGATGAGAAAGTAGTCATATGAGTTTGAGGAAAAGGAGTAATTATCATTGTATTCTCAGTTAGTTGTCTTTTAGGGTATAATGTTTTTACCATTCTGTGGCTATTTTAAACACTCTAAGATGTTATGAAAATTGACTTTTGATATTTCCTCCATGAATTTTTCTCCAGTGTAAGCAGTATGTGTCTTTTTACACAACGTGATGAACATGGAAATATGTATTGAATCATAGCACATGTCAATATATGTCATATTACTTATGGTCTTGGGGAGAGAGGAAGGGGATGGGAAGGAAAAAATGATCACAAAATGTCAGAAAACAATTATCACAAATTGTATCAAAATGTAAAAAAAGAAAATATCTTTAAAAAAAGAAAATTGATCTTTGAGTATCTCATAATTGCATTACATCCAACATGGAATTTGTCTATATGCATTCAGTTAGACTTTCATTTTTCCAAGTTTTTTTTGTCACTTCTTTCCATGGTATATAGGGGACTGAAAGGTTAGAGTCTAAATGTTTTGCTTTCATAGATAATAACAGCAATTCACTATGAGTAAATGCCTAGCAAATCTGTTCCATTTTGTGCCTATTTGTCACCCTGTTAAAGAATAGCCACGGGCACATAAATTTCCACCACAATCAAAGCGTAGCCTTACTTATGGCAACAAGGATGGAGAGTTGCTCAGGACAGAAAGGAATACTATGGAGAAGGTCCTTATCCAACTGTGCAGGGATAAACATTTTTATGCTTTTAAAGGGAAAAAAAGTCAAACAAATATCTCAGACAAGATTAATGGAGTTATACTGAATTGGAAGATTAATGGAAATATACAAATTACATGAGATAATGGAGGTATCCAAGGTGGAATCATTCGAGCTTTAAGAGCTGTAGGGGGTAGTTTGTTGGAATGTTTTGAGAAAGATGCAAAATATTAACAGATAATTTATTATACCAAATAGTAACATTTCTATTGTTTTGAAGAAAGCAAACTTTACCATATAAAATATAACTTTTCTTAATAGTCTTTCTAAACAGTAGCAATACATCTTCTATTCATAGACTTTCATAGGAATTCTAGGCTATCTCAAAACACAACAAAAGGAGTTAGATTTAGTTCTTTTGATTCCTCCTTCCTCACTTTTAGTGTATCTAAAGCACAAGGGAAATAATCCAGGATATCAAGGCTTTCTTTACAGTCTATGAGCAGGAGTTGGTTAACATCTTCCAGTTTATATTCCCAAAATTTACAAAAAGGTGAGATAGTTGAATATCTCATGAAATCTTATTTCATATATCATTTGTGTCTATGATTTGTGATTAATTTTCATATTTGCCTTCTGTTGGGGAGTAACTAGTCAACCATTCTTCCATTTAGCTGCAACTTTTTCCTTATATCATCTGGTTGGATTTCAAGTGAGAATATCAACACTGGCATGATTCAGTTGCTCTAGGATTGTACCAATTCTTTAATTACTGGATAAAGATTTCAAATTTAGACCGACCAAAATTAAATGAATGTTTATGCATAGTCTGAACACTACAAGATTCTTAGGACTTTCTTCCTCAATTTCTACCACTGTGTTACTTATCTATCTCCAAGTAGCAGAAGGCCACTTTCAATTTTAATTTGATTCATACTTAAAATATAGTTGTGTTAAAGTATTTCATTCACACATTGTTATGAAAAAAGAGGTCATCACCTTGTGATCAATCTACTGTAGATGACCCTCAGCATATAACTAGACTGTTCTCTGAACAATAAATACAATTTGACATTGCATCTCTGAGTTTTTCTAACTTGTTAGAACCTTTCAGAATGCGTATCTTGAGAAATAAATGATATGAATGTAGATGCAAATATTGATATAGATAGAAAGAGATATAGTGATATAAAGAAGTGTAGATAAAATCACATACATTTATAGCCAACGCATTCAATATTTATATATAAAAATATAGCCTCTAAATACCTGGATGGATATCAATATTTGTAGCTGGAACTATATCTATCTACTTAACTTTCATTTATTAATGAATCATTCTACTTACCTTCCTATTCTATCTTCCCTTCTCATCTCCCCTCCCTTCCCATCTCCTTTCCTCTCCTTTTTTTCTCTCCTCTCTTTTTTCTTTTCTCTCCCCTTCTGTTTTTGTACTCCTATTTATTATCTATCACTTCTTTCACTGTCTGTCTTTCTGTCCTTTTTTCTCCCTCTCCTTCTCCCTCTCTACAAGATACACCATAGAAGGGAGATAAACAAGGAGCTTTGAAGGTTCTATTATCACAGACTAAGCTTTGAATACATATATGTACACACATTATATAAATTTTATTGCTCTTCAAGTCAGATAGATACTTGTCAAGTATGTTATAGGATGGACTTGATCACCCATGTGGTGAACAAGAAACCCTAGTGGGTTTCTAAAACCCTTTATCAATTCTCAGATTCAGTAGATCTATGGTCCTGTGCATGGTCTCAATATTTTGCAGAAGCAACTATCATGAGCAGTTAAGTGGTAAGATTAATAGAGGGCTGAAGTGAGAGAGCATTAGTTCCTGTCATCCCCCTGACACTCGCTATATGACTGGGCAAGTCATTAAGCCTATTTGTGCCTCATTTTTCTCATCTATAAAATGGGAAAAATAATAAAGCACCTATCTCTAAGGATTGTGGTGATGATAAAATGAGATAGTATTTTTAAATGACTTGTGAACACTAAAGTATTATACAAATTCTAGATATCATTGTTATTCATCTCAAGTAAACAGCAAGGAGCAGAATTCCTTTTCATTTCTGGGATTGTAATGATCAGAATATTTACTTTGGGTAGAATTGTATAATTGTTGGTATGTGATATGCTATTCTTTCTATAAAAAGCATCTATTGCTGGTTTGCAAAAGCAAGTTGTTTATTCTGATTTGTGTTCTTAGAAGTGGGGATTTGCTATCCCTCTCCTAACTCATCCCTTTCATGTCTGAGGGTATATATTTGTTTTTAGGTATCAACTTAAAACTAGAATTGAGGCAACTGGTGGCAGAGTGAATAAAGCATTGAGACTGGAGTCAAGCAGACTGGAATTCAAGGTCAGTTTTAGATGTTTACTAGCTATGTGATTTGGAGAAAGACATTTAACCTCTTTTTGCCTCAGTTTCTTCAAATGTAAAATTAGGGAAATAATAGCATCTTCCTTGCTGGTTCTTGTGAGAATGAAAAAAATGAGATAATATTTTAGAAGTATTCACCACAGTGCCCAGCATATAATTGGTGTTATATAAATGCATATTCTCTTCCTCCCCTTCACAGGATTAGAGTCATTAAATGAATGGGGTTAAGGATCTTTGGCCAGCTCAGATTAAAGATTAACTTGTAGTTGGAGCCAGGATTCAGGGTGCATATAGGATTAGTCTAGCAATATCTTCCTGGGGTTCGTTGGGATGCAGTCTTCAGGCTCACAGATTGGAAAACAAATGAGCTTCTTTTAAGCTCTGTATCCTATAAGGAAAACTAAATAGCTTGTGAGAATTCTCCACCTCAGCCCCAGTTCTTACATTCATTTAACAATTCCTCTCTGCTTAAATAGGCCCAGGAGATTGCAAGGAGCATTGCATGACTAAGGCAGGCATAAAACCCTGATTTTTTTTCAGACACTTCAGAGGCAATTGAAACTGATTTCCAGCCAAATTGGGAGTGAGCAATTTGCTTGGAGACAGCACCCACTCCTTTTTTGCAATTGGAAGTGTGTTGGGGCTCTACTCATATGGCTGGTAGAATTGTTTTGTACCGGGGACAGAGGAAGCAGAGGGGGCATGGAGTGGGAGGCAGGCCACAGAAGACTAATTCTGAGAAGTGACAAGGGACTGAATATGGGGGCGGTCTTCCTCCCCATTCCCCAATTCATCCATAATCAGACATATGAAGCTTGCCAGGCAACATCGATGGCCAATTCACAGACAGAGTGGTGGAGGAGGTGTAGGGAAAGGCAATGTCTTGGTTTTCAGTCTATTCTGGGGAACATTAAATTAGTCAGAAGATGTGACTAAGTGGGAAAACCCAATAACAGTATGTCAACATAGATGCTTTCATGTGGTGTCTCTTTATTCCTCTGTTTTTACCAGAACAACTTTGTAAAGCACATGTTTCCTTGGTCCAGGTAATAATGCTTCAAAAAAGTGTCTAAATTCATCTTTCTTCCTTTATTCCTAGTGTTAAAAGCTTTTTTTTAGATCTCAAAGTAGATATGATCTTTATAGTTGCTCCCTCTCGCAGTACACAGTATCCTCACTGTGTCAATTAATGCCAGTCCCCTTATTTGCTCTCAGTATTGATGGATGCGGTGGGACCCTAGAAAGTTGAGACATGGTCAAGAGACTTAAGTGAGAAAGTACCATGACTACTAGTTTTCCTTTTAAGCAGCTGATACATTGATGATTGAATTATCAAAAAGCTAGACCTCAATTACTCTGGATTTTCAAAATCACAAAAAGAAAGGATGTTTTGCTTTCACACAGGCATTCAGAGGGCAGAGAGTTCATTCCCTGGACAAGTTCCTTATTAGGAACAGGACATATAAATCATATAAAATTATGGAGGTGAGGTCAACTACTATATACACAAAAGAGGAAGGATACCTTTCTATGCTAAGGCCAATAGGGCATGGTTATAATTCCTACTGGGAAAAAATGTTTAGCATGCTGAAGAAAGAAGAAACAACCATTGTTCAGTTTAATGTAGTATAATGAATAGAGTTCTGGATTTGGAGTTAGGGGTTTTGAATCCTACTTCAGAGAAACTAGCTTTGTGGCACTGGACAAATCACTTAACAACTCTGTGCCTCAATTTACACATAAGAAAAATTGAAATACTAATACATAACTCTTAAGGTATTATGAGGATTAAATGATATATATATACATATGCATATAAGACATAAATGAAATATACAATGTTTTGTTGCTACTTCTGCTGTTATTCTATGTCTGATAAATATTAGTTCTATAACAATGTCACATTGAGCCTCAATTTCCTCAATTTCTGAGCCTCAATTTCCTCATCTGAAAAATGGTGACAATATTACTTGAAGAACTTATATCACAGGGTTTCTATCAGGCTAAAAGAAAATAATATTTTAACCTTATTTATGCTTTAATGATCTTTTATAAATTCCAGGTATTATTATCAGGTTGAGAATACTTCCAAGAAAATCAGCAGAGTCACAATCTTGAATTCTTTATGTGAGACTGAGCTGTGTTCTTACAAAACTAGCAATAACAACATGTTTTTTAAAAAAAGGTTTTGCCCAAGAGTTTCATAATAAAACTGAATCTCTTACAAAGCAATGTAACTTGATTTGACTGGTTCAGCACAATGGATAGTTCCACTATTTTCCCTTATTCTCCCCAAACATTTTTCTACTACCTCACTGTCCCTTGCTCAGGGCCCTTCTTATATTTTATTATTTGGCATCGTCTTCACGAGTACCATTGGCTTTGCAGACATTTAGTGTCTATTTGTTATATAAATGTGAATTATTATGTATTGCCCCAAGCTTCTCTGTCCTATATCCTATCCCTTCAGGGGCATGCATTCTCTTTTGTGAGGTCAAAGCTACTTTCCAGATAAAGTATTATATAGCAATATGTTCGATGGATCATGGTCAAAAGTAATATATTTACTTTGTTTTTTTCTTCCTGAGGGGCATTAGAATATGGTGGAAAGAACATTGAATTTAGAAATAGAAGACTTGTATTGTTATCCCAACTCTGCTACTCTGATATCTATTGGATGGTAAAGTACTTATGGCCTTTTGGCCTCAGTTTTATCACCTGCAAAATGGAGGGAGAGTGAACTAGACAATCTTAAATGCTTTTTTCTGCTCTAAACTGTAGTTTTAGCAAACATGTTTGAGTCCCAGATCTGCTATTTACTACCTATGTAGCTATAGCCCTTCCCTTTCCCCTTCCCAAGCTTTCTTTTTCTCATCTGTAAAATAAAGAGTTTGGAGTAGATGGTTTCTTTGGATTATATGATCATATAAAATTTACAATATTTTAAAATAATAGAATACAGAAAGACATATACTTCTTAGAAGACTCAGAGATTTTTTTGTCAACCCTCAAGTCCCACCACTTAGATCATCTCCAAATTGATCCACGGATGCAATTACTCCTGATTACCTTAACTCTTTAGTCAGTCAACATAAGCCAACAAATATTCATTAATTATAATGCTCTGGGCTAGATGTTACACTTGATATAATAAGAAATGAAAAATAGTTCCTTGTCCTCAAACTGTTTATAATCTAAGGACAGAGGAAAGCTATGAATCCAAATATCTTAGTTAAAAGAGAAATCATGATAGCAATCATAGACAAGGCAGATGGAAACAAACAAAAAATCCCTAGGGATTTTAAAGATCACATGATCCAAATGCTTTATTTTATCAACAAAATCATGGAAAATCAATCATCCAAGATTCTGCAAATAGGAAATAATAAAGGTAGATTTCAAAGCCAGGTCTTCTGATGCAAAAATAATGTACTTTCTACCACACCACTGTACATACCACCACAGCATTTCAACTTTCTTTTCTTAGAAGATGGAGAGATCACATACATTTGAGGCAGGAGAAAACTTCATGGAAGGGCTAGCTTTTGAGTTGAGCTATGATTGATAGAGAAAAAAATCAACAGGCTGAGATTGTGCATATGGCATAAGGAATGGTGTGAGCAAAGACACTGAGCTGGAAAATCATGTGGTCTGTCTGGGGAGTCATGAAGAGTCCAAGTTGGCTTGATATTTCCTTTAAAAATTTCTTTTTTGATTTGAGCTTCTACAAGATAGTCCTGTAATTTAGCTGTGAATATTCAAAATAACTCTCTGCTCTCTTTCCTTCTCATTCGCTTTTTCCTTGAGTCCCTTCAGCACATTGCTTCCAATTTTCTTTCATTGGTTAAAAAAAAGTCTTTTCGTGTTTGATCTTCCTTCTTCCAAGACTCATCCTACTTTTACTTTTATCTCCATTCTGTTACATCACCACCCACTCTCCCTTTTAATACAGGCTCCCTGGTTTGGTTCATTATGCTAAATGTCATGGTTTCTTTCTTTTCTCCCCTTCTCATTTGTAATACCTTCCTGTCACTGCTGACCTTAGAAAGTGGTTGGGGGCCAGACATAGCTGAATGCCTCATGCAAATGTATCTTCCCACAGTTATGAATCCTGTGCCAGGGCCAAGCATTTTGAAGTGAATGATCAGATAAATTGAAACAACTCATTCATTTAAAATATATTAGAGGTTTGATTTCTCATTTATTACATAATCTGAATGAGACAAAATCTAACATAAACTTAGATTGTATTATGAAAGGCATTGCTACTAGGAATAATGAAGTGATAGTCCTTCTATCCTCTGATCTCATCAGATTATCACATCTGGAATATTGTGCTCAGTTATGGGTGCTATAGTTTAGAAAGCACAATTAAAAGCTGGGAAAATGCCATAGGAGAGCATACAGGATGGCCAAGGACAACCTAAATGATGAAGAATCCCTGTTGTGTGAGAACTTATTGAAGAATTGGAATGGAATTGGAATGTTTTCTTGAGTAAGAGAATATTCATGGGAGACATAATGGCTGTCTTCAAGTATTCAAAGGCTGGCATGAGCAAGTGAGATTAAGCTGACCCTACTTGGCTCAGCAGGTAGAAGGAGGGACAATGAGTGAAAACTGCTGAGTGATAAAATTAGATTTGATTTAAGGAAAAACATGCTCACAATTGGCACAACCAATCAGTGGAAAGAGATGTGAGATGTCTTGGGAGGTAGTAGTTTCCCCTTTACAGAATGTCTTCAAGAGGAGATTGGAAATCCGCTAGTCTCTTAGATGCAAATGTTTCCCATTCAAATAACCTTGTATTTATCTTGTATGCATTTATATATACTTATATGTTCCTGATGTTTCACTCAATATACTCTAAGTTCCTTGAGAACAAATTCAATTTCATTTTTGTCTTTGTATCTCCAGTGCCTAGTATAATGGCTAGCACCTAACAGGTACCTGATAAATGCATTTTGATTGATACACAATGGGTTTTTTTTCAGATATGGATTATATTACATTGTCAATGACACACACATATTCTCTGTGTGTGTGTTTCTCTCTGTTTCTGTCTCTGTCTCTCTGTCTCTGTCTCTCTGTCCCTGTCTCTCTCTCTCTCTCTCTCTCTCTCTCTCTCTCTCTCTCTCTCTCTCTGAAATTCTATGATTCTGTCAAAGTATAATTTGGTTGTCAATAGTGATGCAGTTAATCACTTCATTCAATTGGAATTTTACTGACTTCTCATTATGATCACATTCCTAGAACTATGTCAAATCACGTAACTTTGAATGTATTCATACATTTCTCTTTTTTATTACTTTTTTCTTTTTCTGGTGATTATTTTGAAGATTAAATGAGATAGAAAAGTTCATGAAATAATTTTTTGAACTGAGAAAAATTTTGTACATATATATAGTTCTTAGTACTATATATATATATATATATATATACAATAAGTGTTGTAATTTGGCATATTGCCTAACTTAAAATCTTGGAGTTCTTAAGGATAATAATAAATAATAATGATAATATCCTTTGCAACTTCAAGTTTCCAAGAATGATTCAAAATTTGATGATGATGATGATGATGATGATGATGACGATGACGATGATGATAATGACATTTTTGTAGCACTTTCAGGCTGGCAAATTGCATACACACAAAAATATATATAAAATTTAATTTGAGTCTCATGACAACCTGGTGAGAGAGGTGCTAATTATTATCCTCATTTCACAGATGGGAAAATTGAGGTCAAGGGAAATTAAATGATTTGCTTTGTGTCACACAGCTATNGAGAGAGAGAGAGAGAGAGAGAGAGAGAGAGAGAGAGAGAGAGAGAGAGAGAGAGAGAGAGAGAGAGAGAAACATTTTCAGATTGAAAACTGTTATCCATTCATGGTCTCATTTGCTACTCCAGAAAACCCTTTTAAGATTAGTACTATATGACTTGTTTTTCCTCTTATACAAATGAGGGACTAGAGCAATTGAGAATTAAATGACTTGTCCATGGTCACACAATTAAAAAATGTCAGGGGCAGGATTTGAACCTGAGTATCCCTTGCCAACATCCAGTGTTCTTCTTTCTGTGCTGCAGTGTCTCTCAGAGATTCTCTTCACCATACAACCCGCAGACCAAGGGAATTCATAGCACCTGGTACTTTTCTGCCCAAAGGTCCACCTCTCTGAACAGCTGTTTGAAAAGCTATAAACCAAGTAAGGACTAACAGTCGCAAGAAGCCAGTGATGTTTCTATGCTGGTCCTAAATCTGAGAGTTCCCATCAGTAAACAAACAGTTCCCAGGAGCTGCCAGGACAGACATATGGTGTCAGATGTGAAATTAGGAGTTCTCCAATATTGCACCTAGAGGATCTTAAATCACAGGAGTCTTCGAGCTGGTCCAGGGTTCCTGGCAGTCTTCCAGTGTTCTAATGCAGGCAGGCTATTTCAATGTTCACCAAATTATGTTATTAACCTTGGAAGAAAATTCTAGACTCGTTTACAAATCTTATTTTTTATCATTAACATGCACCAGTGAGAAAAAACAAACAGTCACCTTCCGCTGGACACCAGCTCCTCATTTGCCCTTGATAATTACTGGTATTTGCATACACACATGTATGCTCTGTGTGCATCTCCATGAGTGTAGAGAACATATCTCATTAACTTAAGTAAATACTCACAAGCTGCAAACAGCCTCACTAATCACCCTTTAACCAGGACCAAATGAAGGGCAAGTATCATCTCAGCATTCTTTTCTTGGGCACTGCAGAGCCATAAAATCATTGACTCACAGAGCTGAAAGGGACATTAGAGATTAGCCAGTCCTGGGTCAACCCCCTCATTTTCCT
Organism: Gracilinanus agilis; assembly: GCF_016433145.1. Taxonomy (NCBI): domain Eukaryota; kingdom Metazoa; phylum Chordata; class Mammalia; order Didelphimorphia; family Didelphidae; genus Gracilinanus; species Gracilinanus agilis. The sequence continues at coordinate 25,875,194 of NC_058131.1, forward strand.
AATGAAAAAGGTAAAGCCTAGAGAGGCAAAGTAGATATTAATGGAAACAGAGACAGGAAGAGTTGCTTTCAAAGCTTGTCTCTCATACTTACCAGCTCTGTGTCCTTGAGAAAGTCTAACTTTTCTGAGCCTCAGTTTACACATCTATAAAATGAAGGAATTAAATTGAATGTTCCCTAAAATTCCTTTAGGCTCTGGAATTAAAATCTAAAATATGAATTACCCAATATCACTCAGTCAATTAGCAGTAATTAAAGACTGGAAACTGAGGTTGGAAAGTAATCTAACTAGAAACCTGACTGCGTCACCCATTACTCTGACAATATCAGTCTTGTGTAACCATTATGGTTTTTTTCTCCTTCTTTCCTTCCAATTTTCAAAAGTGGAGCAACTGTGACCTTGGACAACCATGAGTTTAGCCCCCCAGTATATAAGTGAAGCTGCAGGAGTGAGTAGCCATCATCCTACCCTGATATTGCCTATGAATTACTGCAGACTGGTAGGAATGTTGCCTTACTATATATCCTTGGCAAAGCAAGATAGATTGAGCTTCTGAACCAGAAGTATTTCAGCTGTATGTCCATTCTATGTTTCTATCTTAAAGATATAACCTAGGAAATTATTTTTAATAAGAATTTTAACAAGAATCATGAAATCTCAGAGTTGGAAAGAACCTCAAGAATGACTATTCCAATTCAGACTTGCACGGGAATTCCTTTCATAAGATACCTTATGGTCACAGCACCACTTCATTTTTACTTGGAGATCTCTAGTAAGGAGGAGCTCACCACCACTTTCTTAGAAGATGAACTCAATCTCCCTAGAACTTTCATACTTAGCACCTAGTCCCAAAATCTAGGGACTATTAGGATGTCTAAACTCTTCTTATGAAATACTTTCAAATATTTAAATGGAATTATAATGACACCCACTCCCAGCCTAAGCTTCTCCAAGATAAATATCCCTTGTTCCTTCAGCCACCCACTGTAGAGAATGAATTCAAGGTTCTTAATATTCTTATCATCTGTTGAGGGCCAGGATATTAGTGGAACTGGGGAGGTGTGAGTTAACACTCTGCATTCTCACAGCATCATCTGGGACTGTTTCAAGCAAGAAAGTTGTGGTACAGATATTGGATATATTCCAATTTGTTAATAAATTATATAGAAAGTAAGAGATTGTGCACACAGGATAGGACCATTCCTTATCTCTTTTAAGAAGTGGAATGGAAGGCAATTTCAAGGACATTTAAGACCAGAAAAGTAGGTAGGCTACTCATGTTTCAAGAGTGAGAGATAAGAGATAGAAGTGTGTATACTCAACTGATATCCATGAAATAATTTCTAAACCTAGATGAAGGCCTCCTGTGCATTCAGTAGATCCTTTATCAAGCTGTCTAGCACTAGGTGTAATTGTATCCTATAGTCAGAAGATGTGACCTAGTTTTATGAAAATGTTTTAGTTTTGTTTTCCAATCATGAGATTGCAACTGCAAGGAAAGGTGCTTTCTTCATAGCATGCTCATGCACGCGCACGCACACACACACACACACACACACACACACACACACATCAACAGCTTTCCATTCTTCCCAGTAAACAAAAACTCCAAATTCCTTAGTTTGACATTAAAAGTTCTTTATGATCTGGCCATGATCCATCTATTTGGTGACAGATTAGAGGATTTCTGAAATCTACTTTACCTACCATTATTTGACTCTCCCCCCACCAAAAAAAATTCTGTAAGTATGGAAAACACACACACATACACACACATATATATGTATATTCTTTATGGATAAGAGAAATGAAGCCCAGATACTTGGTAATAGGGAATTTGAATTAGTCATAATAGTTGCAACAGAAAGGAACAGTGGCTCTGCAGAGGTGCTGGTTTCAAATCCTACCTCTGATGTGAACTACCCATGTAACTTTGGGTAAATGACAGGCTCTCTGGGCCTGTTTTCCCATATGTATCTAGAGAACATACATAAGATCTAGATGGACTGTGAGAGCCCTTCCAGCTCTAAATCAATGTTCCTCTGATAGCAGGGAAACAGATTTATGATCAATGAAAATACAAAATTCATAACAAATCGAGATGTCTGAAAGTGGAAAAGTCTGCATTCAGATATGAACTCACCATCATTGTAAGTATTTAGACTGACCATTTCCAAAGGATGTAAATAGGATTATGGCTCAAGTACAAGTCAAACTAGCTAACCTCTGAGATCCCAACAAATTTTATGTTACTATGCTTTCAAAGCAATTAAGTGACTTGTTCAGGAGCACACAGAAGGTTAGTATGAAGTAGACACTAGAATTTAGGTTTCCTAAGTCCTTAGAATATATATTCCAAATGAAGCCTAAATATCTCTGCTTAATACTGCTTCCAGCATCTTTTCTGAATGTTCAACCACTGAGTTCATTGAAAGAAGCTAGATGGAAGAGATCCTTAAGATTGCTAGAGTGATGCTATTTTTCTAGGGATCAAAATGTAGCCTTGAACCTTGACGTGAAGACTGAGTTTGAATTTGTAGCCAAAGAATCTAGGTTCAAAATCCTGACTCTTCCATATAGTACCTTTATTATCTTGAGCAAGTCAATTAACCAGTCCAGGTCTCAATTTCCTTGCCTATAAGATCAGAGAGAAGAGGGCTAGATGTTTTTAAGTCCTCATTTAGATCTATGATTTTTGCATTAAACATTTAAAGTCCTTTGACTATACCTATCTTAGGGTTCAAAGAAAGGAAAGAATCTGTTCAAGGTCACGCCAGGAATTAATGGCAAAGTCAAGAGGCGTCTTGAAGGCTCAGTCCTATGACTAGATATCTTCAAAGATGTTTCCAGCTTTAAATGTAACTGAACCAAATCTACTACAGCTAAACAAGGATCAGAAAGAGACTTGTGGTACAAAAGATTTCCTTAGTCCTTTCTGGCTCTGATGGGGGATAAGTTTATGGAATATGGGAAAAGCATTAAGGTCTTAAAATGTGAGTATGTTTGAAAAGAGCAAGGTTTTTGTAGTTGCTAGATAATAGATTTAATGCTAAAAGAGACATGAGAACTCATCTAGTCTAACTCCCTTTCTACAGTTCAGGAAACTGAGGCCCAGAGGAGATAATCGAGTTACCCCAAATCATGCCAGTTGTAGTTGGCAAAGCAAAGATTTGAACCCATCTTCTTCCAAATCCAAAGCACTTTCCATTATAACACATCACCTTCCAGTATAGTTAATTCTAAGAAGATTAACAACAGACTGAGGTAGGTTGTTGATCATTTTGAAGAATGAAGTTCAAATATGAAATTAATAAATCATATAATGCAGTGAACCTCAGAGTAGTTAGGGGGAGGTGATACATTATCACGACATTCTGTTTCCCATTGTAATCACACTTGTGTTCCATGGCTAGGATTCCAAATGTTGAGGACAGTCATAGTGATATACATAGCCAAACAACTGTTTAATTGCCTCTCAGTGCAAGGATGAGATAGGAACAGAGGAAGGACTCATAAAAAATACAAGATATATGTAATCGTATTTGTTGACACACGAAGTAGCTTTCATTATAGATAAGGCAAGGATCAAAACCATGCTGATACACTGGGCCCAGAGAAATGGTCCTTGACAATTCATAGGTTAATTACAATTCAGGTAAAAATGGCAAGGAATATAATAATAGATAACATTTACATAGTACTCACTTTTAGGTTTGCAGAACAATATAGCAATAAGGGTGCATATATATGTACACACAGATAAACATATATTATTCAAATATATTCAACTATACAACAATATACAGACCATTTGATAGATAGAAGAGGTCCTCTTTTTTGATGACCTGTGTCACTTGATCTATCTCCATTAGACATTTTCTTGTGGGGACATTTCAGAATTCTCCTCTATGCATCATGGAGCTGTCCAGCATCTGAAAAAAGTTTTTAAAAGTTCAAAAATCAAATAGAGATATATATGGCAAAAGATGCTGGTTGTGTTGAATTTGGATAGTTAAGTTGTCAAATGTTTTTATAGATTTGTAGCATTTATATTTTTGTTTATTATGTATCCATATTTTAAGTTATTAAAACTTAAAACTGAACTAAGGCTAAGAATACCACATATATGTATGCATACATGAGTGTGTGATCATACATGCACACATACATAGAAATACATACACAATGAGAGAGTCAAACAAAAAGATATCTTCTTCCAATCAAGTGATATGAGGAAATTTCATCCAGAAATTATTGTACGTTTAGCCAATCTGACAGGGTGTCCTAACATGATAATTTAAATTATATTTTTTTCAGTTTACGAAGAAAGATAGTATTGAAAGAATTTTAAATCATTAAACTTTCAAAGACTATTTTTCATAAAAGTGTAGCACTTATTAAAGTTGAAAATTGTACTAAGGGGCACTGGGCATATATATATATATGCATAAATAAACAAATGAATAAGTGTGTATATATGTATGTCTTGTTGGTGTCTATATTTTGATGCTCACAATCCTAGGGATTATATGCTATCAATATTGTCATTTTAAAAATGAAATAGAGGTTAAGTGACTTCAGAAGACTCTTATGACTAGTCAGTTTCTGAGGAAGGAGGTAAACTCAGGTCTTCTTGATTCCAAGTTCAGTGTTCTTCTTTCTGGGATATTTGGCTTACTCCTGATCAAAATCCTCTGACTCTAAATCAGATGCTTTTTTCTTGTCCTTATGTAAAAAGTTCCTGGAGTTGTGGGACCTAGATTCTAGTCCTATTAGCTGTATGACCTTGGGAAAATCTTTTTAACATGTCTTTCAGAGACAGTTTGAGCAGAGATTTCCCCCTAGGTACATTTAACAGGACAAATTCATGCACTAACTAGAAACCAGGAGCTTCCTTAGCAATCAATGAATCAACTAGAATTTATTAAGTGCCTATTGTATGTAAAGCACTATACTGGAGGCTGTGGGATGATGTAATGTCAAAAGTGAAACTGCCCCTGTCCTCAAGAGGCTTACATTCAAAGTACAGAGAAGTAGGCATATGTAAAATATGCAAAATGAGTATAAAGTGTGGGAGTGGGCATGGAAAGCATATGCAGTTGGAAGCACCAACATCACAAAGTTCTTCTGAAGATCAAAGTGAGATAATATCAATAAAGGGCCTTGTAAGGATCCATTGTGTTATGATGTTAATGATATGTGTCTCATTTCTCCTCGCCTATGACCTCCAACCTGCAGTTCCCCACAGGTGACTTTTGGAGGCTATTGCACTTCCATATAACCAACTGGAACCTTGCCTTAATATAGAACTGGTATGAGGATAGTTGATACTGAGAGTTGTAGAAAAATAAGATTTTTGTTAACAGAGAGCAGACTTGACTGGCAAGGGAATTTAGAACGTTGAGAGTGGACACAGACAGTGACAGTTTGAACCTGTTTCTGAGGACCTGAGGTCTAATGGTGGATTTTGGTGTGACATATCATCTCTGAAGCTGTTTTCTGGGATTTTGGCCTGAGCAATATCTTCTATCAAGCATCCCAATGAAGTAGAAAGGTTGAGAAGTGGATTTGTCTTTTGTGGTAGACACAAAGACCATCTCCCTCTCTTCACATTTGGATTAACTTATCCAGATCTCTTTGTCATCTCTGATAATCTGAAAAGGATAGTTTAGTTGATAAGGAAATAACGATGGGACACTGGAGTTGTCTTTTACCTCATGCTTCCAGCTCTGGCTCCGGGAGCATGGAGTTTATTATATATACTTCAAGACTCATTTCACACAAAAGAACCCCCCTGAAACTTCGCATTTGCACAGAAACACAAATTATGTTACATCGAAGCACAATAAAGTTATAGTTTTACAAAAAAAGAATTTCCTTATGAAGATAATGCCAGTTGAGAAAAAAGTCTCAAGGTTAAAAATGAGCCTCACTTTATCTAAAAGTTATTTTGCCTGAGCTTGCCACTCTGTGACCTTGGGATGCCTGGAGCAGTTAGAGAGATATACCCACAGCTGCAGCTTTACTCTGCTGAGTGAAAAAAGGCTATTAACTCATTAAGTGCTGGTTTACTAAGAACTTAAAGTTTTCCTAAAAGCTATGATGTTTTTCAATAAGAAAAGGTGTGGATCATAAAAGGGGTCAAAAGAGGAGTCTCATATTTTCTTCTATTTAAGACTCTGTTTTTCTTATTGGCCTCCCACATTAACTTGCTGTGTTTCCTATCTCCTGTGACCAGCCTTGAAGACATCATCACTTGACATCTTTGTGAGATCCCCTTGTCCCAGAAAGACCTTGCTCTTAGCATTCTGCTGATAAATGTTAGCTAGTAGAGTAATTTTACCCATCCCTATACCTTTGGGTGGATTTCTATATATCCTAGAGTAAGCTCACCTATAACCCTTCATTACCCATCCCAATTAAATCATTACAGATCTTAGTTACCATACTCCTTCCTTGTTTGTCCTTTCCCAGATACCTAACTTGACACGTGGAACCTACTGTGTAATTAAGCTGTTTTCCCTGGCTGTTATTCAGTTTTCTGTTACCCCAGTTATCCCCAGCTAAGTGTTGTTACCTATGTTTATTCAGTTACTCTGTTCTAGTTTCCCTACTTAAATTAGTTATTTATTCATCTACCCACTACAGAGCACTGCCCTTATACCAGTCTTTCCTTGGCAGCAAGTAATTTCTTCATTAATGGACCCTTCTCCCAGAAGCCTAAGGTTCTGTTCTCTTTTCTGATTCCATATCTGGAAGAAAGACTGATAAACTTAACCCTGACCTAAGAGAAACTGAACATGTTCACAGAACATGTTCTCTCCTTCCTGGAAGTTTTACCTAGAAAAGAAGATGCTAGAGAAGACAATACTTAATTCTTAGGGGGAAGTTGGGTTACTCAGTGGATTGAGAGTCAGACCCAGAGATGTGAGGTCCTGGGTTCGAATCTTGCCTCACATACTTCCTAGCTGTGTGACCCTGGGCAAGTCACTTGACCCCCATTGCCTAGCCCTTACCACTCTTCTGCCTTAGAACCAATACCTAGTATTGATTCTAAGATGGAAGGTAAGGGTTTAAAAAAATACTTAACTCAGAGCAGTAAAACTCTAATAATGCTGGGTCTATAACAGCTTGGGACTATAACAGCTTGGTGGAGAACTCCTCAAATCACACCCTACTTTTCTTTCTTCCCTATTCATTCCCAGCTTTATTCTCTCAAACCAGCTTTCACCTAAGAAGACAAATTGTTTTGGGGTTTAGTGAATAAGCTATTGCTTTTGCCCCCTCTGAACTTCTGACCTCCTTTAAAACAAAGGAATATCATTTATTCATATATCTATATCTATAAATATATATATATATATATGTAACCCTACAGGTCATCTCATCCAGCCTTCCCATTTTGCAGATGAATAAACTGAAGTCAACAACATTAAGGAATTTGTCCAAGGTCATACAGGTAACTAGGTGGGAGATATGGGATTTGAACTGGGTTCTCTTGAATGGTAGCTCAACACTCATTGCCTGGAAAAAATATTCGGCAGAGTGTAAGGGAGAAAGTAATAACAATATCTATAGCTCTTATTTCCATTGTGTCTTTTAAAAATCCTCATGTTCTATCATAGAATTAAAATTAAACAGAGCTTCTAAGAAAGAAGAGTGGTAGAGATTAGGCAACTGGAATTAAGTGATTTGCCCTGGACCACACAGCTGAGGCCAGATTTGATCCTGGGACCTCCCATCTCCAGTACTAGTGCTTTACCCTGTGATAATTAGATTAAGTCTACACTGTCCATCTTTAGATTTAATCACAAAAAGGTGAGAGCACCTTCAGTTCTGGGAGGTCCTAACCCAGGTGTGCTAGAGCGAGTGACAAATCAGAATCGACTGACCACCCCCTAGGAGTTCTATGAGAAGAGTCTATTGTGATTGGACATACAGGCTAAGGGAAGGCACAGGAAGTGACGTATAAGTGACCCCTTTAAAAGGAGAAGGTCCTCAGACAGCTGGGGTCTTCGGTTGAAGAGGATGTCTGGTGACGGACCTCTTCTTGTTCATGGAGGACTGTTGCAACACTGAGACCCTGGTGAGACAGCTTTAAATATCTTCTTTGAATTCCATGTGGTGAGTTAAAGACTGACTGAATCTTCCTGAACTTCTCTTAAGAAAATTCTTTTAGTGAATGCAGTTTTGCTCCATTCACCTCTGGGCCTCTGGCCCTCTAACTCTCAGCTGAGGGTTAAGATCTACCTAGATTAATTAGGGGATTGTAATAAATTACCTACTGGGTTAGATTCCTATTTCCTTATTTCCTCTCTCTCTTCTTAATTGTAAATAAACTTCCATAAAAGTCAATTTTGACTTGAGATTATTCTTAATTGAGGATTGATAATAGTTCAATCCTCTAGTGACCATCTTTTAATATATTGAACCCATAAAACACCTTTTTCTCCCTTACAACCCACTGAGCCATCTAGCCCCCCCATACGTATTAATAAATCATTTTTATTAACCATTCCTTCTACCCTAATGCTTAAGGATCAAATATAAAATCCTCTGTTTGACCTTCAAGGTTTTTCCTAACTTGGACCCTTGCTACTTTTCCTATTTTCTTATATGGTTTCCCCTCTGTCCCAATTCTACATTTCAGTGACACTGGCCTCCTGACCATTTGCTCATTTTCTTCAGTGGTCCTTAAATGAACTCCAAATGAGAAAAGCAAGAACTCTGGCTTAGGTTTCTCTCCCTCCCCATCTCTGCCTCCTAGCTTCCCTGGCTTTCTTTCAAGTCTCCTTCTCTAGTAAACCTTTCCTGATTCTTCCTTAATGTTAGTTCCTTCCCTCTATTAAGTAGCTCCAATTTATCCTGTTTATATCTCATTTGTATCCAGTTGATTGCATCTTGTGTTATCTACTAGAATGTGAGCTCCTTGAGGGCTGGGGATGTTTTTGCCTCCCTTCTAATCCCCAATGTTTAGCACAGTGCCTGGCACGTAGTAAGAGATTACTTCACCCTAACTCCAAATGGCAGATAACATAAATATTACTAGACTCATTTCATAGATGAGAAAACTGAAGTTCATAAAATTCAAGTGACTTAAGGAAGGTCACACAGCTGGGATTTGAGGAGAATCTTGGAGAAAAAATTTCTCTAGCACCTGGTAATCCATTAATATTGTCTTGGATGCTTAAAAAATATATCAGGACATATATCAGGACATATAGGACAGAGAAACAAGAAAGAAAAGGAAATAAGGGGATAAGGTATCAATTAAGTGACTTACTTAGAATTTCTGAGGATATAGTGAGAAAAGGGAAAGAATTTGAGTCATGTGAATGAAGCTTGACTTCAAATTTTTCTTCCACTTGCCACCCCAAGATTGTTCCACAATTAATAAGCATTTACATATTTTTAAACTAATTATTTGTATTTCACATTCATTTTTAAATTTTTGAAATTCCAAATTCTCTCCCTCCCACCCACATTTCCAACACTCCTTGAAAAGGCAAGTAATGTGTTATTAATTATTCATATAAATTAATGCAAAATAATTTCATATTAACCATTTTGCAAAAACATTTATCAAGCCCCTAGTTACTGACAGACTCATCTGGGAGATGCAAAACCCAAATGGACCATCCTCAAAATGCTCTCCAGGCCTCATGTTCCTCATTTGTCAAATGGGAATAGTATGCATGCAATGTTATGTATATATGTATGTATGAACAGTATCTACCTCTCACATTTCCTATGAATATCAAAGGAGATAAATAAATGCAGAGGTTTCAGTTTACACGTTTTAAAGGATGGAGATAGGAACTAGACCTGTGGCTTCACTGACACAGGGAACTCTAGGACAAAGAAACTCATTCTACCAAAGGAGGAGATAGCACTCTCTCTTCAAGCTTGCTCAGAATCAGAGTCCAGTATTTATCAAAGTCAAGACATGAATCCATGATTTTCCTGACTCTTGGGCCAACTTTCTATCTACTGAACTAAATTTAAAGCTCTATAGGAACATCAGTTGAGGCAGCTAGGTGGCATAGTAGATAGAGTGGTGGACCTGGCATCAGGAAGATTGATCTTCCTGAGTTCTAATCCAACTCCAGACACTTACTAGCTATGTGACCCAGAGCACATCTTTAACCCCATTTGCTTCAGTTTCCTCATTGTAAAATGATTTAAAGAAGGAAATAGCAAACCATTCTAGTATCTTTGCCAAGAAAACTACAAATGGTAGCATAAAGAATTTGATATGACTGAAATGATTCAAGAATAGTTAGTAAACAATTAATAAATATGCTGCTTTATCTATCATTAAGGAACCATTAGAATGACATATGTACTGGTTATACCACACACCTTATTCCAAAATTGAATGAGTCTCATTGGACAAGATACTGAATTCTTTTAGTCACTATCCAATGTCCAAAGAACCAATTCTCAATTCATTATACATGTAAAAAGACAGAAGGAAGTAAATGTCTCAGAACAGGGATATGATATGGCTTAGTGGAAAGACTGCTCTGGACTTGGGATCAGAAGACCTATTTTCAAACCTTCCCTGTACCATTTATAAACTATGTAATCTTAGGAAAATCACTTAACTTCTTCGTATCAGTTTCTGTAACATTAAAATAGGTGTGATTTAAATTGTACCCTGTGACTCATATAATAGTTATGAGAAAAATATCTTTTCAGCTGGAAAAAAGTGTAAGCACCATATCAATTTGTGTTTTAGGGATATTGCTTAGAGAGAGTTGGCCTCAAAGTCAGGAAGACCTGGATCTGACACATGCCTCTGATCCAACCTGGCTGGGTGACCCTGGACAAATGACTTCATCTCAGTGTTCTAGGCAACTCTCTTAAGATTAGTACTTGCAGAGAAGATACTGATCTTCAATTGTAGATCAACGTATTTAGCAAAAAGTTCCATGCATCAATGATTTAAATTTATTGTGATCACACAAATCCATTCTCTATTTCTATTAATAGTATTACTATTGAATGAAGAGATGCAATGAGGTGATGGATATTATAACTAATGTGGGAAAATTGGGAGGTCAAGATAAAGGAGAGATGACAGACAGATAGAAAATAGATAATAGTTGGTCAGAGGTGGGGGATTGAAAGATATTGTTGTCAGAATTAGTTAAGCTCATCAAGCTTCTATTCATAGTCCCTGGAATAGCTAAAAATACTATAGAAACATTTTTAATTGCTGCATTCTATGTTATCTGTGGTAATATGATAGAAGGTGTGTTACTTGAGGTAGTATGAGTTCAAAGCTGCTGTTGTCTTGAAAAAACTGCACTGTAGCATATTGAATTTACTTGGCTTCATCCCACTTGGCTGATTGACGCAAAGTTCATGGACATTGTGAGTTCTGAGATGAAATACCACTGAGAAACCATCACAGTATTATTGCATGGGGACTCAGTTATTGAAGATGATTCTGCCAGTTGGATTGGGGGGTTAGATACCAAAAATCACATGTTGATAAATCTAAATGTCTCAGATGTTAAAGTAGTTGTCCAACTACCTGGTTTTTATTATAGTCATTTTCCAAAGTCACGTCAGTAATTTCATCTAATAGATGATAGACAAACATACATGGCAGATATATGATAGTTGATATACAGATGGTAGACAGATGATAAAGATAGATGGTGGGCAGATAAATATAGGTAGATTCACGATAATTACCAAATAATAGATGAGATAGATAGATAGACAGACCAACAGACAGACAGACAGACAGACAGACAGACAGACAGGTAGATAGATAAAGAATACATGTGTGGAAGAAGAACAGATGGGAGAGATACAGAAAAGAAGTGGGCAGCATTGCTAGGGTCATGATCATAGAACAAAATACACAAAGGAAATGTGTTCTTTTATGTTACTGGGTTATTTGTATCACCCTGAGTTCTCCATCACTGGCCATGTTCAGACAAAGGCTAGATGACTACATGATAATGATGTTTCACAAAACATACTTTTCATGGGCCATAAAGGTGGACTAAATGTTATATTGGAAGGAACATTCTACTAGGAGTTAGAAAAAGTGGGTTTGCATCCTGAATCATCCCTCTAACAGTTGTGTGGCTTTAGGCAAGTCACTTCCCCTCCGGGAGTCATAGTCATTTTATATATAATCATGCTAGTTAGTGCTTCCACAATACTTAAGTTTTGCAAAATATAAATATTAGCATATTTACTGCCCACCACAAACCTATGAGGTGGGTGTTGTTGTTATTCCATTTTAGAGATGAGGGAACCAAGGTTGAAAGAGGTTTTTTGTGCTTTTCCCAGGTCACTTAGCTAGTGAGTACTGAGGAAGGACTTAAACTCAGGTCTTTGTGATTTCAAGTTTCCTATGCTAGCCACTTAACTATCTCAATAAAATGAGGGGATTCTATGAAATTATGTCTAAGGCTACTTCAATATTTAACATTATGTGACTGCTAAAGTCTGTTCAAACACTGTTTCTATGAATATGGGCTTCCAATAGCAAAAGTCAAAAGTGTGTTATTTTTGCCCTTTATGCAACATCTCCATTGTTTAGCCTCCTTCAAGTAAATTTTAGCTTTAATGTCAACTGGAGGCTTGCTCTGAAGAAGTAAGCTCTTTGTAGAGAGAATGATTTAGTTTCTTTCTTCTATCCAGCCCAGTTGTTTGTCAGGGACCAAAGGAATCAAATTATGGATGCTCAGAGGATTGGAGCTGGAGAGGTTAGGGAGAGTCTCACAGAGTAAAATGTGAGAATTGGAAAAGACCTCAGAGACCATCTAGTCCTAGTCCGGAGGTCGGCAACCTTTTTGGCCATGAGAGCCATAAATGCCACATTTTTTAAAATGTAATTTTGTGAGAGCCATACAGGGCTCAGAGTGCCGCTCCTGTAACAGTGCCTGAAAAAAAATTACTTTATGGCTCCTGCAGAAAGAGCCATATCTGGCCCTCAAAAGAGCCAGATATGGCTTGAGAGCCATACATTGCCGACCCCTGATCTAGTCCAATTCATAGATGAAACTCCCACTATAATACACATGACAAATGATCATCCACTATCAACTTGAACACTTCTATAAACAGGAAACTCATTGTCATGAAACATGAATGAAGTAGAAGGATTTGGGGTGGACCTGAAACAATGGGTAAGATTTTGATAGTAATTTCTTATTTCTTTACATCTTTTTTAACCCTTACCTTCCATATTAAATCAATGTTGTATTGGTTCCAAGGCAGAAGAATAGTATGGGCTAGGCGATGGGGGTTAAATAATTTGCTCATGGTACCATAGCTAAATTTTTCCATCTTTTTTTCAGTGACATGTGCTCCTGTTCATTAAGTCATTCTACACAGATTTATTTCTTGTTCATTAAGTCATTCAACATGCATTTATTTCTTGTTCACTAATTAAGTCATTCTATAAACATTTATTAATAGTGCTAGGAACCTGTACTAGGCACAGGAGATTAAAAAGTAGAAATGAAATGATCCTTGCCTTCACAGAGTGTATATTCTTCAGAGGAGGTGGGTTGAGGCCATGTAGATAGATGAGGAAAAGTGAAGTATATGTAAATGCAAAGTACTTTATGGGCAAGGATATAAACAACTGGGGACATTAGCATGGACACTATGGAAGAGCTGAATGGACTGGTTAAACTTGCCAATGGGTTCAGATTCAGCAAGGAACAATAGACACCTGGAAATACTAACTACCACAAAAGTTTATTAGCCCTGCAGGGGAAGTTACAGAAATGAGAATGAGTGGACAATCCTGGCCAGCAGTACACCTACACACACACACACACACA
>NC_058131.1:25892001-25901092 GCF_016433145.1 Gracilinanus agilis
AGAGAGAGAGAGAGAGAGAGAGAGAGAGAGAGAGAGAGAGAGAGAGAGAGAGAGAGAGACAGGAAGACAGAGAGAGAGACAGGGAGACAGAGAGACAGAGAGAGAGCACAGAGAGTAATAATGGAGAGGGAATACATGTGAACTGGAATAACCTCCAGGAACTGATGCAGAGTGAAAGGAGAAGAACCAGGAGAACATTGTACACAGAGACCGATACACTGTGGCACAATCGAATGCAGTGGACTTCTCTACTAGCAGCAATGCAATAATCCAGGACAGTTCTGAGGGATTTATGGAAAAAAAAACTACCCACATTCAGAGAAAGAACTGTGGGAGTAGAATCACAGAAGAAAAACAACTGCTTGAACACACAGGTAGATGGGGTTATGATTGGGGATATAAGCTAAATCAGTGATGGGCACACTATGGCTCATGGGCCAGACGTGGCCCCCCTGAAATGTTCTATCCAGCTGCAAGACATTATTCCTAATCTGACGAATATGAGTAGGATACAGTACAATGAAACTTGGAAAGAGTTGCCTTAGAAACAGACTGACAGATGAGCATTTCCTTTCCTTTGCCCCCTCTTTAAAAAGTTTGCTCAACACTGGAGTAAATGATCACCCCAGTGCAAATATTAATAATATAGAAATAGGTCTTGATCAATGAGACATGTAAAACCCAATGGAATTGTTCATTGGCTACAGGAGGGGGGTGGGAGGAGGGGAGGGAAAGAATATGAATCATGTATCCATGGAAAAATATTCCAAATTAATTTTACTCTTTATAAAATTAAGACTTACTCCCCATTCAGTAGTGTAAGCTAAGGACTGAAGGAAGCTAGGAATTCTAGGAGTTGCAATTGATTCTCATCCTCTCCTAAAATTCTCCCATGCTTTCTCATCTCCCACCTTTGACACCCCCAGTCATCTAGGCAATTAACTCAATCTTTTACATTCCACTTTTTCTCTTCTCTCCTATGATCCCCCAATTCTTTTCCACTCTTCTGTACTTCTTTATACCTACTCCTCACAAAAGTGTATTATATCATTCCTTACCCTTTGGAAGACCAATAATAGATGGTTGATGTCAACATGACTGTACTGAAAATTCCTGAATGAACTTCCAAGAAATATATTTCTAACAGTGATCCATTTTCAGAGTCTCTCTCCCCTTTCCCCTTGCACTCTCTCCTTGATGAATGGACTGATAAGCCAGGACATTTGCAGGATGAGAAGCTTGCCAGCTTTCAGCTTAATGTAGCTGTCAAAGGCCCCATCATCATTCATGATATTCTGTGAGTTTCAAGGGTTGAAATGGGCTTTGAAAAATTTAATGGGAAGGTCATTATGGTAATAGGAGATATCTTCCAATCAATAAACCTAATTACCAAGATGAGTAAACTCCTAACAAGGGACTAATTTTGACCACAAGTTTGTGTGTTTGGTCATTTTAAAGGGAATGGATTAGGAATAGCAGAAAACAAAGTCTGAGACTTCCAACAGACCAAAAAGGGAAACTATCCTAATTAATACTAATTGACTATTTAGTGGTGCCCAGGCATGTGGTAAGTATGTGCGCTTCATCCATCCTATACTCTTGCAGCTCAAGGCAGTGAATAGAGGGCAGAATAAAAACCAAAAGATTCACATTCATATCCTGGATCTATCATGTTCTACTTGAATTGACCTTGGAGAAGTCATTCCCTTCAAGATCCATTTTCCATATCTATAAAATGGGAAAAGAAATCAACTTAGTGTTGGACCCTCAAAGTTTCTATTTGTTCTGTTAATGATCCTATGTCACTGTTCAAAGCAACATGATATATAGTGTAGAGAGGACTCTACATTAGAGTCCTCTCTACACTATACCTGGAGTCAAGTCCCACTCTATCTTCAAAGAATTATCTAGTTTGTGGCAGTTAATATCATTCTCCCATAAGATTGTGAGTTCCTTGAGAGCAGAGACTGTTTATTACCCTTTTTGTATCCTTAGGACTTAGCATTGCATGTAACACATAGTAGGATCTTAATAAAAGCTAAAAATTGTCCAACTAGGGGGCAGCTGGGTAGCTCAGTGGAGTGAGAGTCAGGCCTAGAGACAGGAGGTCCTAGGTTCAAACCCGGCCTCAGCCACTTCCCAGCTGTGTGACCCTGGGCAAGTCACTTGACCCCCATTGCCCACCCTTACCACTCTTCCACCTATGAGACAATACACCGAAGTTAAGGGTCTAAAAAAAAAATTAAAAAAAAAATTGTCCAACTAATCAGTCCAATCTATTTCTGTAGTGTAAGGGTTAAATTAGGAGTTTTGACAAAATAAAAGAGCAGCTTTTAATAATTTAAAAATTTAGTTTAATTAAAATAGAGATAGCAAAAGAATATAGTAAAATGAATATAGTAAAGGAGAGAAATGTAGGAAGGAGATAAAGAAAATTTCCTAACATCTATACTAGTTATCCTATAACTACCTATAATTATTACCTAAAACTGCCTCTATCTACCTATAATAACAACCACCCCACAAAGTTCAAACCCAATCCAGCCCAATCAAGACCAACCCAATCAGTGATTAATCCAACCCCAAACAGGTCTGTCAACAAAGACCAGCCCCCTCCAAAAAGTTCAAGAAAGAAAAAAAACTAACAGCTCAAACAAAAAGCCCCAAGCCCCTCTCAGTAAGCTCAGGCCTGCCTTTATATTCCAGCAATAAACACCAACTACCAACCCAGCACACTGTCATCAGTCAACTTCCCTGCAACTGCCAGCCCTAACTGTCAGCAACTGACCTACAGACCAACACACCCTTTTCATCCTCTTTTTCTAGCTCACTTCCTGTCTCTAAGGTTCCTCCTATCTGACTTTATGGTTTCTCATTCTTGCTTCTATGGTTCCCACTTCCTGTCACTATGGGCTGGTTAATTCCTACACATCCCTATGGTAAGAGGATTTCCAGGTAAAAAAAGGAATAAAGAATTCCTTTTTACAGTAGGAAATTCCTGATGAATTTCAATCCTCTGTTCTGCAGGAGGTCTTTCTAAGTCTCCTTAAATGATATTTTCTCCCTTTTAAAATGATATACATGTGTATATATGGAAATATTCTACTTTGTAATATTACTGTAACAACATGACATCATCACATATGATAACATGATGACAGAAAATAATATATAATTTAATGTAATTAATATAATATAGTAGTTGATAACAAGGTTCATCTTATCAAAGAGTGGATAATTCAGCAAAACATTGAAAATGTGGATATTGTCCTTAATGGTAAAAATGTTCCATGTCCTTCCTCAAATGTCTAGAATCCAGCTGCAAACTCAGAAGACAACCTGCCTCTGAGAATGATGTATGCACATTAGGAGAAAGGTAACTATTCCATTCTTTCTCAGTCTAGAGATTTATTGCAAGTGGATTCCAGGTTTTAGAGAAAGATGGGAAGAGTCCAAGGCTAGGGGTCAGAATCCCAGCTTCAACAGTTCTATCAAACAAAAACCCTGATACGCTGAGCAAATGACTTGAGTTGTCAGGGTTTCCATTCCTTCCTCTATTAAATAAGCAGGCTGTATTTACTGATCACTAAGGTCTCTTCCAATTCTAGCTTTGATTCCCTATTTAGGTTTACATGTAATATACTAAGGTTACTTGAGTTAATCTACTTGATTGTTTGGTTTCACTGATAGCATTGTGTTTTGTTTCCTTGGTTACAAGGAAAAGGATGCATAAAGCCTTAAAGAGTAGGAAGAGAAGAAGAGAGCAGGGAGGTTGTGGATAGCAGATTATAAGGGGGAGTAGGTGATGACAAAGCTTTCAAAAATATGACCTCAATCTATGTTTAAAGCTCCATTTGCAATTGTTCTCCTTTCTGAGTTCTCTCTCTAATCAGACTTATCAAAACCCTGGGCTTTTGTTCATTCCATTTCCCTACCTGTATCCAATGGAATCTCAGACCTCCTTCAAGGTGCTACACAAGGGCCACTTCCTCTACAAAGCCTTCTGTCCTCCCGAAAATTTCCTCTTACTGCTTTTAAAGATGGACAGAAAAAGTATGGCGGTTCTAGGAGGGGATGGGATTACTAGAGACAGTGTTTGGTAGTGGAGCACTCACCCTCACAGTGGAGGACTCACCCTCCTTACCTATATGAGAACAGTCTTCAGTTCCTAAAGTTGTTTCTGAAGCCTTTAAGTTTCTTCTACCATATCATCCAGAGGATAGAAAAATGAAGTTTCCCTAAAACATTTTATAAGACCCCCATACAAAAGAAAAAGGACGTTCAGGGACGAGTACAAAAGTAGCCACATGTATTCTCTACATGTGTATCTAACTCCTTTTGTAATTTAACTTTGAGCCTATTCCTTTCAGGAACCATGGGCATGTACCCCTTGGTTCAGAGAAATTATTTAGGAACGATTTTGCTTTATACAGCTACACAGTAAATATTATTTTATAAAAGCAAATTGATATCAACTGGCTGAGTAAAGGAGAGGAAAAGAAAGGAAAGGAGAGGAAAGGAGAGATCATCTAAATCAGCATAAAAAGTCACATAGCATCCGCTATGCAGAAAGTGGTTGTCCCACTATACTCTGGCCTACAGGGATCATGTTCAAAAGGTGGCATATAATTCTAATCATAGTATTTTAGGACAGGTACCAAGTATATACTGAAGAGTAGCCCAAAGTAGGCAACTTGAATGGTGATAGGGTTTGACTTTATGCCACATAAAGATGAACTGAAATTTACCCTGGAGAAGTTTCAAGGAGTAATAATAACATCCAATTATTTATAGAATGATTTGTTTTGTTAACTTTTTTGTACATGATATCTCATTTGATCCTCATAGTAACCCTGTAAGGCAGATATTATTATTATTCCTTTTTCACATATGAAGAAACTAAAGTGATAGAGGGCAAGTAACATCCAAAGTCACACAGACTCATCAGAGTCTGAAGCAGGACTACACATTTAGCCCTTTACTGGCAAAGATGGAGTTGTTTAACTGCTCCTAATACAAGAGTTCTTGAGTTGGGAACCTGGAAACTTTAATTTTATTCTGATAATTGTTTTTCTTTTTCCTTTTTTCCCTTTTCTCCAAACTCTTACTTTCCGTCTTAGAATGAATACAATATATTGGTTCTAAGGCAGAATGGTAAGGGCTAGGCAATGAGGGGTAGGTGACTTGCCCAGGATCACACAGCTAGGAAGTGCTTGAAATTAGATTTGAACCCAGGACCTCCCATCTGCAGGTCTGGCACTCTACCCCCCAAGCCACTTAGCTGCCCCATTGTTTTTTCAATATATTTAATTTCTTTCCTAATATTGTGCATTTAAAAAGAATATCTTGATAATAAATCCATAGGCTTTTCTAGACTGATTGCCAAAGGGATACACAATACAAACAACATGAAGACCCCCAGTTCTTTTTTTAAATCCTTACCTTCCATCTTAGAATCAATACTAGGTATTGATTTCAAGGAAGAAATAGTGTAAGGCTAGGAGATGGAGGCTATAACTTGCCCAGGGTCACAGAACTAGGAAGTGTCTGAGGTCAGATTTGAACCCAGGAACTTCCATCTCCAGGCCTGGTTCTCTATTCACTGATCCACCTAGCTACCCCTAGACCCTCTGCTGTAACAACTGATCAATGCCTTCACAGGTTGAAACGGTTTTCCAAGTCACTAACACTGTGTTATAATGATTTTTCTTCTTTGCCAGATGTTTGCATGTTGTCCTCATACAGCTCTTAGCTAAAGGTGAAGCTTGGGTAACTACTGGGACCATCACTGTTGCCAGGACAATCAGCTGTGTCTCTTTTTCTCTTCCCTAATTGGAAAGGTGCCTCACTTATGAGCCCTACTGCCATTTTCTCTCTGTTCTCCTGAGAGGTAAGGCATTCATTGCTTTCAGTTCACACTTTGCCTGCCTTGTTGAATCTCTCTCTCTGGAAATCATGAGGGCTGGGTGCTGTTGTGAAAACGTGTTTACAAATCCAATCACTGCCTGCAATGTGGACTTGGCAGCATCTGGCACCTGGCAGCCCCCCTCCTCCCTTGGACCTGGCTGGCCCTGAGCAGAGAGGCTTCTGGGATTCATTTCTGCCGATGGAACTGTGGATAGGAAGGAGGGGATAGAAAATTAATTCCTAAGAATTTAAAGTGAGGTTTAGCAAGGGGCAAAAGAAATCAAGAACAATAAGAGACAATGCCAGCAAGATGGTTTCATCTGGAAAGTACTGAAGGGGATCAAGAGAATATCTTATATTTCTATGGTGCTCTCAGCTTCATAAAATGCTTCCCTCACATGGCAAGGGGATTTTGGGAAAAGCCAGTATTCCCACTTCAAATTTGCATCATTCTCTGATGACTCATGGGACCAGTGATGATGAAAGCTAGAAGGGACTCATAGCCATCTTTTTACAGATAAGAAACTGGCTAAGAGAAGTTAAATTAGAACTTTGAATAAGTCATAGAATTAGAACAGAATTTAAAAACTACCTACTCAAACAATTTTTTAGTTGAGAAATAAGTGATTTGCTTAAGGTCACACAGGTACTAAGTATCAGAAATAAGATCTGTACTCAGGTTCAAAATGAATCCATAAGATTGCTCTTTGTTATTCTATTCTTTGAGATGTGGTCTTGAGCTCTCTACCAGTCTGCCCCAAACCCAAAGTATTGTGACCATATTCCCCTTGGGAAACTAAGGAAGAGAAAGCTAGAAGAGACTCAGAGGAGCTTTTGTTTCATTCTAAACTCAGCAAACCTCTAATCTACCAATGGGACTCATTGTGGAATTCAGTGGGATCAGTTTAATCCAAGTGTACCCAAAGCCATTAATAAATTATAATGAGCTGCTGGGTGCTATCATGAGAACCTTTCCCTTGTCTCTGCGGCATTTTCAATGGTTACTTCTGGAAAAGCTACTGATAGGCTAGGAAAAAAATGACTTTTACTCAGACAGGAACTTTGGTAGGAATAGGATTTGATAGAAAATGGAAAATTATAAAATAGGCCTTGAAGGAGATGAATACTAATAATTCTGCGCTGAGCTAATACGAGGGAGCTGTGTTTTTGAAGAGTTGTTTTCCAAGAAATAATTGCCAACCAGTGATTTTCTTATAAATGCATGGATTTCTAACTGGTACAAGATCTAAGGGTCTCTGCAGCATTCTACCCATTGCCTCTCTATTAGAGATTAAGCATTTTCATTTTTTTCAACAAATCTTTACATACCACAGCCTGCAGATTGGTGATGGTGAACCTTTTAGAGACCAAGTGCCGAAACTGCAACCCTCATGCCATATGAGAGCCACTCCCTTACCCCAGACAGGGGAGTGAGGAAGCATTCCCCTTGGACTGCTGAGCAGAAGGGTATCAGGTGATGTAAAAAATTTCCTAGGGTGCACATGGAGAGGGGGAATGGAGCAGCCCCCTCTGGCAAGTTGCCATAGGTTTACCAACATGGCTCAAGGTCCTTCACCATCCTGGTTGCCCAGATCTAGTCGGCCTTTGGTTACCATCATTCTTAAAATGTGGCACTCATAGCAACAGTCAAGATATGGCCCTCTTGGCTAGTTTCAGAAAAATGTAGAAAGAGTTATATGAACTTATGCCAAGGGAAATGAAAATAGGACATGGTACTCAGCAAAAACAATATTGTAACAATGATCAACTGAGAAAGACTTGGCTATTCTAATCAATACAGCAATCCAAAACAATTCCAAAATGTTATCTACCTCCAGAGAGAGAACTGATGGTTTGAGTCCAATTTAATGCATTCTTTTTTAACTTTCTTTGTGTTTCTTCCTGAATTCATAACTAGCCTCAGATACTTATTAGTCGTGTGACTCTGAGCAAGTCATTTAACCTGTTTGCCTCAGTTCTCTCATCTTTAAAATGACTAAGGGACAAACCACTGATATCTCTGCCAAGGACATCCTAAATGGAATAGTAAGGAGTCAGCCATGACTGAAATGACTGAAGAATAACAAAATCCTGTGAAGGAATAAAAATGAAGGGGTAAGGAACAACCTATTTGTGTGTGTGTATGAGAGAGATAGGAGGTGGTCATTGCTTATAAAAAGACAAGTCACTAGGTAGAATGTCACATAATATGACTGTATTAAATTCTGTTATTTGGTGACATTTGTGTGGACTTCCTGCATCAGGTCCCAGGCTATCTTCTTGCTTCCAGCCTGAGGTGAGGTAAAGCCTATTTATGGTGCAGTAATTTAGGCAGTAGATGATAGCAATAAAATCCTGTTTGTTCTACTATCTATTCTCTCTCAGAATCATTTCTTCTGAGACCCCACAGAGCTGATTAACACAAGAGGCTGGAAATCTGGCAGTAAAAACCCATTATAGTTGGTGAAAATTGTATTTTGTTATTTCAGTCTGTACCATATCTACATAGAAGATAGAAACCAAGCTGGGCCAGAACAGGTGTGAACGGTAGAACCAGATCAAATAAATCTTTCCAACAATGCATATGAAGATCCATTGGAGGAGGAGGGGATGTTAAGTCTGGAGAAAAGAAAGCTCAGTAAGGAGCAGGGGAAACAAGAGGCGGGATGTGTTTGTTTGCTCAAGGATTTGATGGGTTGTCCCATAGAGTAGTCGCCTTACTCTGTTGGCTCTACAAAGCAGAACCAAAAGCAATGAATGAAAGTTGCAAGGATGTATATGTGAGCATGCTCTTGATATCAGAAAGAACTTTCTATAGAAAGAAATCCTCAAAATAGAAGGGACTACTTTAGGAAGTGAGAGATGCCTCATTGGAGGTGACAAGATATAGACTAGGTAAGCACTTGTCAGATATGGAATATTATTTTTTTGAGTATGAATTAAGCTAGATTGTCATTTGACAACAAATTGCTATTGTGAACACTGAGTGAGTGAATGAAAGAAGGAAAGAGTTTTTAAAACACTAACTATGTGTGAATACAATTCTAAGGACTAGGGATCACTCAATCGGTCAATCAGTAAATAGAAATTAAGTTGGTCAAGTCACTTTACTTCAGTTGCCTACCCCTTTTACCACTCTTTTGCCTTGGAACTGACTCAATTCTAAGACAGAATATAATAGAAG
>NC_058131.1:25904073-26043700 GCF_016433145.1 Gracilinanus agilis
AAAGAAAGAAAGAAAGAAAGAAAGAAAGAAAGAAAGAAAGAAAGAAAGAAAGAAAAGAAGGAAGGAAGCAAGGAAAAAAGAGGGGGAAGACCTAAGTGTGATACATGAATAACTTACATGACCTTCCTTCCTCAACTCAGGTGTGGGCATAGCTTCTAAAGATCACCACCATCCCCACTGTCCACCCCACCTTGTATTCTTCCACTGTTCAATTATACCCCCCTAAAAGAGAGAATGTAGCTTCAAAAACTGAGACTTTCCAAGCTTCCCAATCCTATATTCTCTTTGTCTCTAAGTCCATAACTTCCTAAGAAATTATTTTCTTTTAAAAAAAATGAGAGAATGAAAAATTCTTTCTTAAACCCTTACTATATGCCAGAAACTATGTTAAATCCTGTGGAGAAAAATGCAGAAATCAAGATATTCCCTGATTTCATTTCTATTTAAATGAAAAGGTTTATGTTTAAATAAAAGATATTCATAGAATTATAACAAATATATTTATGAATATGAGGCTTAAATAAAGCAAATTTTCTTAACCAGGATTCATAGATCTGTAGGGAGATTTTAGGAGGTCCTGAAATGATCATTAACCTGGATGGGAAAGATAGATACCTTTATGTTCACTGATATGTTGATAATTGAAATTTGGCATTTCTTTCAATTATTATTCTGAGAAGGGGTCAAAGGCTTTGCCAGACTGCCAAAGGGATACAAAAAGTTTAAGAATTCCTAAGTTAGGGGAAGATAGCACATATAGGAAAATGGCAACCTAGAAGAGGAATTATGGTACTGGAAAAGAGAGCTGGTTAGTGATGCTATAGCGCAATTAATAAAAATGAGCATTTTCCCAGGAACAGTAGCATTGATGATGATTGTTCCACATGCCAAAGGTAGAAAGGAGACAGTAGGGACTTTGCAGAAAAGACATCTGCATCGGTGTCATGGCATAAGATGGCCAGAGGGCAGCATTGTGGGTCACAGGCTAGAGAGAAAAACTGTCAGCCATCAGAATCCCACAGAGCAGGAGCTACAATGTTTGGTTCAGGGCAGATCCTGAAATGAGGAGACACAGCATGAAGAACTGCATTAGTGTGGAGAGCCTATGCTATCAACCACATCTTATTATTTTACCCAAATTTAGCATTTTGGAGAAAAATCAAAATTTAGTTTACGTAAAAGTTGAATGCTGTTGTGTTCACAGTAGAACATCTTGAGCCAAGGTCAGGATCAAAAGCAGAAAATTGAGTCTGGAAAAAAATTTAGGTCATAGAATTCTAGCCCCTATAGGCCTCATTTCCTTCATATGTAAGATAAATTAGTTGGACCAGAGGACCTCCAAGTTTCCTTCAAGCTCAAAAAATATAATCTCACGATTCAAGGCACTACAGGAACTTAAAAGGCCACGTAATCAGAGTATCTCAAGATTAGAGGACAGTGGCCATATTCATGACATAAAGGAATCTTCATTATTACATACCTGATAAATAGTCCATTAGATTGTAAGCACCCCAAGGACAGAGACTGTCTTCTGCTATTTTTTCTTAATCCCTGGTACTTAGCACAGTGCCTGGTTCATCAATATTTCTATTCCCAGAGCCAAATACATATATTAGATCTTTAATAAATTATGGTTGACTGATTGTTTTTAATTACATAGGCTTTGTCAGTCATCTATTATACTATTTAAATCAACCTCTATTAAGTGGGAACCTACTCCTTCCCAAGGTATGTTGTTCCACCTATTAATAACTTTCCTTAGTACGAAATCGACCATTACAGAAAATTGAAAATTGATCTCTGCATTCATGTAAGGTGCAAACCTTGGTCCAAGTTCTAGTGTCCAAAATCAAACCAAACAAATCTAAAAAAATCTTATGATCCTTCCCCATGACAGCCCTTCATATATTTGAAGACAATGATTATGCCATAATTCCATCCCCAAAGTCTTCTTTTCTCTAGACTTGATCAGCCTAATTCTTTCAGCCAGTGATATGGACTCGTTTCCCTAGCACCCAGGTTACCCTCTTCTGAGTCTATTTACTAATATTCATTATTTCTAAGTATTCTCTTCTGATGAATAATAATTTAACAAGTGTGGCCCCTGGACTCAAATGTGCAATCGGACCCTTTTTTGGGGACATGTGTTCCAGACCACCTTTAGAAGACACGGATGACTCAACAACTCCTGACCAGTTCTCTGGTATCTATAACTGAGGCTACATGGAGGACATCAGAGCCTGAAAAAGGAGGGCTCTCTCTTTTGAAAACTAGGAACATCTGAGGAAAAAATAGTTCATTTCTTTCTTTTTTTTTTTTGAATGTGTTACTATGAGACTCTACTAGTACTACCTTAGAATTCCAGCAATTCTAGGACGGTATATTCTTCCCCAGTAGAAATGATGATCCACAGCTCAAGCAGTGAGAACTCATACTTGCCTAGATAAAATGAGAGTAAGATTGGACCTCACAGGGCATAGCCAGTTGGCTCAATGGTTTCAGAGACAGGCCTAGAGATGGGAAATCCAAGCTTAAAATCAGGTCTTAGACTCTTCCTAGTTGTGTAACTCTCAGCAGATCACTTAGTTCCCATTGCCTAGCCCTTATTGCTCTTTTGCCTTGGAACCAATACACAGTAATTATTCTAAAATGGAATATTATGGTTAAATAGAAAGACTAGATCTCACATCCCTGGCTACCACTTCTGTTTCTTTCCATGAGCCCAATTCACCAAACAACCTGAGAAATGGATAGTTTCAGTCCTGTTGTTAAACTCAGAGTCTGAGAATTCCTGGGTTCGTGAGTTTCTGAATTGGTATTTGTTGTGAGGAAGATTAGTTAGTAATTAATTAAGTATTAAGGTTGACCTAGCAGGAAGGGTTGGAGCATTCCAAGATGGAATGAAAGAGTAGGAAGCTTGTGCCCTGAGAGAGACTCCATTAGTGGTTGGCACAAACTGCTGCTAGCCCTGGGAGATCTCAGCCTGCTTCTGATTTCCCTGGGATCCTGAGTGGTGGTGGTTTCTAACAAGTGGACAAGAACTACAGAACAGCACCAAGGGGAGGAGGAGTTTGGGAGCTGGTGGACAGCATCTCAAGCACACCCTCTCTACTTGGGTACTTCGGACCACCTTGGCTTTTGACATCCTATGATCATCTGTGGATTACCATGAGAACCCCAAAGCCACCCTCAGCCCTTAGCTGTGCTGGTCAAGCCTGGATGGAATCAGGTTTGAAGCAGCATCCCAGTGACTCCTGCACTGCTCCTTTGGCCCTGTCTGCTTAGGTCACTAAGATTAGAGTAGAGAAGTCCTCCCCTTGCCCCTGTGATTTGCCCTTTAGGTTTTAAGTATAGAAACCCCTATCCCACCTTTATTTTAGTTAAACATAATTAAACCTGTTAAAACCTTTTACCTTGCCTGTTGGTTTCAAAGACTCTGGCCTAGTGGTAACAGTTGGCCAATAGCCATTTTTGTCAGTTAGGAGCAGCTTAGCTGTGTACTCTGGTCTCTCTATCCTGGTCCTGTCTCTCCTACAACCCAGTGTGTGTACCCACAACCATTTAGATTTTATTGTAACATCCCTGGTGCCTCCATCTTTTTTAACATATTGGCTTCCCAGGGAGAGATGCTTCTCATAGCTATACTACTTCTTAGAGAAGATGGTCACTGTTAGGATAACCTAAAAGCTGAAAGGAATAAAAAAGCATCCCTTAGTTGTCAGGATATCTGTTATTATATGTTGCATAGACAATAAAAATCCACATTAAATGAGAAATATTTCATCAACAGTGCCACTAAGTTGTCTTTACCTTCCTGGAGGGTCTAATAGGTGTGATGGATTATTACTTGATTTTAAGTATTTGTGATTGAATGATGCTTAGAGAATCACTTGTGGTTTAAGCATTACTTTTATACCTGATCTTATATTGGATATTAATTTTGTACTCTGAGTTTCTTTTCTGAAAAAACACCAAATTAATAGCTTTTGGGAAGGCCCAGGCTTTCCCAAACTTTGTTGAAACTTGTTTCCTCTTCAGAGCAAAAGGAGAAACAAGTTAGAGAAAAACTGTTAAAAACCCAGTTTCTCTCTCTGGGATCAAGCTCCCAAAGGGACTCTTCTGGATCCAGAGAGGTGTCTCTTGTAGAAAGGGACTCTAAAGGTCATGAATAACACTTTAAAGTCATGATCAGAACTCAACCCAGTACTCTAGATATTCAGACCATACACATATACACACAAACAGGGTGAAGAAAGGAGCAGCAGGAGTTGTGATTTATCATTATTTAGTCATTTGGACACTTTACTTCTCTTCATGTGACCCCACATCAATTACATTAACTATCATATTACAAGCATGGACCATGAAAAAAAAGCCTAAAATCCAAAAGGTTTTTAAATTGTCTCTGGTCCATTTCACAGTTTTTGATGTCTTTAGAATAAATCACAGGATTATAAGATTTTGGAGCTAACACTTTAAAGATAATCTAGACAAAGCATCATGGATTTTGAGCTGGAAGGATATCTAGAGACTCTTTCATCCAACACGTTCATCTTATCTGGAAATTGAGACCAAAGATTATTTAACTTGGCCATTGTCACACAGGTAGTGAAGTATCAAAGCTGGGATTTAGACTCTTCTGACTCCAGATCAAGCACCCTCTCTACCTTGTATTTTGTGGATGGGGAGCCTAAGGTCATAGAGTTAAGTTTCTTGCTCAGTCACAAAAGTAGCTTCTAGTATCGGCTTGTGTTCCTTGGCTGTCTTTTTAAATATGGCGCCTTGATCCTTTCCCCCTTAGAACTTCAACAAATCCTGTCTTCTCTCCACAGTACTATGTATGTTAGTGAATTCTACATTTTTCTCTCCAGCTTTTATTTTTCCTCAGCTCTCAGCCCTAATAACCTCAGGTAGGCCTAGATAGGCTTGAAGTCTTCAACTTTACTCTTCACTTTTGATTCCTGTGAAGATTTCCTTTAGAGTATTTCACTACTTTTCCCTTATTTTATTGTTGTTGTTTTCATTTGGCACACTTTTAGCTGTTTTCAAGGTAGCAGAATAGACTAGGGTTTATATACTTCTAAATTAGACAGACATATTGTCATGCATTATGAAGAGATACAAAATAAGTGAAAGCACAGACAGAAGAAAAACATACAAACAAAATATATGTATGTAAATGTACAAAAATGCAAATGACAACAAAACTCAGGCGATATATGATGAAAAGCATTAGTACCAAAGAAGAAAGAAAGAAGTGAAGGAGGAAGGAAGGTGGGAAGGAAGGAAGGAGGAAAGGAAGGAAAGAAGGAAGGAAGGAAGGAAGGAAGGAAGGAAGGAAGGAAGGAAGGAAGGAAAGAAAGAAAGAAGGAAGGAAGGAGGGAAAGAAAGAAAGAAGGAAGAAGGGACAGAGGGAAGGAGGGAGGGAAGGACAGAGGGCAGAAGGGAGGGAGGGAAGAAAGGAAGGAGAAAGGGACAGAGGGAAGGAGGGAGGGAGGGAAGAAAGGTAGAAGGAAGGAAGGAGGTAAAGAGGGAAGGAAGGAAGGAAGGAAGGAGGGAAGGGGGGATGGAAGGAAGGAGGAAGGAAGGAAAGATGGAGGCAAAGAGGGAAGGAAGGAAGAAGGAAGGAAGGAGGCAAGGAGAGAAGGAAGGCAGGAAGGAAGGAAGATGAGAAGAAAGGAAGGAAGGAAAGAAAGAAGGAAGAAAGGAAGGTGGGAAGAAAGGAAGGAAGGAAGGAAGGGAGGGAGGGAGGAAAGAAAAAAGGAAGAAAGGGAGGAAGGAGGAGAGAGGGAGGGAGTTATGTTTGTTGCAATTGTTATCCAAAGATTTAACATGTTTGCTTTAGGTAGGAACTTTCTGTTTGCCCTCTGTATGAAAATGAACTGTAATCTTGATCTAGTCATATAATTTAATCCTGGGTAAGGTGGTGAGTTAAAAGAATCCTTGTAAGGTTACTTAAGAAAATATTTGATTGGTGTAATAATGATCCCATATTATGGAAAAAATTTCAGATGGTGAGTATAGGAAATCAAATTTTGCCTGAAAATAGTTAATATCTGGAGTGGATTATTGTCCTTTGGAAATGGAGGTAGTGGCACCAAGAGTGAGTATAGAGGATTTAAGATGTTCAATAAACAATGCAAACTTTCTGACTTTAATAGTAATAGCAGCAGCAGCAGCAGCAGCAGCAGCAGCAGTAGTAGTAGTAGTAGCAGTAGGTTTGTCACAGATTTGCTAATGTGGCAGTGTTTGAGGGTGAGTCACTAGCAATATTGGCAAATAAATGAAATAGGGGATCAATTGAGCAGAAAGGGAGAAATGGAATAAGGAAGGTTACTACAGAGTGCAGCACCTTGAAGTGAAAAAATGAGGCTATAAAGCATGTCGGCAAAGGACATAGGATGACTAAATAATAACTACACCAGAAGTAAGCATTAAATCAGACATGGAGGGGCAGAGGTTGCAAAATATCAGACATGATGAATATATGCTGTTATAAACTGAACACCCAGAATTACATTTAAAATATGAGGTTATTAAGAAGAAACAGGAAAAGAGGCTTCTTTTGGAAGATGAGCTGGTATTAAAGTTAAACAGATGATGGATCTAATTTAAATTCCTGACACTTTGCCTTTGGTGCCCGGTTTAGTAAGAAAGAGAGGTTCAGATGACCAGGGAAATCATACACATTTCAGAAATTAGGAATAATATTCTATCTCGATCTATGACCACAGGATGCCCCCACTAAGTGTTAAGTGGCATGTCAGTCACTGGAAATATAAAGACACCTGCAAAATTTCCATAATTAGGATCAAGGTTTAATCAATGCCTATTAACTAATTCATTGAAGTAAACAAGAGTCAAACTGTGCACACATAGACTATGGATGGTGATGTATATGGTACACCAAGAATAGAAAGTCTAGGTATTTGTCTATTGCAAAATTTTGAATTCTGCAGCAAGATAACAGTATTCCAGATGTTCTACTCTAGAAAAACTAGTATTCTCCATTATCAGTCTATGAATCAATAAGCATTATTAAGCTTCTATCTGGGAGAAGCACTGTGCTAAATTCTGGAATATAGTGAACCAAGGTTTAAAGCGAACAAGGCCCTGTAATGAGGCATCTGGGAAAAAGAATAGAGAAAGTGCTAAACTTTGAATCAGGAAGATTTGTGTTTGAATCCTTCCTCAGATAATTCCTATCTGTGGGACTCTTGGCAAGCCCCTCAACCTCTGTTAGCTTCACTTTCCTTTTCTATAAAACTGAGATACTAGCACTTACCTCACAGAGGATTAAATGAGTTAGTAGATGGTAAGGCACTCTTATCAACCTTATTCTCTATTGGTCTAGGATTTTGGCAGTTCCTATCTTCCCAATGGTTACTTTAAAGAATTTATCATTCAAAACAAAATCAACAAGCATATCAAAAAGCATTTATTTGTGGATGATATGATGGTATCATATTAGAGAATCTTAGAAAATCAACTAAAAATCTAGTTGCAATAATAACTTCAGCAAAGTGGGAATATAGGAAGTAAAACTACAAAAATCATCAGCATTTCTATACACTTCCAATGAAAATCAGCAGCAAGAATTAAAAAGAGAAACTCCATTTAAAATCACTCCAGGCAATATAAAATATTCGGGAATCTATTTTTCAAGACAAATCCAGAATTATATGAACACAATTAGAAAACACTTTTCATATGAAAAAAAATTAGATCTAAACAATTGGAAAAACATTAATTGCTCCTGGGTAGGCCAAACTAATATAATAAAAAATGACAATTCTACCTAAATTAATTTAGTTATTCAGTGCCATACCTACTCAACTGCCAAAAAAATTTTTTATAGAACCAGAGAAATAATAACAAAATTCATCTGGAAGAATAAAAGGTCAAGAATATCAAGAGAACTAATGAAAAAAGATGTGACTGATGGTGGCCCAGCAATACCAGATCTTGAACTGTACTATAAAACAGTGATCATCAAAACAATATGGTACTGGTTAAGAAAGAGAAGGGTGGATCAATTGAATAGATTCAGGGGGAATGACCTCAGCGATCCAGCGCTAATAAATTAAAAGATCCCAGCTTGTGGATAAGAACCCACTATTTGACAAAAACTTCTGGGAATTTTTTTTTTTGTGTGGCAAAAATTAGGTTTAGATCAATATCTCACACCTTGTACCAAGGAAAGGTCAAAATGGGTATATGATTCAAAAAGCATTTAGTGATCACTTACTGTATATGAGGCACATGGCTAACTGCTAGAGATACAAGGAAAGGCCAAAACAGTCCACTCCATAAAGGAGCTTAAATTCAAATGGGAGAGACAACATGTAGATAAGTAGGTATAAGCTGATTTGTGTGTGTGTGTTTGGGTATGTGTGCGCATGGACCAGGCACAGGCGTCTTTGGATCTCATGTTTCAGTGTGAAACGCTAGTGTAGGAAGGGTTAATTTTGTTTGCAGAAAGCCTCATGCCCTTCTGCACAGTGGCAAAATAGAAGTCAATTGGGGAGTTAGAAATCATATCAGGCTTCTAAGGCTGTGAAAGTGAGAGAATGAATAATACTGGCACTTTGAGAGAGCAGGAGAAAAATACAGCCTTCATGAAATTCCTTCAGGACTGACTGAAGAGGGAATACACACACACACACACACACACACACACACACACACACACACACACACACGCTCGTATGCTAATGCATGTGATTGTGTAAATATATATACATATATGTATATGGGTGTAACATATATCCATGTATATATACACATTTTATATGTGTGTGTGTGTGTATTTGAATGAGGAGTTCATCAGACTTTAAACTGAAAGAGAGGGATGGAAGAGAAAACTACCTACATCTATGCACCAAAGTAGATATCATAATGAATAAGAGTTACAACATAGGAAGAAAAATGGCTGTACCAATGCCCAGGAATTCACAGAAGAAAAAGTCAAGGAAAGGAGCCAGCAATAAAACATCTATGACTTCAAATGCACAAAGGGTGGGTTACAAACAAGGTGAGCTAGAGTTCACCTTGTTAGAGATGTTGGCCAAGTTAGAGAATTGAATAGAAATTTGATTTTCAGGTATCACTCTTAGGAAATGAGATTTGGGGCTGGAATAGATTGTAGATAGAAAGACAGACAGACAAATGGACAGACGGATGGACGGACAGACAGACAGACAGATAGATAGATGGATGGATGGATGGATGGATGGATGGATGGATGGATGGATGGATACAGGGATAGATAGATGGATAGATAGATTGATAGATAGATAGATAGATAGATGATAGAGGGATAGAGGGATAGATGATAGAGGGATAGAGGGATAGATAGAGAAGGATGGATGGATGATAGATGATACACATATATACATATCTGATGATAGTAAGGCATAACAATGTGAGTTTAAAATCTGTACATATAAATATATAGAAAATATCAGTATATAATTTTAAAACAATTGAAATAAAATATTTTATAGAATAGTTCCTATAAAATTAGCTAATATTTGCTTTTTGATTTACATCAAGATTATCTCACTTTTGCCACACTAAAATGATTTCAAAAGCCCTTTTCTCTAAAGTGTTGAACTATAAAACTATACCAATGAGTTAAAATAAAAAAAATTTGAGTATTTACTAATTCTACTAGTAATAATAACAATAATAATATTTATAAAACTTTTTAATGTTTACAATATATTTTACATAGTTATGTGCCAGCCCCTGTGCTAAGCACTGGGGGTACAAAGAAAGCTAGAAATAGACCCTAGCCTCAGGGAGCTCACAATCTAATCAGGGAGACAACAAGTATGTGAATGATAAGTTGCCTCAGTGAGGAGAGTGGGGAGAAGCAATAAACGGTTTCTTACTGAAGGTAGTGTTCGAGCTGTTAAAGACACCTTTAAAACAGTAACAAAATTCAAACAAGTGCTTTCCCAAATAATAAGAAAGGATAGATAGATATAACACTTTCAAGGCTGCAAAAGTAATGGCAATATATTATCTCGTTTGATATTCCCAGCAACCCTGGGAATTAGCTATTCTTTTTATCTTCGTTTTAAAGGTGAGGACAACAAAGCTGGGAGAAGTTCAATGATTTGGCTAAGATGGCAAGAGCTGGTGTGACTGAGTCGGGTCTTCCTCTCTCTGAATCTAGTTTGGTTGAGTGGGAAAGGGTGCTGGACCTGGAATCAGGGGAAGCTGGTTTCAAATCCAGACTCATGTACTCTCATGACCTTGGGTAAGTCACTTAAACTCTTAATGCCTCAGTTTTCTCATCAGCAAAACTGATGTGGGAGGGTGTTCTCAGTGGCCTCTAAAAATCCCTTTCAGATATGAATAAATGAACACCAGGCCACCTCTCTAAACATATTTCTTGAGTCTTTTTTAATCAACAAATGAACAAGATTATATGGATTCTTGGATGCGTCCATTCTCTAGTCATTTGATTAATTTAAGGGAGAAGACTAGATTTTAGAAGAAGTGGATCTGTTTGTATGCTGGAATTTGTATATTATGCCAAAACAAAATTGAATGTTTTGTTTTGTTTTGTGAAGTGGGAAAAAAAAAGAAAAAAGCTGCTGCATTTTGATTTCTCTGGTTATTGTCAAGGCAGTCCAAAAACTGATACTGTGGGTACAAGTTGTAACAGTTTTCAGAAATAGTTTTAGAATGCATAAAATTAGAAATAACAGTTTAAGGAATGGAGTTTGGGAGGTTTGACATTCCCATCATCCTCAGTCTCTGATGGCCTTGTGAGAGGTCAGTTCCTTGAAGCTTTGTAGATTAGGGCTGTCGTCATAAACTCACACAGATGGGAACATTTAATCTTTTTTCTTTTTGTTTGTTTCTTATGTCCTGTTATTACAAGAGAGTATTTGATTGCAGGAACATTTCCCTCCAAAGCAAGAAATCCAAAGCCTTGACCCTTAGTTATTAATACCTTGCATGCAGATACATAGAACTCTGAGATAAATCACCCCTGGAGAAATAGAGCATGTCCCTCTGTGTCACTGGATGTGAGTGACGTCCACAGGGGGGCTGAAGATGGGGCGTGGGGCAGAGTAGACAGGCTTCATCTTTTCTCTGTGGGAGCAGCGGCTGGTCAGCATATAGCTCAACACACACTGTAGGCAGAGTCATCCTTCAGACCTGAAGGATGAAAATGTGGATTATTCAGATGGGGCGGGATGAGGGAGGGGATCAATTGAGTGGGACGGTTTTCTTTCATTTTATAGAAGGATTTTTCATTTTGAAAAGGATACCCTGACAGCTATTTTTTCATGGAACCACTTAATTTTAGACACTGAAGGGACTTAATACAGTTGAAAAGGAATGATGCCCAGTATAAAAAGTGATCATCTGTTTTGAAACCCTTTAAGAAGGGGGAACCCATTCCAATTCAAGGACTGGAAGAGACCTCAAAGGTCATTATGTCCAAACTCTTCATTATAGAGATGAAGAACCTGAGACAAAGAAAGATTTAAGTGACTTGTCCAAGGTCACACAGCGAGTATCTAAGGCAAGACTGAACCCAGTTCTTTCTGCTTTTAAGCCCATACTTCCATCTATTGTATCGCCTTTGTACCTTTCTACTATTAGAAGGCTAAGATAAATTGCTAGAACTCCTGGGATACAGATGAATTTAGATATAATCATGCTTCTCATTTCAACGCTGCTTCAGGATTAACAAAGTACTCCTTAGGAGGCAGGGCAACAGATAATAAATCCATGATATGGAAGGAGAAACTGAGGTACAAACAGATAGTGACTTGCAATGACTTTGGAAGAGAGAGTTAACTGAGAGATGAGAACCTTTTGCAACTCTGCCTCACTTATATCTAATTCACTCTCAATTCAAGACATCACATCTCATGATGTCATCAGTCCTGCTTGAAAATGAAGGATGAACAACATTGCTGATAGGTAGTTGATCTGGGACTCAAACCTTGTTCTTTAGACTCCAGACCCAGTACTGTTCCAGTACGTGACATAAAACATAAAGGATTGAAGTTGGGAGAGAGCAGGGTTCAAATTCTATCTCTGCTTCTTAGTAGTGTTGTGGCCATGGGTGAAGTTCTTAACTTTTTTTCCAGTGTCAAGGTCTGCATTAGGAAATAAGTATCCTATTTTGAGCTAGAAAAGGACCTCAGAGGTCATCTATTACTCTTCTTCCTCATCTTATAGAAGATGAAACAAGCTCTACAAGGTCTAGATGGGGTGTGAAGTCACCAAGGTAGTACATGTCAGAAGCAGGATCTGAACCAAAAGTCTTTCCACAACACCCTGTAAATCTACCTCTTGAAAGAACTGTGAGGTTCAAATAAGCTTCTTTCAATACTCAACTAAACTCCCACCTTCTGTAGAAGACCTTTCTCTGTTCCTCCTCCTCCCACCAGTTGCTACTACTTTCCTTTTAAAATTTCCTTCCCTATTTAGATATTTATATGTTGTCACCCCCATTAGATATGAGGAAATAAATGAAGTGAACTTTTAGGCTACAAAATGCCATATGAATACGAGATATTTTTGTAATTAATTGAAGCAATACCTTCCCTTTGTACAGGGTTTAATGAGTTGCTAAGTCTTATCTCATTCGAACCTTGGGGCAAGATAGACTTTGCAATTGTTGTCATCCCCATTTTCTAGAAACCAAGACTCAGGATGAGAAATAACTCCTTCTGGATTGCATAGCTTATGACTGTCAGAGATGGAACTTAAGCCTAGAAGGGAACTCCCACCCCATGCTCAGTGCTCTTCCTGCTCTGCCAGTGTACACGTAAATGAGTGATGTTCAGAACTTACTTGACAGAAAACACAAGGACGTGGGTGACCTCACTCTCAATGTGTTAAAGACTGCCCAGAATTAGAAAAGAGGTCCACAAAGAGCAGACTGGAGGTGTTGAAGAAACTTAACAACTTCCCAGTTTTCCCAAGGGCTGCTTTGACACTTTAGGTTGGACCACTATTTGATGACCATTGTGTCAGATACTAGGGCAAGGAGTGATGATGGAGAGAGGAGATCAAGAAGGGAGTCTCTATGGTATATTGTGGGGTATTGGATCAACTATGTGACCCAGGCAAGTCACCTAAACTCTCAGCCTCAGTTGTCTCATCTGGAAAATGAAAGGATTAGATTTAGATAGCTTCAAAAGATACTTCTGGTTTTAAATATATGTTAATGAAATTTTATTCAATGATGTGTCCTGACTGGCAAATATTGGGTAGAATTGTGCTAGCCTCTATTTTCAAGTTTTATTGCTTTTAAAGCCCTTTTCTCTGGGCCCTTTCAGTGGATGAATTCTTGCCCTTTACCCAATTCCAATTCCAGTTAAGTGTGATGTCTTTTCTGCACTGAGAAAATCACCCAAGGTGGCATTCCTTAGTGTGAAATGTTCTTTACAGTTTCCAAGAAAGCTCATAAAAGTGATTAGGGTCAATCAGTCCTATCTTTGTAGATTTTAGCAGGGACACAGAGTACTATAATTCCTAAGTCATCCTAAGTAGTCTACAACTTAACAACAGTAGGATCTGGGGAGAATACAATCCAAAGGGCAAGTGGTAATGAGATCTCTTTGAAAGCCCCTGGACAAGGGTGGAGAGATAATAATCAATCCTCTATTAAAGTGAAGAAACAAAAAGCTAGAAAAACTTCTCTTGGAAAGACCAACCAACTAAGTAAAAAGACTTAAATGGCCAGATTCAAACTCTTAAGTCTTTTCAATGAAGTCCCAAATAATATATCATTTACCTCCATGCTGCACTCTTTTACTCTTCTGGACTTCATCTATAAACTCCGAGAAACCTCTTCACCCTAGAGGAACACTTGAATCCTGGATCTCACCCATTTGGAGTATTATATTCATCACCTTGGGGCTTCTCTCTCTGATAAGCCAGTTTCTTCCAGAATGTCCTTTTTAAGAAGAAGCTTCAGTTAGTCACCATATCTCTGTTTCTTCCCAGACTGCTTCTGACTCCCCAAGACTGTCTTGATACCTTCATCTCTTTTTCCTTTCCCATCATTTTCCCACTTTTCTGTGTTATGGGACACATAGGTGGTGCATTGGATACAGTACTGAGCCTGAAGTCAGGAAGATTTATCTTTGTGCATTCAAATCTGGCCTCAGATATTTATTAGCTCAGTCACTTAATCTTGTTTGCCTTAGTTCCTCATCTGGATGAATGAACTGAAAAACAGGAGACCACTCCAGTATCTTTGCCAAGAACACTCTAAATGGAGTCATAAAGAGGCAGACAGGACTGAAATAACTGCCCAACCTTCCCCCATTGAGTTCCTTGAGGGCAAGGATTGTCTTTATTTCTCCTTATATTTGTATCTCTAATGCTTAGCACAGTTCTGGCACAAAGCAAGATTTGTTGACTTGAGATTATTATCTGATTTATAACACTAGGTCCCAAAAGGCTGGAATTGCTCTTAAAATGTTTAAGAAGCAACATTCAAAATTACTCCATTTGCTATAACCAATATAAGCAGGATATAGGGCTGACTGGTGGAGAACCTCTCTTTTCTCAGAGTTACTCGTCAAGACAAAATTCCCACAAATAGCACAGAATTGATCTGTTATGTTTTGGTCTCAGGGGCTGCACTGAGGGCACAATCATCTGTGAACTGTAAGTTGTACACACCAACTCTCCCTCCACTT
Source organism: Gracilinanus agilis (assembly GCF_016433145.1). Taxonomy (NCBI): domain Eukaryota; kingdom Metazoa; phylum Chordata; class Mammalia; order Didelphimorphia; family Didelphidae; genus Gracilinanus; species Gracilinanus agilis. Next base: position 25,918,764 of record NC_058131.1, read on the forward strand.
TAGTCTTGGCTTGTAACCTTTTCAAGTTAAATAATTTACCATCAATGTGGTAGCTGATCTTCAGGCTGTTTTCAACCTCATTGAAGGTATCTGATAACATCACTGAAGACACCATACTAAAAAGCACGGGAGCAAGCACAAAGCTCTGCTTCATCCCATTGGTAATTAGCAAAGTGCAGGAGCATAATCCATTATCCAGAACCCATGCAAGCCTGCCATCATGGAGTACAATAATGATGAACTCCAGGCAACCAAATTTGGCCATAATCTTTGATACACCCTCATGATTGATGGTATCAAAGACCTTGATCAGATGGACAAATATTCTATATACCTATGTTCTGTTCCTGGAATTTCTTTTGGTGGTGACTGGTGGCAAATACCATATTGATTGTCCTTTGGCATTTTCTGATGCCACATCTTCGAGGTGAAGGATCAGCCTATTAAAGATGACTGGCAAGAATCTTGCCAGCAATGACTGAGAGAAATCCCCTGCTCTGGGCTTGTCATAGTATAATATATTTCCTTTTCTTTCTATAAAAGAGGGATAAAGATATCACCTACCACATGGGTTGTTGTCAGAATCAAATAATAAATATAGATCTCTTTTGCAAACCTTAAACTGCTATTCAATAATGTTAGCCATTATTTTTCTTCCTATATGCCCCCATATGTATTTTTCTTTGCAACTTCATCTCTTCAGGACTAGGTATCAAGGACTAAGTTGTTACAAAATCACAGAAATTCACAATTAGAAGGGACTCAGAGAGCAGTTCCTTCAAACCCTTACCTGAACAATGTCTCTCTCCTATTTGCCTAACAATTATCTTCTACCTTTGAAACTCCAAGGATTTTGAAAAACAAATAAATAAAATAACGAAAAAACTAGAAAAAGACCTCAGAAGCAACACAGTCTAAAACAGTCTTATTGAAGATGAAGATGCTGAGATTTTGGAAGGTTAAGGGATTTAGCCAAGGTCACAATGCAGCATCAGAGGCAAAATCTGAACCCAGAGTTGCTGACACACTAGAACAACTATTATATCCAGTCTATCCTAGTTCAGGGAAAAGAGGCCCCTAAAGATGAAGTATTGAAAAAATATGCATAGTATAAGACCAAAGGATTTAAAGTAAGAAGACCAAGGGTAGCTACAGAATCTAAATGAGTCAGAAGAGCTGGTTGGTTATTAAACTCAGAGAAACCCTGGATTGGAGACTCACCGCAACTTAATGGACAAAATTGACCTTTTAGGAATCCTCTTAGATATTCTGAAGGGAAGTATTATTCCCAACACATGACCTACATGGGGTTGAAAAAGCACTTTTCTTTATGGTGTATACCTTGGACTATAGAAATGTGCTTATATTCAGAGCCCTGTAATAGATCAGGATGCTATTGTTATTATAAAGCAGGAAAGTATAGAGGAGGTAGAAAAATGACTGCAGTGTAAAATTCATTGTTGGGAAGTGAATGTGATGTAAAATTAAAAAAAACCCTCATTAATAACAATTTTGTCTTGTTTTGTTTTGTTTTAAGGAAACATGGAATTAGCATTTGGATTTGCATAATGTTACCTACCCTGCACAGCAGGCTCATGAGAAGCAAACCAAATTGGAGAGACTAGCCTGCCAGTATTTCTTATGTAGAGGGATTTTGGATACTTAAACTAGATTCAGAAATATTTGCTGCAGTCTCAGAGAATTAGGTATTCCTGTTTTCACATTCTTATCTCTTCAAGCCTTCTCTTCAATAATCCAGAGACACAGTTAGGACTAGTTCAGGGTGATGGAATATCTTGGATGATCACCAGGTAGAAAAAAAGCACATGTGCATGAATTAGAGCACCTAATTTTAGCCCAAGTAGAAATCTTTCTTATCCTTATATTTTCAATAAATAGTTTATTTTTCACCTTCATTTTTATACTACACAAAGATGGAGGACATGGCATCATTCTCTTCCCTACCAAGTTCTTGTAATGCCTGAAATGCTCCCATTAAAAAACTTCAATCATAGAATCATATACTGATAAAAATCACATATCTGGAAACAATCTTAGAGAACATCTAGACCAAACACCTTCCTGAAGCATGGATCTCTTTAAAAGAATGAAAAATCTTTTGGACTATGAGCGTTTTTCAGTGTCCTGAACTGCCTTTCCTCTTCCCACTTCAATTATGCAAAGGGCAATAATTATAATGATGATGCTCAGTTACTTATATGGGTCCATAGTCTTATCAACAAGGATATTACTGCCAATGTTAAGATCACAACTCAACTCCAATGACCTATTATCTGCTACTCTTGTCCGTGTCCTCCCATAATTCTTACAAGGTGGGAAGGTGGGGGTCACCCAACATGCTGAACAATTTCCTCAGTTTCTTGTTACATCTGGAGGTTGTCTGTGGCAAATTCAGGCTGCCCATCAGTTATCACTTGAAGTTCTCATTGCATGACCAGCATTAATTTATACTCAAACATTTCCCATAGGACATCTTTTTTACTAGGTCTTTATTGAAATCATATTTGTTATTAGAAATGTTTGGCTCATGCTCTCCATGAATGAAAATAAAAATAGTTCATACTTAAGTGATTTATTAGCATTAGATCCTCCCAATGATTCTGTGTGGTATGTGCTTTATTATCCCTGTTTTACAGTTGCAGAAATTGAGGGAGAGAGGTCAAGGGCTTGACTAAAGGCTGCAGAGTAAGTATATGTCTCAGATGAAATTGAAATCTGATCTTTCTCATTCCAAGGCTAGTATGTCCTCCAAAATACTTTTGGAAAACTTTATCATCTTGTACTCTGGATGAACAAGATGAGGAGTCATGGGAGATGTGAGAAGTTAAGGGATATGTCCTACAGGGACGAATCAGTAAGATTTGCCTGAAAGTCAACTTTCCTTTCTCCATTATTTGGCCCAGGGTTGGCCCACCTACACAATGGGAAAGCATGTCAGAACTTGGCAAAGGCTGATGTACACTAGGGAACAGATTGATACTAGATTGGGTTGTAAGGATCCCAGCAATCCTTCACATGTGAGGTTCTGGCTCTTTTAGGTTCTATAGGCAGGATCCAACTGGTGCTTTACCAGCTTACTTAAAAGTGGTTTCATTGGACCTCTACCACAGAACTAATTCATCAGCTCAAACATCCATCAACGGATACAACTTTTTTTTTCCTTCTTCCTTTCAGTAGCTCTACTGTCTTCTTTGTCTCCCTAGGTTTGCTTCCAAAAGAGTTTCATTTGAAGATGTTGCCATGTGGGGTCAGTCTACCTTTGAAGGTTGGCTTCTGATAGTTGAAAATGTTTGCTATCAGCTTCTATAATTGATTCTTTAGATGCACTTCCCTGAAGTCCAATATAGGGGACAGATAGGGTAACATATGGCAAAGGAGATAGCTTAATGTCCTACCAATGTGAGAAATGCCTCTCTTTGTAGAAGAGGTGAAGAATCTCTGAATCATAGACCAGAACTTGGCCCTTTCATTATTTCGCCCTGCCCCCAGTGTAATTCTTCTGTAATCACTTCAACCACAACATAAAGAACAATTTTTTCTCTTGATGGGTCACCAAGATTAATCTATTCATCCACTTACAACTGAGGTTTTCAAAGCTTTAGGATAAAAAGAATTTTAAAAGCTACGAACAGTGGTTGGTTAATTAGGATGAAATTCAGAGCTGGGAGAGCCCTTCAAGATCATCCCTTCCACCCTTCTCAGAAGAAACTGAGACCTGAAGTTGGCAAAGTGAATTGCTGAAGGACACAGATATAGAGGCAGAATTTGAATGCAAGTTCTGACTCCCAGTAAAGCCTTATTTCCATCAGCTTATACTACTAAGTTGAGTTGTTCTTCATAAATGAAAAGGACAAAAATGGCATCACCGGGTGATGTCTTTGGACTAATGCATAAATTAGATTTAAGTGAGGCAGTGTTGCTCAGAGTTGTTGAATTTACTCTCTTTTCCAGATTTATCCAAGTCCAATGACAAGACAAAAGGCAAGACAACCATCAATGGCTGGGGATGAAGGGATGTCCTTGGCCTCTGTTGATATTTAACCAAACTCTAAGCCTTCCATAATGCCTGCTTCTATCACCTTTATGATTATTGAAACAAATAGTTTGGACAAGCCACTTAACTCTACTTGCCTCAGTTTCTTATCTATAAAAATAAACTGAAAAAGTAAATGGCAACCTACTCCAATATCTTTGCCACGAAAATCCCAATTGGAGTCACAAAGAGCCAGACAGATGCAACTAAAAAATTGAATAAGCAACAAAAAAAATTTACAAATATGGAAAACAAGGCCCTAAAAGGCTATATATAGTGGGAACAAGAGTTTAAGATTGTGACATTCACATATTTCTCAGAAAAAAAAATATTTCTATTACACAACTGTCAGTGAGAAAACTTTCATAAGCACCCATGTGACCATGAGCCATCCCTTTGGCAAAGTCTTCTTTGTTCTGTTTACATGTAACATCTGGTTAGGTCTAGGTATTGTAGGGGGGAAAAGGGGGCTTTATGGGTTCAATATATTAAAAGATAGTCACCAGAGGATTGAACTATTGTCAATCCTCAATTAAGAATAATCTCAAGTCAAAATTGACTTTTATGGAAGTTTATTTACAATTAAGAAGAGAGGTGAAATAAGGAAATAAGAATCTAACCCATTAAGTTATTTATTATAATCCTCAAATTAATCCAGATAGATCTTAACCCTCAACCTGAGAGTCAGAGGGCCAGAGGCCCGGAGGTGAATGGAGCAAAACTTCATTCACTGAGTCTACTAAAAGGAATTTCTTAAGAGAAGTTCAGGAAGATTCAATCAGTCTTTAAACTAACCATGTGGAATTCAAAGAAGATATTTAAAGCAGTCTCACCAGAGTTTCAGCATTCCAACACTCCTCCGTGAACCAGAAAAGGTCTGTCACCAGACACTCTCTTCAGCTGAACATCTCTCACTCACTCAACTCCCTCTTTTTAAAGGGATCACTTATGCATCACTTCCTGTGCCTCCCTCCTACTTTGCATGTCCAATTACAATAGATGATTCTCATAGTACTACCTAGGGGTCAGTCAGTTGATTCTGATTTATTACCCTCTCTATCACATGTGGGTTATGCACCTCCCAGAATTAGAGGTGCTCTCACCTTTGGTGATTAAATCTAAAGATGGGCAGTGTAGACTTAATCTAATTATCACAGTATGTTATGGAGACCACGGTGTCTTGTTGGTGCCCAGGTCTGCCCTTCTAAGTAAGCTCCCCCAATAAAATGGGTTTACTCTTATCCTGGCTTGGACTACCTCTTTCTTCTCTATTTAGTTATCTTCTCACATCGGTGGGATTGTCCTTGTAGACAGTCTGCCCCCTGAAGATAACACATTGGCTCAGACACATGGATCATGTGCTCATAAATGGAATGCATTATTTCCAAACTTCATAAGCCAATCCTAAGGAAAACCATTTCTTTGGCCTACATAATGTTCTTTCAATTCCAATCATTCATCTCCATTCAAGCTGTTCCCAGCAACTGCCTTGGGAGCTTAGGACATAGAACACATCAAATAATGAATTCAACAACCCATTAATAAGTCGGTCCTAGTTACAGACCCTGAGAGAAATACAAAATTCAGCTCATCTGATCTTAAAGAGCCTGGGTAGTTCTTCTGCTAAGTCTTCAGACTTTTTCATACAAAGGTCTAGATTTCAAGTCTCTGTTTAAATGGAAAATCACTGCTATATGGACTAAATGGTCCCTGAGGTACTCTCTAGTTCTTAAAATCTGAGATTGAGTTTAGAGCTGAAATACAACTACTAGCTAGCATTTTTATAATACTTTAAAATTAGCAAATCACTTATAGGCATTATTTTATTTGAAAGATCATGTAACCCAGAAACTTCCTCATTTTATAGATGAGGAAACTGAGGCCTATAGAGGTAATATGAAGTCATTTGCCAAGGGACACAATGTGAATTAAAAAATGGCACATCTGGAATTCAAGTCCCAGGTCCTCTGAATTGCCATCTATTCCTTATTCCAATGTGCCACACTGCCTAGATACATTTAAATAGTACAAAAGAGCAGGTTTACTGTGACCCAAGTATATGGGAGTGGAAGAATAGGAAGGTCCTAGTCAGGGTAGATTTTTTTAAACAGTACACCATTCTATAAACAGGTGACGTCTAATACCCAATCAATGACTGAAGTGGGGAAGGAAGGAGATCATTAATTAGTGTTGAGGTACTTGGGAGTCATATAGTCAGTCGCCATATAGTCAGTCATAAAGGGAACATTCACAGGAAGATTGAAGCCAAAGGGATGACGGCAGAGAACAAAAGGGTGACCATGACCAAAGCCACTGAGGAGAGAGCATGACCTGGTAGTTGGCAAATGGGAGCCAAAAAAGGTAAGGAGACTACTCCTTTTAAAAGATGGGAGGGCCCGTTTGTATCAAACATCATACCTGTTGTCAGATGGTTTAAAGGCATTGAACATTTTTGCTGATATTTTTTTCTTCTTCCCTTTTTTTTTCCTTTTGCAAAATTATTTGTCAAAAAGAATGGCTTGGAGGGGAAAATGTGTGTGATATTAAAACAAAATATACAAATTAAGTTTAAATTTTTAAGGGAAAGTAAAAGGGTGATATAATTGTGTCACATGAATAGCATGTTAGTGTGGAAAGATCACTGGATTTGGAGTCAGAGAGCTTCAGTTCTCATACCATCTGTGTAACCTACAGTAAAGTCACTTGACAATCTCAATTTTTTCCCCTCTATAAAACAAAAGGGTCAGATTAAATTATTTCTAAATTCACTTCCAACCCTGAAACTGTGATCCTGTGATTTGGAAAGAGGAAAAGAAAGAAGGGGATAAAAGTAGTGAAATAGTCTGGAATTTGCATTGAAAAGCTTGAAATATGTCAGCCTTTTTTCCTGGCTCTCATAGAAATGGGAAAAGGAAGAAAGAGTGGCCATCACTGGTTAAGGCTTCCAGATATATGCTATTTTTAGACAACCTCCATTTTCAGTTAAAGCAAGGAAATGAAGCAAACCTTGAAAAAAGCTTTAAAGCAGTGATTCCCAAAGTGGGCGCTGCTGCCCCCTGGTGGGAGCTGCTGCAATCCAGAAGGTGGTGATGGCCACAGGTGCATTTATCTTTCCTATTAATTGCTATTAAAAAAATTTTTTTTAAAAATTAATTTCCAGGGGGCTAAGTAATATTTTTTTTTCTGGAAAGAGGAAGGTAGGCCAAAAAGGTTTGGGAATCACTGCTTTAAAGGGTAGGAGGCAGTTCATTGATAATAGAGCAAACATTTCAGTGGGTACCACAGAATAGGCTAGGACAGTGATGGGCAAACTATGGCCTACAGGCCAGATGCGGCCCCCTGAAATGTTCTATCCTGCCACTCAATATTATTCCTAATCTGACGAATACAGTGAGGAGGATACAATACAATGACACTTTGAAAGATTTGCCTTAGAAACAGATGGACAGATGAGCATTTCCTTTCCTTTGGCCCCCTCTTTAAAGTTTGCCCATCACTGGGCTAGGAGATAAGGGGTCTTTGTTTGAAGAGGGCCTAGGAAAGAGAGGTGATGATCTGAACAAAGGCCAAGAAGAGCTAGTTGGTGCACAGAGTATACATAGAAGACAGTGAGACAATGTTTGTAACAAATATCAATTACACTAATGAAAGCTTCCATTTCTAAATAGCTTCAAGGTTTACAAAGCACTTTGTCAAATTTTCTTCTTACATAGACTCTGTGATTTTTGGTACCATATCACTCTAAGGAATTTAATTTAGGTGTTTGTCTAAAATATGAGAATTCTAAAGTAATATTGTGCTCACCGTTTAAAAAATATAGCTCAAGTCAAGTGACTTTTAGTAGTTTTTATTTACAAAGAGGTGAAAAGAGTGAACATAGAGAAATATAAGAATAGAGTAGAGAAAATGTCTATCCTATCACACTAAATGGTGCTCCAGTATCCGACTCAGCCCTTGCAGGGCTTGTTAACCCTCAGCCAAAGGACCCAATGGTGTCTTATGGAAAGATTCCACCAACACAGCCTCCTCCAGGAGAAGGAGGCCTCTCTGGAACTAATCTCTCCAGATGCCAAGAAGGGAAGGCCAATCAGTCACTCACCCAAAATGAAGTCCAAAAGAGAAGATCCAAAGCCACCTTCAAGAAGCAGTCCATGACCCAAGGTCCCAAAGTCAAGGTCCAAGTCCAAAGCCACCTCCAAGGGGTAAGTCACCAGCCCAAAACTCAAGCCTAAGATTCCAGCCCAAGACCACTTGGACAGGAAGTTCAGGACTTTTATAGTCCTTTTTCCACATCACTTACTGTCCCTTCCCCTCTTCACAGGGGCCAATCACAGCTTCCAAATTGCCTATCACTGCCAAGGTGGGAAGTGTCTGGATCCACCTCTCATCCTCTCAGGGTGTAAACTCTTATCAAAGGATTTACATGTTTCTGGCTGATTGAGTTAAAAAGGTAGAGTTCTCCAAGTAAGTGATTTGTGAACTCCCTTACTTAGTGTTAAGTAGGGGTGTTAAAGTTTTTGGTTGATTAATTCAAAATAGATAAAGATAATAAAGAATTCCCTTTCCACCTAACCATCTCTGTTTTAGAGATGAGGAAACTGAGGTTCAGAGAAGGTATGTGTCTATCAGGATCACACAGTAAGTAAAGAACCACTAAGAGGAGAAGTTAATGGTAATGTGAACAGGTGATACTGGTTTATAGAATTCACTGGCCCTGAAATTTTATCCAGCATGTAGAATGTTAATGTTTCAAAATCTCTCTACCTAACAGATGCTTTCTAGACCACTTAGATGAGTCTGCAGAGATTCCAGCCTAGGAAAGTGGCATGGAAAGCCATTCCCAGCAGTTCTATGCCCCACATTGAAGAAGGAGACAGAGCAGTTGATGTGGGACCAACATGCCATTCCCAAATGCTCTTTACCTTGAGTATGAGTCCAGCTGGTCTACAGAAGAACAAGCTGCTGAAATATCCCTCCTGGACATCACTGGGGTGCTTCCAAAGAGTTAAAATGCCCTAAAAACCTACACCAAACTTCCACACTCTGGTTTTCTCTGTAATGCTCTCCAGTTACCAGAGAGGAGGGAGAAATAGTTCCTGACTCATCTTTTCTCAATGTCTCCTGAAACCATGTTTTGAACTTGTGTTCCTTTTTTTTTGAGACACGAAAGGCAATATAATTTAATTATCTGAAGCCCCAGCTTTATTGATAATCAAGAAGGGCTGTAATTGTGTCATCTGGAAATATGGAGCGTATTTGATTATGGACTTCAGAATCCAAGCCATAACTAACTAAATTATTTGCTGACCTTTCGCCACATGAAAATGTTGGCTGTGTTAGCCAAGGTCGACTGAGTGTCTTGGTAGTCCAGTCACAGAGCTGCATTTATTTTACTGAGAAATTAGGAGTTTTACAAATGTGAATATGACAAGGGTCCTGCCCTCAGTGAGTTTCCATTCTCATGAGAAGTTTCATGTTATTGCTGCTGCTGATTTTATTGTTTTAAGGGATTTTAAGAGATATAACATAATTCCGTGTTATGAGGAACTCAGTAATCAAATTCCAGCCACTGTTGCCATCAGTTTTGTAACTTATACTGCTAAAAAGTTACATGGGGGCCAGAGAGGAGGCTCAAGGGATAGAGAGCTATGCCTGGAAAAAGGAGGTCCTGGGTTCAAATCTGATCTCAGACACTTCCTAGCTGGGTAACCCATTAACCCCATTACTTAGACCTTACCATTTTTCTGCCATGGAACCAATGCCTAGTATTGATTCTAAGACATAAGGTAAGAGTTTTTTTTTTAATTACCTACTGTCACTGAAAAATTAAGTGACTTTACAAGGATCATATAGCTTGTATGTGTCTATATGTCACAGGTGGGATTAAAAGCAAGTCTTGTGGGCAGCTGGGTAGCTCAGTGGATTGAAAGTCAAGCCTAGAGATGGAAGGTCCTGGGTTCGAATCTGACCTTAGATACTTCCTAACTGGGTAACTCAGGGCAAGTTCATTAATCCCCATTGCCTAGCCCTTACTACTCTTCTGCCTTGGAACCAAGATACTATATTGATTCTAAGAAAGAAAGGAAGAGTTTTAAAAAAAATTATAGCACAGATTTTCATCACTCCAAGATGAGTTCATTATTTTAAAACACCATGTTACCTTTCCTATCATACCCACATCCTCAACTCATATTATATGCATTAAATCTTCCCTGAGAAAATCCTAGTTCCTCTCAAGAGTATTATAGCCTTAGAAGGGGGAAGGCATCCACACAAATGATCTCACTTAATAGATGAGGAAACTGAGACCCAGAGAATAAGGTTTCTGAGATATTTTACCAGGAGTGAAGATGGGCAGCAGAGCTATCCATATTGTCACAGTTTTTTTCTGTCTTATCATAGAGATCACTGGTGTTAAATGTAGAAGATTGTAGATGTAGAAATTATATGTATCCCCCATAGTCATGGGCAGTTTGGTGACACAATAGCGTGCAGGATCTGAAGACAGTACTATTCACCTTCATGAGTTCAAATCTAGTTTCAGACAAGCACTTTGTGTGGGCAAGACACGGGGTAAGTCACTTAACACTTCTTGCCCAAGTTTCCTTATCAAAATGGACTGGAGAAGTAAATGGCAAACTATTCTAGTACCTTTGCCAAGAAAACACCAAATGGGGTCATGGATAGTTGGACCCAATTGAAATGACCAAAAACAATCTAAAACCATTGAATAGGAAGAGGTCCCAGAGGGCACCTAGTCTAACCTGTGCTCAAACACCAATGTCTGCTACAATATTCCCACCAAGTGGGCATCCTGCCATTGCTTGAAGAACTCTAGGAATGAGGAAACTCACTACCTCCCAAGACAACCCCTCCTTTTTGGGGACATCTCTAAATGATAGGAAGCTTTTTCCTTTATAGTGCATGAACACTAAATTTTCTTCCTTCAAACTACCTTCAAACTATCAAAGTAACTATCACCAGTGTGCTGCACCTACAGTTAGGGAGATGAGTTCAAATTTGACCCCACACATTTTCTAGCTGTGTGACCCTGAGCAAGTCACTTTGTCTCTCAGCTTCAATTTCCTTAACTATAAAATGGGAATTGAAATACCTACCTTTCAGTAGTGTTGTGAGGATCAAATGAGGTAATATTTGTAAAGCATTTAGCACAATGCCTTGCACATAGTAGGTGCTTAATAAATGTTTGTTTCTTCCCTTCCCTCCAGTTCTAAGTCCCATCAGGGTAAGTGCATCCTTTCTTTTACTGGGCAGCCCTTTTAATATTTAAACACAATTCTAATCCCCACCTCTGGCTTCCCTTCTCCAGGTGAAGTAATCTTAGTTCTTGTGATCAAGTCTCATATGATATAGACTCAAGGCTCTTCCCCAACCTGGTTTCTCTCCTTTGGACTCTCTAGCTTATTAATATCCATCCTAAGTTCAAGAACTGAACAGAGCACTCTAAATCTATTGTAATCAGGGCAGAATACACTGGGGCTTTCCCCTCCCTCATCCTGGAAATTTAAGCTAGCCAGGCTTTTATAGGCTTAGGCCAATTGGCTACAATGGAGGCAGGGAGGAAATGCAGGGCTGAGGCTACACTGCACCTGAATAGTCTGTCTATGAGGCTAGATCTGGGCTCCAGAGTTCTCCATGGTTGCCAGCAGTGCCCAATGTGAGAATGCAGCATGTGGGACTTTTTCCAAGTTCATGGAGACACAGGATCCTGGGCCTACAAGAGACCTCAGAGTCCATCTGTTCTAATCCTCCATTTTTAAAGGGAAGGAAACAGGTCTAGAGGCATTAGATGACTCATCCAAGGTCACAAAAGCAAGTGTCAGAGGAATATTCTGACTTCGCATTCAGTATCTTTGCCCGTATACTATGCTGTCTCCATGCTGCAACTTTCAAGCTATTACTACTCTATTGTCAGTTAAGATGAACTTTAGTTCCTGGAATTTTCTTTTGCCTGGTTCTCTTTGAAAGCCAAGTCATTCTTATTCAGCATGACCTGTGAGGTCAGAGAACAATCTGGGCCCCCCATGATAAAGATGTGGGTGTCAGGCTGTGTCATTATGGATTTAAGGATTTGAAAAGAACACATTAAATTATCTATTTCAGCATACTCAGACTTCAGGCTGGTCAGGTGTTATTATTTCTGTTTCATAAATGAGATAACTGATGTCTGCATCGATGACTGCAACAATATGTATGCAAATAATACTAAATAAAATCAAAGACTATCTACTTTAATAATGAAAGTTGGGTCTGAAGAAGAGAGAAAATGCATTTTCCTTCTTTGCAGAAATAAGGGACAATGGGTATAGAACATTGTATACACTGTCAAACCCAGTCAAAGGGCTAGTTTTTGCAGAATTATTTCCTCCTTCTCTCTCCTCTTCCTTCCTTCTTTCCTTCCTTCCTTTCTTTTCCTTTTTCTCTTTCTTCATTGTCTTTATTTTCTTCTCTTCCTTCCCTTCCTCCTTCCTTCTTTGTTCCTTCCTTTCTCTTTCTTTCTTTTTTCTTTCTTGTTTCCTTTTTTCTCTTCCCCTCTCTTTCTTTTTCTCTTCCTCTTTCTCCCTGCCTTCCTTCCTTTCTCTCTTTCTCCCTTCCTTCCTTTCTTTATCTCTTTCCCTTTTTCCCTTCCTTCATTTCTAATTCTTCTTTCCTTCCTTTCATTCTATTTATTCATTGGTTTATTTATATATTTTTCTTCCTTCCTTTCTTTCTTCCTCTTTGTTAGAAGAAATGACTCCCTAGAAAATAGAGGAAAGATTCATTTGGGAATTAAGCCAATGTAAAAACCAAGCTATATCAAATTTTTCCTTTGAGATAGGCACTTAATAGAAATTTACATTACGAAGTTCATTAGATTTAAAGGCAGAAAAGATGGACTTGATTCCCAGTTTTACCACATAGTACAATGTAAACTTGAGAATCACTTTATCTAACCCAAACTCAGTTTCTTCATATAAAAATTGGGTTGGACAAAGGATAGCCTTTAACTTTCCTTTCACATCTAAATCCATGATCCTATAAAGAAATAATCTTGAGGTTCCCTTCTTGCTCTAAATTCTAAGACACTAAACTTACACAAGGTCACCAATGTGAAAGATATAGACAGCAGTTGGCATGAGCTTCCCTATCATACTTCTTTCATGGCAGGAAGTGAATCAGCCAAAATGTTCTTTCACCGGGACAGCACGTCTCACCTCCTTGTCTTTGTGTTTCTTCTCTGGTTGGACTGGTTTTGCTTCTACTCTTTTGTCAAGCCTGACTCATCATAGCTACCTACTGAAAGACCTCTAACAGGGTCCTGCTTCTTCTCAGACCTTCTTCAGCACTATTACATGAGCAGATAGATTATTGAGTGAGTCAAAAAGGCACTGAATACACATGGGTTGGGGTGGACATGACTGGGGATGTAGACTCGAAACTACCAAACCAATGCAACTATCGACAATTTGGAAATAGGTCTTGATCAATGACACATGATAAAACCAGTGGAAATGTGCGTTGGCCATGGGTGGGGAGAGTGCAGGGGGTGAGGGGAAAAGTAGGAGCATGAATCATGTAACCATGTTAAAAACGAATATTAATAAATGTTTAAAAAAAGAAATATAAAAAAATATAAAATTTAAAAAAAGGCACTGAATAACTGAATAATCAGGAAATCCTAAATAACAAACTTTGTCTAAAATGGAGACTAGAAAAAGTTGTCCCTATTGATTGCCTCTCTTCTTCCACCAAGTGTCTTCTCTCCTCCCTATGATGAATATTTTGTGCAAGCCTCCTCATACAAGAGGCTTCATTTCCCATCTCCATGCCTTTATATGGCCTACCCCTACACCTGGGAAAATTTCCCTTCTCAAATCCCCTCCTTTAACATTCTATTTTCTTTGAAAACTCAGCCTCTACTATCTCCCCACTCATATCCTAGCTGTTAGCATCTTCCTCTCAGAGATTACTATCTATCTATTCCATCTACATTTTGAAAATCCTTATTTATGAACATATGCTCTCTTCCATTAGAATGTGATTTTCTTATTGGTGTGGGTTTTTTAAAACTTTTTTTATTGAGTGACAGCTACAATAGCAGCCACCACAGCCATGGTAGTAGCATGATCAGACGAAAATGGTGAAGGAAGAAACACTCAAAGCCTACCAACCACATTACGAATGACCACAAAAGAACAAAAATGCCTCAAAATCAATATTGGAGTGGAAGAACCAACAAAAGAGGTAGTAAAACAGTGGTCAGGCCCAGAACAGAGAAAGCCAATTTTCAGGGGATAAGGGGAAATCAGAAGTAAAATTGAATGGAGAATATAAGCCAATTCCCACCCCATCTACTGTGCCAGGTTCTGAGTTTGACCACAGGCCAAGGGGATCCTGGGATTCTGCCTAAGCTAAAGGCAGAACACCTCACACCCATCCTTGAAGTCCCAAACTCTGGCACCAGCCCACAGTGAGGCCCCAAAGTCAATAGCACTTGGCCTGCAATGAAGCCCCTATTCCCAGAGCAAAATAGCTCACAGTGCTTTAATCCTATAAGCCAACAGCCATTTTCAGAACTCTCAGGCTAAGCAAAAAAAAAAAAAAAGCTGGGAAAAGGAGCAAACAGAAAAACAAACACCTAATCATAGTAAATTTTTACAAGACACAAAGAAGAGTAAAACTTTGATTCAGTAGAAAAGTAAGAGCAAAGCAACCACCTTCAAAACTTCAAACAAAAGTAGGAATTGGTCTCAGGCAATGAAAAAGTTCATAACAGAATTAAAATAAAAGAGGTGGAAGAAAAATGGGAAAAAGAAATGAAAATAATGCAAAAATAAAATATCAGTTTAAAAAACAAAATTGGTCAAATGTAAAAAGAGGCACAAAAATCCAATGAAGAAAAGAGTTTTCTGAAAAACAGAATGTACCAAATGAAAAGGAAGATCAAAAGACCAGGGATGAAAATTAGTCTTTAAAAATTAGAATTGGCAAATAAAAGTTAATGATTTCATGAGGCATCAAGAAACATGAATCAATGAAGTAGAAGGGAATACAAGAAGGTGATGAGCAATGCTTGAACATCACTCTCATTGGAATTGCTACAAGATGGAAATAACATTCGAATTCAGGTATATAAATCTATCTTTCTTAATAGGGAAGTAAAAGGGGGAGCAGGAACAAAAAAAAAAGAATTGACAGACAAAAGGGAGGGAGTATTCAGTCAAGAAAACAGAAACAAAAACATTTGTGAACAATGAAAGAGTAACTGGAGGAAAGAAATAGATAAATGGGGGGAAATACGATGAAGAAATCAGAGATGGGGAAAAGAACCTACTTGAACAAAAATATTTTTAGCAACTCGTTCTGTAGTGGCAAAGAACTGGAAATTGAGGAAATGTCTATCACTTGGGGAATGGCTGAACAAGCTGTGCTATATGGTTGTAATGGAATATTGTTGTGCCATAGGAAATGATGAACAGAATGAGTTTTATTTATAGATTTATATGAGTTAATGCAAAGTGAAGTAAGCAAAACCAGGAGAACTGTGTATACAGTAACAGAAATATTGTACAATAATCAACTGTGAAGCACTAAACTATTATCAGCAAAATAAGGTTCCAAGATAACCCTGAGGGACTCATGAGAAAAAAAAAATCCACAGCCAAAGACAGAACTATTGGAATCCAATTGCAGATCAAAGTACACCATCCTTCATTCTATTTCCTTTATGAGTTTTTTTTTATTATATATGTGATAAAAGTCTTCAGTCGTAAAACAGGGAATATGGAAATATGTATTGCATGAAAGCACTGAAATAACCAACCTCAGACACTATATGACCCCAGTGATGTTAAGCTTTCTACCTTGGTTTCCCCATATGTAAAATGTGGATATAAAAGCTACCTCCCAGGATTATTCTAAGGATCAAATGGTATAATTATTGAGAAATGTTTAGTTGTATATTTATTTATTATTTATTATATTATAACATTATTATATTACACATATAATATTAAATATATTTATTATATTTAAGTACTATAGAAATATTCACTATTATTATTATCATCATTATTGGGCATCAATCTGCACATGCCACCCTTTTGATCAAAAATCTTTAGTGACTTCCTTTTATGTGCTAAATGAAGTTCAACTTCTTTACCTGGCATTCAAGGCCTTTAGCAATCTAGTGTCCCCATTCCTATCAAGCTTTATTTCATATTTCCCATGGTATTTTATAATCGGAAGGGACCTTAGGGTCCCACCCACTCCATTCTATAGATAAAGAAATGCACACTGAGCTTTTCCATTATTCTATCTGGTGGTGTCATTTTTGGATCATGACTATGTTGTGTACCAGGTTAAATATCTTTCCCAACTTTGTATCATCTGCAAACATGATGAGGCTGACTTCCAGGCCTTCATCCAAGTCACTGATAAAAATGCTAAACAATCCAAGACCTGGGCAAAGGTCCACTCCATTTGAAGTTCATAGCATCATAGATTAAACAGAAAAGCATCTCAGAGGAAATCTTGTCCAACTCCCTTAATTCACAAATGGAGAAACTGAGGCACAAGGAAGTTCAGCATCCAAGGTGGGATTTGACCTCAGGTTCTCTGATACCCCAGCCAAGACCATTTCATTTAGACCCAACTGTTCAACCAGTTCAAAGAGCTACCTGATTCTCCCATTGTCTAAGTAGTACATTTCAGATCTTGGGATGCCAGCCAAGTTTTCTGTCTTTTGAGCCAGTGAATGTCTTCCCTGTATGTGGTCCATGCTTCAGTCCCTGGGTCACAGAGTGGATTTTCCTACCTCTAATTCATTGCCTGTGTCCAATATCTTAGAATATCTTTCTATCCCATATCTCATGGGAGAAATCTTACTCAGTCTTCAAAGGCTACCTCATCCTAGTGCACCAAGTTGGGAAGGGCATTTTCTCCAATCCTCATAATCTCATGCTTGGACTTCTCTTGTGAAATTAGGCTATGCCATATTTTATAGCATATGTCTTCAATTCCTATAGCATACTGTAACCCCAATGAGAGTAGAGGATCACATCTTATCTGATCTCCAATTCTGATGTGACCCTGGTACACTGAATCTTGCATATCCTACTTACTTAATGAATATGTCCTTACTAGCTGGGCAAGTCATTTACCACTCTTTGCCTCAGTTTCCTCATCTATGAAATGAGATAGAGAAATAGCAAACAGCTCCAGTATCTTACCAAGAAAACCCCAAAATGAGGTCCCATAGAGTCAGACATAACCAAACAACTTCTGTGTGTTTTATGATGCAATATTCAAAATAGTTTTCCATCATCTTTCTATATCAAGTTGCTTATTGTCTCAAGGATGGAGGAGAGTAAAGAAAAAGGGAGGCAATTTGGAACTCCAAATTTTTTTAATGAATTTTAAAAATTATTTTTATCAATAATTGGGAAAAAATAAAATATTAACAAAAATTAAGTGAAAAAATAACATTCCATTCTACCATGAAAAATTAATGCCTTCCTCATCAGTAATGAGCCATTTCCTGCCTATTAAAATAAAATCCATTTCATTTTTCTTATATTATTCAGTGGTCAATATGTCCAGGGTCTACTGAGTATTTTCCTTAAGAAAGTATTCATAATACATGAATGAAACTTCTAAGAAGTTTAGATATTTATTTTGCCTAACTCTTTATTCCCAAAACATATTTTCCAACAAGTTTCTCACCTGTTCTCATTTTAATATAACTATCACTGAGTTTAAAATGTGTGCTCACAGTTTAGAAGGCAGAGCATCTGTTTGAATATTCTAAAGAATTTCTATACCCCTTAATCTTCTGAAACACATGTTGGGTCAATTATTCTCATAGTGGCCCTTTTGAAAAATATTTAGCATAAGCACTGTAATTCTAGATGCCCAAAGATTGTTTGAAATAATATTTTGGGTTGTACTCGAGCAAATAATAGAAATTGACTCAACCAGGTCCATTATTTTTCTCCCCAAGAACCATCCTTCCATTTAGTTACAGATTCCATCTTGTTTTTCTGGATTCATTTATAGAGAAAATGTCACACTATGCCTAGTTTGTTTTCACAAAAAATACCCTCTCTTTTATCATCAGACAAAGATCTCACCTGTAAAAAAGGAAAAACTGTGCTAAAGTTTAGAGATAGCTTTGAAAATCAGGTGATGCTTAGCATCTCCTATCCCTTTTCTTCACATAGTCACTATCTTGTTATAGAAACAAGAAGGGGGGATCATCCAGGGCTGGGGCTGCTGTTTATTTTTCATTATTTCATGAGCTGCCATGGCCAAAGAAGTCACCAACGTATAGCTAACCTCTTAGTAATCAGCCTTTCCCATTTAGTTGTAGTCCTTTGCACTCAAAGAGGCCCAAAATGGCATCATTACTTTGAAATCAACATAAAGAGGGTCTAACAGTGGGTGATCAGACCTAAATGAGCTTGGGAGACTATCACAGATTAGACACAATTAGCCCATTTGGACATTTGGGATGGAGATGTCTAAAGGTTCACTTCTCGTGGTTCTTTTGAGCTATTGCAATTCTGCTGTGCTCATAGAGCACTGAACCTTCTTTGATGTGGGCACACCACGCAGGACAGTCCTGTAGCAGCATTTCCCATGACTCACAATCAATATTAATGTTCTTCAGTGAGACCATGAGAGGGTCTCACTCTCTGGGAGTGCCTGCCATGTATGAGTTCCCCTTAAAACAGGATTTTTGAGAAAGTATGTTTGGCATTTGAACAATGTAGTCAGCCCATCAGAGTTGCATATATGTATGCATATGTCTATAGTTTTATGTTATATATAGTTATATATGCTTAGTTTTATTTACAGTAATAAAGGTTTATATATGTGTAATGTATAATTATATGTTATATACACACTTTTTATGTGTGTATAATATTTCAATTGATCCTCCTAACAGACCTGTGAGGTTGGTTCTATTATTATCCCCATTTTAAAGATGAGGAAATTGAGGCTTAGAGAAGTTAAATGATTTGCCCAGGGGAGAACATCAAGGAAATGCCCGAGGTGGGATTTAAACTCAGGTTTTCCAAACTCTGTATCCAACATTCTATTTGCTGTTAATGCTGTTTTTAGAAGCCATGGATGTATTTGTTTGTTTTTTCCAGAATAAGAGGTGGAAACGGGAATTATATACATGGGAAATAGGTTTTATACATGGAGATAGCATAGGAAGAAAGAATCCCAGGCTAAATGGGTATGGTCTGGTTCTAAGTGGCTATAGTTTTTTAATTGAATCATAAATTTGTCTTCATATACTCACCAATCAAGACTGCTCATCCTGAGGATGGTAAGTCCAAATCTTAATGGATTGACTTCCCCAGGAGAAAATGAAAGGGGAAGTCTGGTCCCTGGAGGATATGGCTAGATGGTTGCTCTTGATGTTTATTCTTAATTTTTAAAAGGACCAATGACATCACAGGGTGATGACTTACTGTGCTCATAAATTGAATTTAAGTGAGGTAGTTGCACAAAATCATCATCTCATCTTCTCTTCCAGAGTCATCAAAATCAAGTACCAAGACAAAAGTTAAGATGACTGACGATGGCCCAGGATATAGCTGGTGGCCTTGGCATCTTTTATGTACAACGAAGTTCTAAGTACTTCATAGCACTTGCTTTCACCCCTTTGTTACCATTAGAAAGAACTGTTCTCGTCTGCCCATTCTAGCAAGGAAAGTCTTCACATGCTCAGGGTAGTCATTGCCCATAACCGACTGATGGTTTTCAGGTCCATTGTTTACCCTCAACTTTGTTTAGCCTGCCTGCTGAGGTGGTTCTATCAGGATATGACTGTTGGGTGTCTTAGTTTCTTGGAGTTGAGATAGAAGTTAGAGTTGAGTGATAAGTAGATACCAAAAGTAGATGAGCCTGAAAAGGCTCAGCAAGTCCTCCCACCAGAGGTGCTACTACTTCCTGCAGACCCTGTACATACCCAGGCTTGAGGGCACATTCTTGGGTGGATGTCAAGATGGCCAGGGTTTTATATATATATATGTGTGTGTGTGTGTGTGTGTGTGTGTGTGTGTGTGTGTACACACACACACATATATATATATATATATAATGTTCATGTGTGTGTATCTGTATGAATAGATGAATGAAAAGATGGATGGAAGGATAGGGCTCAGGATCATAATAATAAACTACCAGTATTCACCTCTTCCTGACGAGACTGTTTATTCTAAGCAAATTTCCCCAGAAGACCCATTAAAATAGTGATATGGCGGGTGTTCAACAGAATTTCTCCCTTAGAGAAATAAAAATTGTTCATTATATAGAAAGATAAACAGTAAACCTGAGTGTGTATATGTGTGTGTGAGTGTGTACTGAAATGAGGCACATAATATCCCAAACTGAACAGATGGCTCATATCCAACTTGCATTCCTTGTCCTTCCTGTTTTTCTCTCATTGTGAATGGTGTGTGTGTGTGTGGTGATGCCCCTTCTGAGAAGAGTTTGGATTCAATAGGTTTACCATCTATTGAATTCTTTAAAATAATTCTGGACCATAGACCATGAACTCAAAAGTAATGACTGAGAAAGTCAGCAAGTTTTTCTTTCTTCCTTTCTTTCTTTTTCTCTTTCTTTTTCTCTTTCTTTCTTTCTTTCTTTCTTTCTTTCTTTCTTTCTTTCTTTCTTCCTTTGTTTCTTTCTTTCTCTTTCCTACCTTCCTGCCTTTCTTCTTTCCTTCCTTCTTTCCTTCCTTCCTTCCTTCCTTTCTCCTTCCTTTCATTCTTTCTTTCTTTCCCTCTCCCCCTCTCTCTACCCATAAGCTGTTGGTAAGCAAAGGCTCACATGCTTGCCTTTGTAACTCCTTAGCACAGACTTTGACATAGAATTAAGGCTCAGAAAACAATCTGTCTGTCTATCTATCTATCTATCTATCTATCTATCTATCTATCTATCATCTATCTATCTATTAATTGTGACTGGGAAATCCCATTGTAAAAATTCCCTCTGATAACAGAGATCAGAAAATGATTTGAAATTTATAGTCTCAGTAGATTTCTTGGGGACTGACCCAAGAGTATCCATCTAGTGAAAGTGAGAGGAAGAACTTGACTCCAAAGTCTCTATTCTTCTATTCACCCCACCAGACTGATTCCACTACTAGAAAAGACCTTGGAAATAATTTATTTCCTTCATTTTAAGGATGAGGAAGCAGTCCCAGAAAGATTCTGTAACTTGCCCAAGGTCACACAGCTAGAAAACGGAAGATCTGTGATTCAAATCCAGATCTTTTCATGCCAAATTCAGTTTCTCATGCTCTCTTATCCACTGCTTCCCTCTGTGCCCTCCCAGCATTCCTTTTGACCCTGCATGTTGTCTTCAGATGCCTAGTCAATCTATATAACATTATTGCTCTCCTCTGTCTGTCAACCAATCCCTGTTAACCTATAATTTAGATTTTTTATAATGCCTGGAGTGTGATTGCCCTCTCACATGCGTGTTTGCCTATTACTCAGAGACTTATAGGGATGGAAAGTATTTTAAGAACCATAGGAAGTCCTTTTAATAAAATTTAATAATATTTTATTTTTCCCCAATTACCTATAAAAAATCATTTTAACATTCAGGTTGTTATTTGGAGTTCCAAATTCTCTCCCTCTACTGTTCCCTCCCTCCTCTCTCCTCTCTCTGAGATGGCAAGCAATCTGATATATGTTTTCCGCGTGTAATCACATAAAAAATTTTTCCATATTAGTCATTCTGTGGACAGCCAGTGAGGCTGGCGAGCAATAGGGCTGAGATTTTGGGGTCAAACCTTGAAAGACAAACACTAACTTCACTCCCTCAAAAGGATTGCCCTAACATGAGGCTTAGGAGAAAGTTAGGCTTAGACCAAGCAATAGGCCTCTTCTTTGGGATGTGGCAATGCACAGATTTGGGGGATGTAAGTCTGTCAAGGGCACGGGCTGTTTCATTGCTGCTTTCACCTATTATGATGCCTGGCACAGAGAGTGGAAACTTAACAAATGCTTGTGGACTGGAATCCAAAACCAACACTTTAAATGAAATTGATCATTTTAGTCCAGTACTAATATTATCGACTGATACTTTTTCTCTTCCACATAGTAGCTAGCAATTAGAGAAAATGGACAAAGCTATCCTTTTGGAAAGGTATAGTTTAGAAAAATTCTTGGACTCTTTGACTCCATCTCCCAGATTTCTTTCCTCATCCCAAAATTCCTTCTTCCCTTTTCCTTTATGTACGAGGGTGGAGTTTTCAAAACTATATAAACAGTAATGTAAAGATGCACATAAAAAGGCAAAAAGGAATTTTGGGACGAGGAAAGAATTCTGGGAGATGGAGTCGAAGGGTTAAAGATTTTTTCTAAACTACAGAGATAATAATTAAATTATCTGATAATGATGACTGTCAGCTGATGAATATATAATATTTCCGATATAATAATAGTAAGGCATTTTTTGAATGTTTTTATGGATTTCATTTCATTTTCAATATATTATCTCAGTCTTTTCAAAGATACTGCGAGGTAGGTCCATGATTATCCCCACTTTAAAGATGAGGAAACTGAGACTGAGAAAAGGATAAATGACTTGTCCAAGGTCACATGGTTTATAAATCTCTAAGACTACATTTAAACTCAGGTGTTCCTGAGTCATAAGTCCAGCCCTCGATTCACTATGGCAAACTACCTTTCTTTCTTTTTTTTTTTTAAAATCAACCCTTCCCTTCTGTCTTAACTTAAGTTCCAAGGCATGGGCTAGGCAAACAGGGCTAAGTGACTTGCCCAGGGTCATATATCAAGGAAGTATTTTAGGCCATTCTTGAAACTCTGGTGCCCTATCCACTGTGCTCATTAGCTGCCTCTAAATTTCTTTTCAAATATAGTTTCTTTAGTGAGCCACTTGATAATTACCTGAATAGGAGATGGGAGCTCTGTAAGTGAATTCTAGAACCTCGCATATTGTTAATTGATAAATTACTTGCATTGGGAGAGGCAACATGTTCTACAGCAGTGGTACCAAACAAAGAGAAACGGGCCATTAAACCATGCATAAAGATCCCCGTTGGCCACATACTGACATAGTTTTAAAATGTAATGTTATCTCTTGTGTTTATTTGGATAAGTATTCCCCAGTGACATTTTTTTTTTAAACCCTTGTACTTCGGTGTATTGTCTCATAGGTGGAAGATTGGTAAGGGTGGGCAATGGGGGTCAAGTGACTTGCCCAGGGTCACACAGCTGGGAAGTGGCTGAGGCCGGGTTTGAACCCAGGACCTCCTGTCTCTAGGCCTGACTCTCACTCCACTGAGCTACCCAGCTGCCCTTCCCCAGTGACATTTTAATCTGGTTCTAACTTCACTGGAGAATGTTGTGGGCCTTAGTGTAGCCCCTGTCCTGGGCATGTCTAATTCCTCTTATATATGGATAGAAAGTGGGCCTCAGAACCAGGAAGATGGCCAAATCCTATTTCTAATCAATATTGGCTGTTTGAACCTAGACAAATCATTTAACCTTATGGTGTCCCAAATAATTCTCCAAGGCAGTAAATTGTAGGGAAAATGCTGACTCACCTTGGTAGAGGGAGTCCCTTCATCCCCTCATCTGAGAGTTTCCTTTATCAATGAAATCACAGGCCCTGTCCCTAACCCAGAAGTGAAAGAAAACTTCTGAGAATCATATCTATAAATCAGGATTCAAATAGCCAATCCTTTCTGATAAACCAAGTAGAAATGAGCATTCTCTGAAATATCTCCTAATGCAATAATTATAACAAACTCTCGTCTTTTTCCTATAGTATGGCTTTACAAGTAATGATTCATAGAATTTATATACCTCTTTTAGCTGCAATTATTGGAGACTGATACAAGTGAATTTTCCAGGTAAAAGAACATGCATCCTCTAAGGAGCAAGATATGTTATTGTTATTATTGCTACTGGATCACCTACAATACTCCCTCTCACTCACAGATGCCTATAAATCTACCTTTCCTTTGAGATACTTAGACCAGGAGCCATTCAGAATTCCTGAGCCTCCATTGGGGGTTTGCTTTTGTTCAGAGAAATAAATACAAAAGGTATTAAATGAAGCAGTCTAGCCTGTGAAAGGACAAGAAAACTTCTTGTCATTTACACTTAGGGTAAATTTCTCCATTGACAGAGAGAGAGAGAGAGAGAGAGAGAGAGAGAGAGAGAGAGAGAGAGAGAGAGAGAGAAAGAGAGATGAAAAGAGAGGAGAGGAAGGGAGAGAGAGATGAAGAGAGAGAGAGACAAAGAAAGAGAGAGAGAGAGAGAGAGAGAGAGAGAGAGAGAGAGAGAGAGAGAGCGAGAGCATTATGACCAGGAACACCACAACTAGCTTTTGGCACCCAGACAAAAGGCAAGTACTGTCCTTCATACTAAGATTAAGTCAATTCTTCTGCTTCCTGTGCCTGGTGATGGTTCAGGGCTACTCTATCAGGCAGATAACTGACCTAGGGCTAGAAAATCCCCCAAACTTCCTATTTAACTTCTTGGAAGGATATTTCTGCCACTCACTACCAATTTAGGGGAATTTCCTTCTTCCTTCCAAAAAATAAAATAACAAAAAAGCTATGCACAGACTAAGGCTAGATAGAGAGCCCAGTTTCCTTCAGAGATCCCTCTTTAACTGGTTTACACATGGACTTGAGGAAGAACAAAAGCTAATAGAAATGGGAAAGATTTTACCTTAGGACCTCTGGCAGGCATTTCTTCCTTTATTATGGAACAGTAACATAGCCCTGGACTTTTGTGCTGTGCTGTGGCTCCCTAGATTGTTTACTTAGATGTGTCCAACTCTCCAATTTTTTGTGACCCTATCTGGAGTTTTCTTGGCAAAGACACTAGAGAGTTTTGTTATTTCTTTTTCTAGCTTATTTTATATATCTGGAAACTGAAGTTAATAGGATGAAGTGACTTGCTCAGCCTGTGTCTAAGGTCAGATTTGAATTTGTCAAAGTAAGTCATCTTACCCACTGTACCTGTAACTAGCTGCTAAGGCTAGTTGAAAGAAATCTGGATCTGGAGTCAAATTTCCGAGTTCAAATCTGGCTTCAGGCATTTACTAGCTGTTTAACCCTGGACAAATCACTTAACTCTGTTTCCCCCAGTTTCTTCATCTGTAAAATGAACTGAAGAAGGAAATGGCAAACCACTCCAGTATCTGCCAAGAAAACTCCAAATGGGATCATGAAAAGTCTGACACAACCAAAACAGTTGAACAACAAATCTTCCTATGTTATCACTTAAGCCTTGTTGGATAGGAAGCTTCCTGACATATATTAGACATTTGTTGCCTAAGAAGAGAGCATATAAATGGCAGAAAGAGTAGAATAATAGGAAGATCTGAGTTCAAATTTTACCTTAGATGCTTATTTGCTGTGTATCCCTTTGTTACAGGGATAGCCATCCTGATTAATGAAGATTTCCTACTTAGAGAAATATGAAGGCACCCCAATAAAATTAACAAGGTTTATTAGGGAGATTAATGGCTGGGAAGCAGCTCCCTAGTTGGAGTCTGCCTACCTAAAGTAACAAAAAGTAGGGTTTTTATTGGTATTACCAGCAAACTACATACTTGACAAACAAGGGGACCAGAGACATGTGACTCATAGGTGATTTGGGGTGGGAAGGGCTAGAGGTGGTCATTTCTGTGACTTTGAAAAGGGCTTAAGTTGGTCTGTATCTTTAAGGATGAATAACTTGGGGGGGGGCTGAGGTTGACATTGTGACTGGCTAAAGCAGGTGACTGGGGGAAGGCTGGGGTTGAATAAGTTGCTAATCAGGAGATATGCAGATCTCAGAAGGTTGGAACAGGAATGCCATCTTTATTCCTTTATCCCCCATCATCAAGGGTTGGTCTTCTCTGGCCAGACCTGTTTAGAGGAATCCTTCATTACTCCTCTGAAATTTCTGGGTTTTCTGTGTCCCCCAACATTCCCTCCTCTATTTCTGGCTTCCACCTCACTTTGACAAGTCTTTTAACCTCAGTTTTCTCATCTGTAAAATGGGGATAATAATGATCCCTAGCTCCCAGGTTGTTTAGAGGATAAAATGAGATAATATTTATAAAGAGATCTGACATATATAAATGCTGGCCAGCTATTAACTGAGGATTCTGAATATAATGTAACCTTTTCTTAATGACTCAGATCATCATTAAGAATGTTCTTTTACTTCCTGGGCTGTGATCCAGCACTGGCCTTGAGGGCTCTTTCCTTTGTTTTTGGCTGCCCAGATGGGGAATCCTGGCAGGGTAGTTTGGAGGGAGGGCAGGAGACAAACATGCGATTTAGGTAGGCTGGCTGCTCAAGGTTAAGATTATTGACAAACACCAGACAATGGGTATTATCAGTGGACAACAATATGGCAGAGACCAAAGGATTCAGGCCTTAAAATCAGAAGTCGAATTCAAGTCCAAGCTCTGACTTTATTATTATCCCCCTTTATACCCAGCTGAATTGGATTGTTCTTATGATAACTGGATTCTCAGGAGGTAGTATTTCTTATTTTTAAATTTATTAATTGGCCACGTAAGAAAATCTAAACAAGCCATTAAACTCAAATGGATGCCAAGGAGTGCAAGCAGGGCAAAAGAAAGGGGCCAAAGAGGCCAGATTCTTGTGGCACAGACCAATATATATCCTTTGTGATGTCACCACCCAGTCTCTCCCAAAGACATTTCTGATTGGAAAGTCATCGCTGAAAGGGTAGATCTAGAGGCCCCAACTCCTCTCTCTTTACCTCATCATAAGAAGAAATGAATCTTAAAGATACCAAGAAGTCCTTTTTCCTCTCCACACCCAAAATGGCAGCTAGGTCTACACCTTTCAGGCTCAAAAGAGCCCAGTGAGACTCCCTGAGGTCTGGGAATAAATTACTTTAACTTGGAAGTCAGCTGACCTTCTAAACTGAGGATTAAGAAAGGTTTCATATAAAAATCATTAGTTCAGTATTCATTTTTTCACACTCTTTTCATCTACCACCTCCATTCCTTTGCACAAGCCTTGCTG
Source organism: Gracilinanus agilis (assembly GCF_016433145.1). Classification (NCBI taxonomy): domain Eukaryota; kingdom Metazoa; phylum Chordata; class Mammalia; order Didelphimorphia; family Didelphidae; genus Gracilinanus; species Gracilinanus agilis. The sequence goes on from NC_058131.1 coordinate 25,945,874, forward strand.
TCCACCCCACCCCAAAAACAAAACAAAACAAACCACTGGAATGAACTATCTCCTCACTTGACTATCAAAGTCAATTGACTTTCTTCAAAGAACATCTTCAATTCCACCTCTTTGTTGAGACTTTCTCCCCTCTATGAGCTTCTTCCTGAAGGGTATGGCTTTGGTTAGTCCTGGTAGGTTTCGATACTTCCTTTTTGTCACTTATGTCCCTGAGATCATTTGCTCTTTTTTGCCCTTAACAAACCATCAGGTCAGGTAGCCAGGGTAATGAGGCTTAGACTTTCATCAATCTCTTTTCTCATCTTGGATTCTTCTCTATGCCACTCCTAATGAAAGGACTCAACCAGAAAAAAAAGACACCTTTGCCCATCAATTGGGATATGGCTAGACAAGTTATAATATATCAGTGTGGTGAAATGCTATTATACTATAAGAAATGATGGGGACGTGGTTTCAGAAATATCCAGGAAGAATTACATGAACTGATACAGAATGAAATGAGAAGAACCATTTATGCAGGAACTGCAATTTTGTAAATATAATCAACTCTGAATGACTTAACTACTCTGATCAAGACACCACAATTCCAAGACTCATGAAAAACACTATCCACCCCCAGAAAGAGCATTGATGCACTAAGAGTGCAGATTGAAGCATATTTTTTTCTCTTTTTAAATTTTTCTTGACATTCTTTCCAGAACATGATTAGCACAGAAATATGTTTTTCATGGCTTTATATGTTTAATGGGTATTATATGTCACTTTCTCATTCAGTGGTGGAGGGGTAGAGAAAGTGAGAGGATTTGGACTTGGGATTTTTAAAAAAGGAAAAGAAAAGAAGGTATCTTGATTTCATGGGAAAAAAACATTGGAATTAGAGTCAGAAGATATGAATTCAAATCTGGGCTTTGTTCTTTATTGGTATGATTTGAGATAAGTCATTTTCCTTGTCTGAAACCTCAGTTTCAACATCTCAAAAACGATGTTGTATTGGACTAGATGATCTCTGAAGACCATCTTGACTGGAGACTCAAAAATAAATTTCTTTCCAGACTGTGAGGCATCTATTAAGTTCCTCACAATGTCTCCTCTAGCTCTCAGATCACTGGCAGAACTGAGATGGTGCATAAATGATGTATTTGAGAACTGGAAGGTGTTATAAAAAGGTACTCAAAAATCTTATTGTCCAAGTGCTTTTATAATGTTAGAGACTTATGGACTTGCAGAAAGTGTGATGTTGTATTTGGTTCAAGGGAGACAGCAAAAGATACATTTCTAGCATCTCACCTTTCTCCAAGAGACTTCTGTTCCTTCCATGGCATGAAGAAGGAAGTTGAAGCCAAATTCTGGTCGCTCTACTTTCTTTAGGGAGAGTAAGTGCTGGGCAAAGATTTTAGCTATCTGCTGCATTAAATATTATTAGTTTTAGAGATATAAAATTTATATTCAGGCTAAACTCTGATCACTATTTGATAACAGGGAAAAGGGAAACTCCAAGCTTTATATCCAAGACTTGTCTCCCAACCCACCAAATACCATTCATTCTACAATGACGCACACAATACAAATAGCAAAGAAACCCACTTCTCTAAGGAAATAGCAAAAGAGAAATATTTTCATCCAAACAAAAAATGTTACAGGTGAGTAAACTGAGTCCCAGAGAGATCAAGTGGCTTCCTTAATGGCACTGAGGCAATAAGTGACTGAACCAGTTTTGGAAAACAGATCCCATGACTTCAAATGCAAAGCTTTTCCTATAAGATCACAGTATCTTCAGCTGCCTTATAATAAGCTTCCAGTCCCCAAAACCCTTGGCTCATTTTGAGTCAAACTGCTGCCTAAATATACATTCCCTATTTTGTACATATGAAGGTGAATAATTCCACCCAAGGGTAGGATTTTACTTACTCCATTTGTCCTTATGACATTTCTTATTATTCTATGTACCACCAATGTTCCAGCTGGCCAAAGTCTTTTTAGATCCTGACTCTGTCTATGTGTTAGCAATCCCTCTTAATTTTTTCATCTGAAAATATGGTCAAATCCTCCATCTATACCTTATTCGAGTCATTTATTAATGTCTTAAACAGCACAGGACCTAGCATAGATACCTGAGGCACTGCACTGAAAAGTTTCTTCCAAGCTGACAGTGAATAATGAATGACTCCTCTTCAGGCCCAGCTGTTCAAGTAAATCCAAATCCCCCTTCTGTGACTATTGGCTAACCCATCTCCCTCTAGCTTTTCAGCATGAACATCATGAGAAATTTTTAAATGCTTTACTAAAATAAAACTACAGAATTGTAACAAACACAAGTTTAGCAGAAATTTAACCTAAAGTGCTGACATTAAAGGGAAAACCATCTCCTTGAATTAATTATTTCTGGGGCAATGGCTGCCTTGGAAAAATAACTGGCTTTACTGTCCTTTGTTTGGTCCTTTGGTGGCTCCTAATACCAAGCAATATCAGGGGAATATCTAAAATGGGATCATTTGTCATGCAATTCAATGTTGGCCCCGATGACTTTTAAGTCCTTTGAAATGCTGTGATTTTCTGTGATTTTATTCAAACATATCTTAGCTATTCAAACAACATTTACTCTGTCTATATTGGTAGACTCTAGCTGTATAACAGTCAACAAAGTCTCATCGGTCGAAAGTATCCTTTAGGATTCCCTCAAGAAGCTAATCAGTCAATAGACAAGTAGACATCATGGGTTGTTAAGAGTTGATCAGTCAACCGTTCTGGATGGAAATTTGGAACTATGCCCAAAGGGCTTTAAAAGACTGCCTGCCCTTTGATCCAGCCATACCACTGCTGGGTTTATATCCCAAAGAGATCATAAGGAAAAATACTTGTACAAAAATATTTATAGCCGCGCTCTTTGTGGTGGCAAGAAACTGGAAAATGAGGGGCTGCCCTTTGATTGGGGAATGAGTGAACAAATTGTGGTATCTGTTAGTGATGGAATACTATTGTGCTAAAAGGAATTATGAAGTGGAGGAATTCCAGAATGTGAACTGGAACGACCTCCAAGAACTGATGCAGAATGAAAGGAGCAGAACCAGGAGAACATTGTACACAGAGACTGATACACTGTAGTACAATCCAATGTAATGGACTTCTGTACTAGCAGCAATGCAATGATCCAGGACAATTCTGAGGGTCTTATGAGAAAGAACACTCATCCACATTCAGAGGAAGAACTGCGGGAGTAGAAACACAGAAGAAAAACAACTGCTTTACCACATGGGTTGATGGGGATATGATTGGGGATATTGACTCTAAATGATCACCCTAGTGCAAATATTAATAATATAGAAATAGGTCTTGGTCAGTGACACATGTAAAACCCACTGCTTGTTGGCTATGGGAAGGGGATGGGAGGAGAAGAGGGAAAGAACATTCTAAATTAATTAATTAATTAACTAAAAATTTTCAAATTAAAAAAAAAGAGTTGATCAGAAGAATGACCAAAGAAAAACAGAGGGCTAAGGCAATTAGGTAGGGTAGTGAATAGTAGTTTCACAGAGGAGAAGAAGGATAAAGAGAAAAGCTGGAAGAGAGAATCATGATCTCCATCAGAGAAATTTTCTAATGATCCAACTTGAAATTACGACTTTCTAAACTAAGGTAGTGGTGGCATGCGTGGAGCTCTTGAATGTGTTTGTTTTATGGTTTTTGCTTCTTAAGCATGAAAATGGAAAATTCCAGGCTATGCCTAAGGAAGATATTTCTGACAACCCTGTGGAGGGTAGATTAGCAAAATAAGAAGACTAGAGGCAGAGAAAGCAAACAGAGGTTGGGCAAGGACTTAAAGTTTGAGCTGGACTGAACCCTTTTGATCCCCTGGGGATCTTGGACATCCAACCAATTATATAAGTATTTATTTATTAAGCGCTTACTATGTGCTAGGTGCCATGTGTGATACTGTAAATAAAAGGACAGGGAATGAAGCAATTTTCATTTCCAATGACTGTCCATTCTGTTGGGTAACCAAGGATATTTATTTAAAAAAAACTATAAATACAAAGCTAATATATATGTGTATATATATATATATACACATGTAAAAATATAAGTTTTGGTAATTCTTTAGAACTTTGCTTTGTAATACATTTACTTGCTATTAAAGGGTAGCTAGAACAATAAATAGAGGGCCAGACCTGGAATCAAGAAGATTCATCTTTCTGAATTCAAATCCAGCCTCAGACATTTACTGGCTATATGACCCTGGCCAAGTCACTTAACCTTGATTGTTTTAGTTTCTTCATCTCTAAAATGAGTGGAGAAGGAGATAACAAACGTCTCCAGTATCTTTGCCAAGAAAACCCCAAATGGGGCCACAAAGAGTAGTCCATGACTGAAAAACAACTGAATAACAACAACCTGCTATTAAACCTCCATTTCTATTTTAAGAAAATTGCCTCTTTCCCACTACTGTTTTACACTGACTGCCTTGTGATTTATATTCATTAGTTTGGACAATATTCCAAAAAAGAAAAACGGGCGAGACTCAAAGGGTTTCAATAGATGTGAACAGAAACCTGGTATAAGTATCCTGGGGTTATAAAAGGGAGTATTACGTTGAGTATTAAAAAACAAAATCTTTGCAGGTGTCTTTGGTTTACTCACTGGAGGTTGAAAATGATGGGGAATCATTTCGTACACATAGGTTGCCATAACGGGAAGAGAGAAAAGTAATTAGGGTGTCTAGCAATGAATGAGAGGAGTAAAATAGAGAAACTAAGAAGATTAGAGGCAGATTTTACCTTCTTTAGGTTTTGGTTTTTTGCCTTCCTGTCCAAAAAAATCCAGGAAGAAGTTTGACTAACGACTGCAAATGTCACTGAGCTTCCATCCCTGCCTCCAGGAAGAATGGTCCATGCAATAGGTCAGGTTATGTGACAGTGCCCAAGTGACAGGTCAGATATGGTGATTACCTTGGGGGAAAGAAGTAAACATAAATAAACATATAATATAAAATATAATTTCATGTTAAAATAAAAAATCATCCCCATTTTGCAGATGAGGAAACGGAGGCTAAGAGAAGTCATCGGTTAGCTCAGGATCACAGGGTTAATTGTCTGAATCAAGATTTGAACTCAAGTCTCCGTGATTCCACTTTCAACCACACCACCTGGATTGCTCACGAAGAAACGTGTCTCATAGCACTTGCCTTGCCCAGAGACACAAGGCTGACACACATGGATCGGGATGTTAAGCTCTCTGCTCTGACTTCAAGCCCGGCATCTTATCCCCGCCCTCCGGTCCTCCTTTCCCTCTGGAGTAATTAATGCTGAGGGACCCGTTTGAGGAAGAGGGTCCAGCGGAGGAGCGCTGTTGGCCCCGTCTGGGGTTCAGGGCCCCATCTTGAGTTTAGGAGCCCGGCTGAAGGAACACGTCCCCCCCTACCGCCCCCGGCCCTCTCATCTCAGGGGAGGAGGGATTCTCCCCCTGGGCGGCTGCATCGCCCTAGAGGGCTCAAAGTGGATGCGCGCACAAGGACGACCAGGACCCGAGGCAGGAGCGGACTGGACGCTCTGGGCCTTTTGGAGCGAGGCCGGGCCGTAAATGAGGATCACCGCGGCGCGAGGAGGCGCGATCTTTCCATCTGGCTCACCTGCCATCTCGCCTTCTCCTCCTGTTAGCCAGGCAGTGGAGGGCCAGCTTGGGGCTAATTTAGGGCACTGGAGGGACCGAGGTGGGAGGACCATGGAGACTCTGTAGGGCAGAAGCCTGTGAGAACTTTAATCCCCGATTTATCCCCAGCACGCTGGATATTTGTGTTCTCTATAGCAGAATGGAGACAGCTGGGTCAGAGGAAGAAGCACCAGGACTAGAGTCAGCCATGTCTGAGTTCAAATCCAGACAGATTCAGAAACTTCCCAGCTGTGTGAACTCCAGTAAGTCATTGAGCCTCTGTTTGCCTTAAACCACTGGAGGAGGAAATGGCCAACCACTCCAGCATTATGCCAAGAAAACCCCACAGACAGGGGTAGCTGGCTGGCTGGCTGGCTCAGTGGAAAGAGATCCAGGCTAAAAGACAGGAAGTCCTGGGTTCAAATGTGGCCTCAGACACTTCCTAGCTGTGTGACTCTGGGCAAGTCACTTACCCCTCCTTTTCTAGCCCTTACTACTCTTCTGCCTTGGAACCAATACTCAGGTATAGATTAAGGTTTTTTGTTTTGTTTTGTTTTGTTTTTAAGTAAATGGAGGATAAAGGTTGTATTGGAAGAGAACAAAAAGGAAAAACATTTTATCGATGAAGAAACTGAGGCACAGAGTCATATGATATAGGATCTGAACCTGTGTTCTCAACTGTACATTCAGTGTCCTACTATTTCATGCTGCAGCTCAATGGACATTGGGAACAAATTTTTCTCTCTATTTTGCTGAGCACTAGTCGGGGCATGGGTTAGTGGAGAGACAACTTGACTTCTGAATGGAAAAACCTGAATTTTTCTCACCTCTAATGCTTCACTAACTTTGGATTTCGCCACATTACTTTTTGGTTTTCTCATCTACAGATTAGGAATAATAAACCAGTTTTAGCAATGGTGAGGGATAGCAAGGTGGTATGGTGGATAGCCTACCAGACTTGGTGTTAGGAAAATTCATCTTCCTGAGTTCAAATCGAACCTCAGACACTTACTAGCTTTAGGACCCTGGACAAGTCACTTAACCTTGTTTACCTCAGTTTCTTCTCCTGTAAAATGAATTGGAGAAGGAAATAGAAAACCGCGCCAGGACCATTATGAAGAAAACCCCAAATGAAATCATAAGAGTCAGACAAAACTGAAAAACCACTGAATACGCTTGCACCCCTCTGGCAAGAGGCAATGAGCCGTATTAGATAGAGAGCTTGGCCTTAAAATCATGCAGACATGAATCTTATTCCTGACCCCTAATGGCAGTGTGATTCTGGGCAAGTCATTTAACTCCTTGATATTCTAGACAATTTTCTAAAATTATGTTACAAAATAATTGCAGTAGTGGAAGGAGTTTTCTTGGCATTAGGAGGTCATTTCATAATTAAATCCTAAGTCATGAGGCATCTGGGGATGACAATGGAGGAGGCACAGGGGTTAGAGTCAAGGAGAACTGAGTTCAGGTCCTCCAGACACTTACTAGCCCTGTGATCTTTGTGTTTCAATTTTCTCATCTGTAAAATGGAGATAATAATAGCATCTGCCAGCAATACCATTATAAGATTTATTTCCTATGGTGATCAAGAAAAAAAGAAAATGAACTGCATGTTCTAAAATATTTATAGCAGCAGCTCTCTTTGTGGTGGCAAATAATTGGAAATTGAAGGGAAGTTCATCAGTTGGGGAATTGCTAAAATTTATGACTTGAGATCATGGTGGAATACTACTGTGCCCTAAGAAATAACAAATAGGTTAATTTGGGGAAAATGTGGCAAGATCAACATGAAATTATGAAGAATGAAATGAACAATGAACAGAAGCAAGAAAACATTATATATATATATATATATATATATATATATATATATATATATACACAGTGGTTCCCAAACTTTTTTGGCCTCCTGTCCCCTTTCCAGAAAAAAAATATTACTTAGCCCCTTGGAAATTATTTTTTTTAATTTTAATAGCAATTAATAGGAAAGATAAATGCACCTGTGGCCATCACCGCTTTCCTGGATCGCTGTAGCACCCACCAGGTGGCAGTGGCACCCACTTTAGGAATTACTGCTATATATTGTATAGCAACAGAAATTTGTCTGAAGAATAATCACAGATTCTTCCTCTAGAGATAGAATTGATGAATAGAAATGAGAAAGATATGGTCTTAAATACACGTACCTTTTGATCAAATGACGCCTTCTCCAATGGTGAGAGGGGAGGATGGGAGCTAGTTAACTGAGTATTTTAAAAAACAAATAAATACATTTTAAAAAACTAATAGCACCTACTTCACAGGGTTGTTGTAAGGATAAAATGAGTTGCTCTATAGAAAATACTTTGCAAACCTTAAAGAAGGATCTAAATGTTGCCTATGTTATTATTATTACATATCAGGACAAAAAAGTATTGATAAGATCATGCCAATGGCAGAGGCTTGTTGTGAGAGTCAAATGAGATGCTGAATGAAAGAGCTCGGCAAATCTTGTTATTGGTTACTATCTTCATTCTTTCCAACTCTAAATTCAATTGAGTCCAGCTAGAAATCATTCAAGCACAAGTTGCTATCCTAGGATTGTCCTGCATGCAATGTCTAGCCAATTATTGCATAAGTGAGTTTTTGTAATTGAATGAAGATGCAGGTTTCTCTTCTGAGGACTCAATGAAATTATTGGCACCACCGCTGCCATTATCAGTCTCCAGGATCCCTAGCCTTGCTTTGATGGTACATTGGATCTTTCTAATTATGTCAGGAATTATTGCAGAACACTGACAGATATTCTCCAAATATGACTGAGTTTAATTCTCTGACTTGGAGAAAAATCTATCGAAGGTCCCAAAGGTGCTTGCGAATTGAACTATGACCATTTGTTCCAACTCGACCATTTGTTCCAACTCCCAAAATGTTGGAGATCATGGACTTTAATTATTGATTAAAAGGTTTTCTTGAAGGAAGTACAAAGCAAGAGACACCTAGAGTACTTCACAAACCCTGTTGCTGAATAAACAAATTCTTCATGCCATTCGCTTAAAGTGAGGATATTTGGAGATCTCCACTGAGCGGGGAATCCACTACCTCCCAAGGCAATATAATCCACTGTGGGGTAGCTTTCATTTTTAGAATCTTGTCTCAAGATTGCTTTTCAAATTCTACTCATTACTCCTAGTTCTAAGGTCTAGTGCCAAGCAGAATCAAGATAACTCCACATGCATGGCATAACCTTACAAATTCTTTGAAGTTAGATCACCTGTCCACCTTGAATATTTTCCCCTTCAGAATAAAATAGGTGGAGCAGTGGATTGAGTATTGGACTAAGAGTCAGAATGCCTTGAGTTCAAATCCAGTCTCAGAAATTTACTTAGCTATGCCACTCTGGACAATTCACTTAACGTCCTCTATTCTCCATTTCTTAATCTGTATCAAGGGATAATAATAAAATTGTAATGAGGTAATAAAAATGAAGATAATATTTGTAAAACGCCTTATAATGCATAAAGTACTACATAAATGCTATCCATAATTATTAAAAATGAATTATAAAGAATGAATTCTGTCAACTCTTCCTCACATAATTTGATAGTTTGTAAAAATAGACTCTAGGCCTATATTTTGTTTTGACATTGCCAAGATTTTCCCCTCTATTCCTCCCCCAATCCTTAAAAAAAAAAGAATTTTTTAAAAAAAGACATAGAGCAAAAAAATACCAGCAAACTGATCAAAACATCCCCCCAATATGATGTTATGTGCACTATCCTACAACCATGGATCTGGACTTGTACAAAGGAGCAGGGGAGGTGTTTTCTCACATCTCTTCTTTGGGAACAAGCCTATTAATAATTTAATTATTTTCTGTTTATTATTCTTTTTATTTCTATTGGTGCAGTCTTATACATATTGTTTTCCTGACTCTGCTTTACCTCACTTTGCTTCATAAGCTCATGCCTTTCCAAAGCTTCTCTATATTCATTACGTTCATCATTTCTTATAGCTCAATATTCCATTACCTTCATGAATCACCATTGGTTTGGCCATTTCCCAATTGAAGGGCATCTACTTTGATCCCAATCTTTTGCTTCTACAAAAGGGATTGCTACAAATATTTTTATGTATATTGAGCCTTTCTTTTTGTCAATGATCTCTTTGGAGTATATGCCCAGCAGGAGGATCTCTGGGCCAAAAGGAATGGATATATTTGTTTCTTCATTCACATAATTCTAAATTTCTTTCCAGAATGGATGGGCCAATTCAGAGCTCCTGGAAGAAAGCATTACTGTGCCTGAATGTGATAGTCTTGTGGTTCCTTGTCATCCTAGACATCTCCATATGATTTTCCATAGTTTATGGACATTCCTCCTAAAATGTGCCTCTAAAAATTAGACCAAGCATCCCAGATGTCATTGACCCAGGCAAAGTAGAGCAAGATTGTTCCCTCTCCAGTCTTAAATATTTTGCTTTGCTTAAATAAGCCTTCTGAATATGTTATATTCCTAACACCTTTCCCAGATGAGTAGCAATTGGACCCATGATTTTCATTAAGGCAGCTAGGGAGCACAGTGGCGAGAAGGATATGGATTTGAAGGTAAGACCTGAATTTGAATCTTTACATCAGTCATTTCGTGATTGCCTGGCATCCCAGGCAAGGCATGTAACCTCTCACATCCTCTCTTGATTCATCTGTAAAAACATAGACAATAACCCTTCTGAGAATGGTTGTGAGGATCAAACCTGATAAAGCACTCCTCTGGCTTTAAAACATGGTATGAATGTGATTTTTTGATAGACAGCGAACTCACACGTTAGGAAACTCTCACTACCAAAAAAAGGGCACTATTTTCTCTTCAATTTAAGGGCTTGGAAAGTTCTAGGACATGAAGAGGCAACTTGACTTGTCCAGGGTTATACAGCATATATATATATACAAACATAAACACACACACATGTAATATTGAAGTAGCTAAAGTTAATACATATGTGTATAAAAGCAGATATATGTAATATTTAAGTACACACAATTAAATATAATTAAATATATGTATATGTTCATTTATATCCATATATTTATGTCCATTTATTTATACATATACATATGTATGCATAATAGCCCATATATGCATGTGCACATACATATATACGTGTATGTATAGGTCATATGACCATGGGAAAGTCAAATTACTTCTTGATGTCGCAGGCAAATCTCTAAGACTCTCTCTCTCTCTCTGTCTCTCTCTCTCTCTGTCTCTCTTTTTGTCTTTGTCTGCCTCTCTGTCTCTCTCTCTCTCCATATATGTGAGTATTCCTATATTTATATAAACATACACATATGTATACATATCTTCACATACATAGGTGACAAAAATTCAGTTCTCATACTATTAAATAGTTGATGTTTAATTACATGGGATCTATCTATCTCTCTATCCATCTCTCTATTCTACCTATCTATTTATTCTATCTATCTATCTATCTATCTATCTATCTATCTATCTATCTATCTATCTATCTATCTATCTATCTTTCTATCTATCTATCTATCCATCTATCTCTCTTTCTCTCTATCTCTCTATCTATCCATCTATCCATCTTTCTATCTCTATCTCTATCTCTCTATCTCTCTTTCTATCTCTACCTCTTTCTCTCTCTATTCATCTCTCTCTATTTTATCTATCTATTATCCACCTATTTATCCTATCTATCTATCTATTTATCTGATCTATCTATCCATCCATCTATCTATTTATCCACCTATCTATTTATCCTATCTATGTATCTATCCATCTATCCATCTATCTATTAATATCTATCTATCTATCTATCTATCTATCTATCTATCTATCTATCTATCTATCCATCTATCTATCTATCACCAAGAATTGCAGTACTTGAATGTTGCTTATTAAATAGCAGGAGAATTGAATTGAATTTCTTGTCACCTAGCCAGGAGTCTTCCTAATGTCTCTGACTCTCCTGGGTTCTCCTGTTCTCAGTAACATGTTCCCGGCAGCTCTTCCCCTCTTCTCTCCTCCTACCAACCTTCAATGGCTGGTAAAGGATGAAATAAAGAAGCGCTTTGAAAGCAATCCTCATCACCCTGTCTCCCTGCCTATGTCCTTCCCTTCCTATCCCCCTGTAGAAAGCCTCTTTCTACAACAGGGTATCTAAAGGGGCTAAGATTAGGGTTAGAGTGAGGGAAGATAGCTAGTTGGCAGCTTTTCTTTTCTGATTATATAAAGGCCTCCTTGGTCTGCCCCAAGCCCAGGAACCCTACCCTACTGCCCAGCTCCTTGAAACCACTTGAGTTGGGCTCCTTGAAACCAAACTGACTCCCAGACAAGGCAATGGGGGGGGGGGGGAGTGGGAGGCACTTCGGAGATTTACAAAACTAACCTGGCAATATTTTCACATCTTGGGTTTAGCACCCCCTTCTGACAATGAGGGAGGAGAAGGAGGATGGGTGAAGGGAGTCATGATGATCACAGAGAGAAAAGATCAGGGGTGGCTTTTGTCTGTGTGCTTGTATTCATTGGAGTCCTCAATGGCAGGCTATTATTACGCCCCTACCTGTGCCAGGGACTCAGCTGGGGGCTGCAATTGGCATTTCTAGAATACTCGAAGGGTTCACCAAGGGCATAAGATCCTGGGCCTCACTTAATCCTCACAACAGACCCATGACATTCCTTTGGGAGTGTGATTATCCTTAGCTCCTCAGCTTCCCCAAGTACCCACGAGCCCAGCTGTGCAACCTCCCTTTCCAGAGTATTTCTCACTCACATCCCCTTCTCTCTCCTCTCACACCTACCACCCTCGATCAGGCCTTCATCACTTTCACCTGGACTATTTTGACAGACGACCAATTATGATCTCTTGTACATTTTAGCACTTTGCTTGGGCCTTGTATGCATTCATTTATACACCCATTCTGTCTCCCATTCAAATACAAGCCCTCTGAGGGCACAAGAAATTCACTCTCAGTTTCTTCAGTATAAAATAGAAGAGCCAGGAAAACTAGGTGGCTCAATGGACAGAGAGCCAGGCCTAGAGATGGTAGATCCTAGATTCAAATCTAACCTCAGATACTTCCTAGCTGTGTCACCCCTAGGCAAGTCACTTAACCCCAATTGCCTAGCCTTTACCACTCTTTTGCCTTGGAACTAATACTTAGTATTGACTCTAAGATGGAAGGTAAAGGTTTTAAAAAAAAGAGAGAAAGGCCAATGTCATACACGAAAATGTTCTTTATTTAAATGATCCCCTTAAGCATTTATTAAGTCAGTTGATTAATTCACAGGCACCTGCCCTGGGCTTGGCTATGGGGACATAAATGTAGATAGGACCAAAGAATGTGGGTTTTAATGGCACTAATCACCCATTTATTAGGCACCCAATATGCACCCAGCATTCTGCTACATTCTGGAGATGCACAGGAAGAAGGGACTCGGGTCTTGGCCTCTAGAATTTAATGGGGAAGGCAGTTATAAATAGATTCAGAAGAGTGACAAAACTGGTACAAGATAATTGGGAAGGTCATTAATCACTGGAGGAGGGGCAGTCAGCTAAATCTCAAAGGAACACAGGGGTTCTAAGAAATGGAGATGAGGAGAGAATGCATTCTGGGGTGGCAGATCAATGGGGCCACAGCATGATGATGGCAAATGGAATGTTCTCTATAAAGAACAGTCAAAAGGACCAGTTTAATTGGATCATCATTTGAATATTAACAGGTAATAAAGAAGGAAAGGTAGTTGGGGTCAGGATGAGTTGTTGCTCAGTCTTAGCTGACTCTTGGTGACCCCATTTGGGGTGTGCTTGGCAAGGATACTGGAGGGGTTGGCCATTTCCTTCTCCAGTAGATCCAGCAGATATTTTTGTGACATCAGAGGTTAAACAACTTTCCCACCATGGCCACACAGCTAAGAAGTGTCTAAGGATGGATTTGAACTCAGATATTCCTGACTCCAGGTCCAGCACTCTACACTGAGCCATCCAGCTGCCTTCCAGACCTTCAAAAGTTAAGTGACTTGCCCAAGGTCACACAAGTAGTAAGTGTCTGAGGATGGATCTGAACTCCTATCAGAATGTGATCATCTTTAAATTCCAAACAAAATAGTCTATGTTTGTACCTACAGGCAAAGAGAGGTTGGATGTATTAGGATGTGAACTCAACCTGCAGGTGACTGAGAGCAACTCTAGGAAAAGCTAGGATAGGAAAGAGGGGAGGCTTTTTCCCACATCATTTTCCTCTCTGCTAGGACCCCAGTTATTGAAGTCTTTTCATTCCAATTACTTGAAGATTAAGAATAATTTATATGCCAACATCTACTAAAATTGTTATTAAATTTTATGAATCATTGTTATGCCTAGGCAATTTGGGGGCAGAAACTTGGTTTGTTACATTGTCTGATTCCTTTTTAGTGGTGGTACTAATAGTGGTGGTGGTGGTGATAGTAGTTAATAGTAATTAGTGGTGATAGTGGTATTAGTAGTAGTAGCAATAGTGGTAGTAGTAGTAGTAGTGGTAGTAATGGATAATAGTAATAACAGTAATAGTAGTAATAGTAGCAGTGGCAGTGGCAATAGTAGTAGTAGTAGTAGTAGTAGTAGTAGTAGTAGTAGTAGTAGTAGTAGTGATGGTGCTGGTGCTGGTGCTGGTGCTGGTGCTGGTGCTGGTGATAGTAGTAGTAGGAGATGGTAATATTAGTAGGCTTTTTAATCTTTATTTTATTTTAATACCAAATATCCACGTAAGTTTTCCAGCTATATGATTCATGTTGTTTCCCTCCCCTTTTCCCTCCTGCTTCCTGCAGGTACCAAGCAATTCATTCTGCATTATACATATATTATCATACAAAACATATTTTTACATAATAAATAGTTTATTTATAAATAATAAATAGTTTGTTTATTTTGTAAGAAAATAATCTTATAAAACCCAAACCCCAAATCATATACCCACATAAACAAGTGAGAAATCATATGTTTTCAACTGCATTTCTACTCCCGCAGTTCTTTCTCTAGCTGTGGATAGCATTCTTTCTCATAAGTCCCTTAGAATTGTGCTGTATCATTATATTACCTTTAGTAGCAAAGTCTCTCACATTTGATCATCCCACAATGTTTCAGTTACTGTGTACAATGTTCTCCTGGTTCTGCTTATTTCACTCTGCAGCAGTTCACATAGGTCTTTCCAAGCACTTTCTGTTCCTCATTCGTTATAGCACAATAGTATTCCATCACCATCATATACCACAATTCATTCATTGACTCCCCAATTGATGGACATCCCTTTAGTTTCCAATTCTTTGCCACCACAAAAAGAGTAGCTATTAATATATTCGTACAAACATGTCCTTTCCCATTTTTTAACTCTTTGGGATATAGATCTAGCAGGGATATTACTGGATCAAAAGGTATGTATTTTTACAGCCCTTCGGGAATAATTCCAAATTGCCCTCCAGAACAGTTGGATAAATTTATAATTCCAACAGCAATGCATTAGTGTCCCAATTTTGCCACACCCCCTCCAACATTTACTATTTTCCTTTACTATCATATTGGCCAATTTGATAGGTGTGAAGTGGTACCTCAGAGTTCTTTTATTTTGCATTTCTCTAATCAAGAGGATTTCAGAACATTTTTTCATATGATTATTGATAGCTTTGATTTCATCATCTGAAAACTGCCTATTCATATCCTTTGACCATTTATAAATTAGGGAATGATTTGGATTCTTAAAAATTCAACTTAGTTTTTTATATATTTGAGAAATTTGTCAAAGAAATTTGTTATAAAAACTTTTCCCCAGTGTCTTCCTTCCCCTCTAATCTTGGTTGCACTGGCTTTGTTTGTACAAAACCTTTTTAAGTCAATATAATCAAAATTATTCCTTTCATATCTTGTAATGTTCTCTATCTCTTGTTTGGTCATAAATTCTTCCCATCTCCACAGATCTGACAACTAAACTATTCTACATTCCCCTAATTTACTTATAATATTACTCCTTATGTTTTAATCTTATACCCATTTTGACCTTGTCTTGATTTAGGGTGTGAGATATTAATCTAAATCTAATTTTTATCATACCATGTTCCAATTTTCATAGCAGTCTTTTTTTGGCAAATACTGAGTTCTTATCCCAAAATCCAAAATCTTTGGGTTCATTGAACACTAGATTGCTGAAGTCATTTACCCCTAGTTTATTCCATTGATCGACCCTTCTATTTCCTAGCAAGCACCAGATTGTTTTGATGATTACTGCTTCATAGTATAGATAGATAGATAGATTGATTGATTCATTGATTGATTGATAGTGTAAAATTTGGTACTGTTCCATCCTTCACTTTTTTCATTAGTTCCCTTAATATTCTTGACCTTTCATTCTTCCAGATGAATTTTATTTTTTTTCCAGGTCTATAAAATAGTTTTTGGTAGTTTGATTGGGATGGCACTGAATAATTAAATTGATTTAGGTAGTATTGTTATTTTTATGATATTAGCTCATCCTACCAAGGAGCAATTCAAATTTTTCCAATTGTTTAGATCTAATTTTATTTGTGTGAAAAGTGTTTTGTAATTGTATTCACATAATCCCTGCATTTGTCTTGGCAAATAGATTCCCAAGTATTTTCTAGAGGGATTTTAGATGGAGTTTCTCTTTTTAACTCTTGCTGCTGAGTTTTGCTGGAAATATATAGAAATGCTGATGATTTATATGGGTTTGTTTTGTATCCTACAACTTTGCTAAAGTTATTAACTATTTCCACTAGCTTTTTAGTTAGTTTTCTAGGCTCCTCTAAGTATATCATTATATCATCCACAAAGAGTGATAGTTTAGTTTCCTTATATTATTTCCTACTTGAATTCCTTTAATTTCTTTCTCTTCTCTAATTGCTAAAGCAAGCATTTTCTAGTACAATATTAAATAATAGTGGTGATAATGGGCATTCTTTCTTCGCTCCTGGTCTTATTGGGAAGGCTTCTAACTTATCCCCATTGCAGATGATCCTTGATAATGGTTTTAAGAAAATACTGCTTATTATTTTAAGGAAAGGTCCTTTTATTTCTACACTTTATAATGTTTTCAATAGGAATGGGTATTGTATTTTGTCAAAGGATTTTCCTACATCTGTTTTGAGATGACAATGTGATTTCTGTTAGTTTGACATTGATATGGTCAGTTATGCGATTTTCCTAATATTAAACCAGCCTTGCATTCCTGGTATAAGTCCCACCTGGTCACAGTGAATAAATTGTTGTAGTCTCTTTACTAGTATTTTACTCAAGATTTTCACATCCATTTTCATTAAGGAAATTGGTCTGTAATTATCTTTCTCTGTTTTTGGTCTTTCTGGCTTAGGTATCAGCACCAAATTTCTGTCAGTAAAAGAATTTGGTAGGACTCCTTCTTTGCTTATTTTGCCAAATAGTTTATATAGTATTAGGATTCATTTTTCTTTAAATGTTTGATAGAATTCACTTAGAATCTAGCCTTGGAGATTTTTTATTGGGGAGTTCATGGATGGTTTGCTCAATTTCTGTTTCTAAGATGGAATTATTTAAGTATTCTACTTCATCTTTTGTTAATCTAGGCAATTTATATTTTTGTAAATATTCATCTATTTCACTTAGGTTATCAGATTAATTGTCATCTTAATTGGGTGAAATAACTCCTAATAATTCTGTACTATCTTTCATCAAGATGTAATTATCTTCCTTTTCTTTTTGTTTTTTTGTTTTTTTATTTAATAATTTTTATTTTTTAGAAAAGTTAACATGGTTACATGATTCATGCTCTTCCTTTCCCCTTCATCCCCTGACTTCCCCTCCCCCCCCCATAGCCGATGTACATTTCCACTGATTTTAACATGTGTCATTGATCAAGACCTATTTCCAAATTGTTGATAGTTGCATTGGAGTGGTAGTTTTGAGACTACATCACCAATCATGTCCGCCTCAACCCATGTGTTTAAGCAGTTGCTTTTCTTCTATGTTTCTACTCCTGCAGTTCTTCCTCTGAATGTGGGTAGTGTTCTTTACCGTAAGTCCCTCAGAACTGTCCTGGGTCATTGCATTGCTGCTAGTACAGAAGTCCATTACATTCTATTTTACCACAGTGTGTTGGTCTCTGTGTACAATGTTCTTCTGGCTCTACTCCTTTCACTCTGAATCAAGTCCTAGAGGTCTTCCAGTTCACATGGAATTCCTCCAGTTTAATTATTCCTTTGAGCACAATAGAATTCCATCACCAGCATATGCCACAATTTGTAAAGCCATTCCCCAATTGAAGGGCATACCCTCATTTTCCAGTTTTTTGCCAACACAAAA
Organism: Gracilinanus agilis; assembly: GCF_016433145.1. Classification (NCBI taxonomy): domain Eukaryota; kingdom Metazoa; phylum Chordata; class Mammalia; order Didelphimorphia; family Didelphidae; genus Gracilinanus; species Gracilinanus agilis. The sequence goes on from NC_058131.1 coordinate 25,963,844, forward strand.
AGCACACCTATAAATATTTTTGTACAAGTCTGTTTATCTATGATCTCTTTGGGGTACAACCCAACAATGGTATGGCTGGATCAAAGGGCAGGCATTCTTTTATAGCCCTTTGAGCATAGTTCCAAATTGCCAGCCAGAATGGTTGGATCAGTTCACAACTCCACCAGCAATGAACTAATGTCCCAATTTTGCCACATCCCCTCCAACATTCATCACTCTCCCCTTCTTTCATTTTAGCCAATCTGCCAGGTGTGAGGTGATACCTCAGAGTTGTTTTGATTTGCATTTCTCTAATTATTAGAGATTTATAGCACTTTCTCATGTGCTTATTGATAGTTTTGATTTCTTTATGTGAAAATTGCCTATTCATGTCCCTTGCCCATTTATAGATTGGGGAATGGCTTGATTTTTTTTATACAATTGATTTAACTCCTTGTATATTTGAGTAATCAGACCCCTGTCAGAGTTTTTTGTTCTAAAGATTTTTTTCCCAATTTGTTGTTTCCCTTCTGATTTTGTTTGCATTGTTTTTGTTTGTACAAAAGCTTTTTAATTTAATATAATCAAAATTATTTATTTTACATTTTGTAATTTTCTCTAACTCTTGCTTGGTTTTAAAATCTTTCCTTCCCCAGAGATCTGACAGGTATACTATTATGTGTTCACTTAATTTTTTATAGTTTCTCTATTTATATTCAAATCATTTTGAATTTATCTTGGTGTAGGGTGTAAGATGTTGATCTAAACCTAATCTCTCACATATTGTTTTCCAAATTTCCCAGCAGTTTTTGTCAAATAGTGGATTTGGGTCCCAAAAGTTGGGCTCTTTGGGTTTATCATACAGTGTCTTGCTGATGTCACTTACCCCAAGTCTATTCCACTGTTCCTCCCTTCTGTCTCTTAACCAGTACCATACCGTTTTGATGACTGCTGCTTTATAATATAGTTTAATGTCTGATACTGCTAGACCACCTTCCTTCACATTTTTTTATTATTTCCCTTGATATTCTTTATCTTTTGTTATTCCAAATGAACTTTGTTATAGTTTTTTTTCTAATTCGGAGAAAAAGTTTTTTGGTAGTTTGATAGGTATGGAGCTAAATAGGTAAATTAATTTGGTAGAATGGTCATTTTTATTAAGTTAGTTCATCCTACCCATGAGCTATCAATGTTTTTCCACTTGTTTAGATCTAGTTTTAATTGTTTGGAATTCCTTATCTTTTTTTAATAAGATCTAATTTTGCTCTAGCTTTGTCTGAAATCATGATTGCTTCTCCTGCTTTGTTTTTTTTTTTTTTGGTCTTGGTTAAAGCCCAATAGATTCTTCTCAAGCCTCTTGCCTTTTCTCTGTGTGTATGTATCAGCCTCAAATGTGTTTTTTTAACCAATATGGTAGGATTCTGGTTTTTAATCCACTATGCTATCCATTTCTGTCTTATAGATGAATTAATCCTATTTATACTTAGAGTCATGATTACCATCTGTGTATTCCCCTCCGTCTTTTATTCCTGCCCTTTCTTCTTTCACTGTTTTCCTCTGCACCAGAGTTTTGCTTTTAGTCACTCCCCACTTCCTCCTATCTTATATTATTCCCCTTCCCACCACCTCCTTTCTTATTCTCCTTTTAATTTTCTATAGGGTAAGATGTAATTCTATACCTCAATGTATCTGGCTGATCTTCCCTCTGTTAGCTAAGTATTACTCACCACTACCCTCATCCTCCCCTTCAGTGTAATATTATCCTCTCTCTGTGCCTGTTTATGTGATATAACTCACCCAATTTTGCTTATTTCTTCCCATTTCTCTTAGTACAATATTCTTTTTCTATCCTAGACTTTTGTTGTTTGTTTTTTTTAAACACATCATCCTAAAGAGTTTATTACCACTCCCTCTATGTATACATCTTCTAAGTAGTATGACAACAATAACAATTTTTAAGAGTTATAGATATCATCTTTCCATATAGAAATATAAAAATTTTGACCATATATAAGTTCTTAAATTTTTTTCTGTTTCTTATTTACTTTTTTATGCTTTTCTTGAATTTTGTAGTTAGACAGCAAATTTTCCATTGATGTCTTGTCTTTTCTTCAGGAATGCTTGGAAATCTTCTATTTTATTAAATGATAATACTTTGTCCTGAAAGAATATAGTCAGTTTTAATGGGTAGGTGATCCTTGGTTATAAAACCAAGGGTTGCTCCCTTGCCTTCTGAATATCATATTCCAAGCATTCTAGTCCTTCTCTGTGGAAGCTGCCAAATCCTTTGTATTCCTTACTGGGGCTCCATGATACTTCAATTGTTTCTTTCTGACTACTTGCAGTATTTTCTCCTCAGTCTTGGAGCTCTTGAACTTGGCTATAACATTGCTGGGAGTTGTCATTTGGGCATTTATTGCCAGAGGTAATCTGTAGATTCTTTCAATTTCTATTACCATCTTGTTCAAGAATATCAGGGCAGTTTTCTTGAATAATTTCTTGTAATATTATGTATAGCTTTTTTATCATAACTTTCAGGTAGTCTAATAATTCTTAAATATTCCCTCTTGGATCTATTTTCCAGGTCAGTTTTTTAAATGATACATTTCATATTTTCTTCTATTTTTTCATTTTTTTATTTTGTTTTATTGTTTCTTTATGTCTCTTGAAGACATTAGCTTCTATTTGCCCAATTCTAATTTTTAAAGCCTGAATTTCTTCTATGACCTTTTTTTTTTTTTAACCATTGTACTTCGGTGTATTATCTCATAGGTGGAAGAGTGGTAAGGGTGGGCAATGGGGGTCAAGTGACTTGCCCAGGGTCACACAGCTGGGAAGTGGCTGAGGCCGGGTTTGAACCTAGGACCTCCTGTCTCTAGGCCTGACTCTCACTCCACTGAGCTACCCAGCTGCCCCGCTTCCATGACCTTTTGATCCTCCTTTTCCAGTTGGTCCATTCTACTTTTCATGACATCTTTTCTTCACTGGATTTTTTGTCTCTTTTTTCCAAGTAGGTCAATTCTGTTCTTTTAGAAACTCTTTTCTTCATTGGATTTTTATGCCTTTTTTCAGTTGACCAATTATGCTTTTTAAGATTTTATATTCTTGTGGAATTACTTTCATTTCTTTTTTCCATTTTTCTTCAACCTGTCTCATTTGATTTTTAAATTACTTTTTGAGTTCTTCCAGGGCTTACAACTAATTCCCATTTTTCTTTTAAGTTTTGCAAGTGGTCACTTGGATCTCACCATCCCCTGTTGGTTCTGTGCTTTCCTCTTTCTCCCCATAGAAATTTTCAAGTGTTAAGATTTTCTTTTGCTGTTTGCTCATTTTTCCAGCCTTTTTTTGCCTATGGACTGAAAATTCTGAAAGCTGATGATTCTATTTTCTAATCTCTGCTGCTTGAGGTTTTTGTTTGTTTGTTTGTTTGTTTTTGCCCTGGGGCTACATCTTTACCATAGCAGTGCAGGCTTAAAAGAGTGCAGAGCCATGGACTTCTGGGCCTCATTGTGAGCTGATGCCAGGGTCTGGGATTTCAAATGATGGATCTGAGATGTTCTTTTATTGTTGTGCCCCACATCCCAGGATCCTGAAATTAATCTATGCCTAGTTATGTAACCTGGTTCAGTAGGGGTGGGGAGTAGTCACCCAGCATTCCTCTGTGTGCAATTTTGCTTCTAGTTACCCCTTATCCAGTGAAAATCAACTCTCTATGCCTACCTTTCAAGTTGTGATCAATGGGAGAACCCCCTCACTCCATCTTTCTGTTAATTTTTGACTCCTATCATTTTGAGGTGCCTTTTAAGGGTTAGTTTGGAAAGTTTGTCAGAGTAATTTCAGCTTTTGCTATTTCTCAACTGCCTTCTTGGCTCCACCCCTGGTGGTGGTGGTGGTGGTAGTAGTAGTAGTAGTAGTAGTAGTAGTAGTAGTAGTAGTAGTAGTAGTAGTAGTAGTAGTAGTAGTAGTAGTAGTAGTAGTAGTAGTAGTAATGGTGGTGGCACCAGTAGCAGTAGTGGCAGAGAAACTGCGTTGGTGATGTCCACCATGCTAGAATGCTTCCATTTCACATAGAGTGACTTACTAGGAGTGATTTTCCAGTATATGTGCAGTGGCTTTACCACCTGTTCTTAAGAAAAGGAAATTGAATTATGCCAACTCAGTATTCAGATCACATCTCTTTAACTCAATTTCTTCTCAGACTCACCAAGGCAACATGGCATGCAGCATAATGAACACTGGTCTGGGAATGAAGAGACCAGTGCTCTCATTACAGTTCTATTACTAATTAATTAGGTAGACTTGAGCCATTTTCTTGTAAAATCCCAGGACCTGGTCCTCAGTTTTAAAATGAAGGGCTTAACCTTAACTGTCTCTGAAGTTTTGCCTAGCACTGTGTTTCCCATGCCCTGGAGAGATGGGAATCCTTCTGACCCCAAAATATCACGGGGAGTTTCTGTGGACTTTTGGAAATAATGTATACCATGTTTGTTCTACAGGAGGAATTTGTGGGTCAGATCTGAGATATATCTGGGAAAAGTGGCCTGTTCCTGATGGTGAGTGCATACTCCTGTGAAGCTAAAAGTCTATAGAATTATATCATGAGGGAAATGCAGAGAAGGATCCTTTAATCTGAATGATATCAGAACCAGACACAGGGAACCTCTGAACACTTGGGCAAGACTGATGAGATTTGGATGATTTTTCTGGCTCTGTAACAACATTATAGTGAGAAGGGGACCCAGAGTTGTAACTAATATGGAACTACGGGGTCTTTGTCTCATGTTGCCATCACTGAAAGAACTCCTTCCTTCTCTCAGATAGGTAACATCTGGACAAGTGTGCTTCTCTGCAGCAATTATTTGATGGAACACAGGACTAGTGGAAGATCCAGGGGGAGGAAACCCTCATTTCTCAAGTAACCTGCCCTTGGCCCTGTGCTACTTAATACTGTCCTCAATGTCTTGCATTGGCTAACATGCTTAATACATTTGTAAATGAAAAAATAATTGTAAATGACATCAATCTGGGAAACACAATTCCTACATATTATGACAGAATCCCTATTTAAAAGCAGATAGGCATGCTAGAACATAAAGCTGGATGGAATTAGAGAAAACTCAACAGTTTAATAAGACTTGTAAGTATTTGAGCTCTACAAATTATCTTCCCAAGCACAAAAATACGTCAGGATAGTATTTTATCTGAAAAAAAAATGGATTTTTTTGGAGGACGGATTCAATTCGATGTAAATTAACAATAATTCAATGTAAATTAACAATAGAATATGATAGATAATAAAAAAGCAATGGCTATACTTAGTTGTTTAAAGTTTGCAAGATGCTTTAGAAAAATTATCTCGTTTTATCTTTGTTGTTTGGCCTTCGTTTTTTTTGAAGAGGATCAATGACCATCATGGGTTGATTTCTTGACTTCCACATAAACTAGATTCAAATGAGGTAGTTGCACAGTCATCAGTCTTACTCTCTGTTCCAGAATCATTGAAGTCAAAAATCAGGATGACTGTTGATAGCCCTGGGTGTAATGGACTACCTTGGTGTCTTCAATGTCTAACCAAGCTCTGGGCATTCCACAACACCTAGTTTGATCACTTTCATCACCATGAGGACAAAGAGTTCTCATCTGCCCATTCCACCAAGGGAAAATCTTCATATGCTTGGGATAGACATCCCCTTAACTCACCAATGAATCTGAGGTCTGTCCTCATAACAGCCCTGAGAAGTAGGTGTTATTATTATCCCCATTTTAAAGATGAAGGAGGCTGAGGCAGAAAAAGGTTAAGTATGGCTTCCCAGCATCATACAGCTAGTAGATCAGATTTTGGTCTTTTTAGTTTCATGTCTAACACTCTACCCACTGTGCCACTAATCTGACTCAGAAACTTAATGAGATCATGGGCTTACATTAAGAAAAAATGTAACTTCTAGGAGTCAGGAAAGGAGGAATATTCCCACTTGACTCTGTTCTACTAAACCCACATTTGGATTACTCTCTTCAATTCTATTGGTTTCATTTTAGAATGATTGTGGCAGGCTGGGGAATGTCCAGAGAAGAGCATCAAGATGATGAAGGGCCTTGAGCTCCTGAGGATCATTTGAAGAAAATGGGAATAGATTTATTTCACCTCAAATAGGGTGACATGATGTTGTATTCAATACTCAAAGGACAATCATGTGTAACAGGTATGGAAGGCAGAACAAGGGAAAATGAAAAGGTGTAAATTGAAAAATTTAGGCTTAATGTTAGTAAAGAAAAAAATCATAAAGCCTTCCTAACACTTAAGAGGTATCCCAAAGCAGAATGAGGCATGGTAGTGGGTTCTCCCTCATTCGAACTCTTCAAGCAATGATTAATTAGGTGTATTGTTTTTTTTTCTAAAATCCTTACTTTCTGTTCCAATAACTCTAAGATATAAAGTCAAGGGCTAAGCAAATGAGGTTAAGTGACTTGCCCAAGGTCATACAGCTAATAATCTTCATGCATATTATTGAGGATATTTTGAAATTTGAGTTGGTCCAGATGACCTCTGATATTAATGGCATCATTGAGATATTTTGTATCTATGATGATGGGTATCTCCAAATTTAGCCAGGCTGGTCATGGACTCATAAATTTAGATCCAGAACAGATCGTAGAGGCCATAACGTCCAGTCCACTCATTTAAGAGATGAGGAAACTGAATCCCAGAGAAGAAAAATTACTTACCTAGGGCCATATAGCTAGTACATGTCTGAGACAGAGTTTGAACTGAGCTCTTCCTTCCTCAAAGTCCAGGGCCCTATCCACTTTGCCTTGCCACCTTAGACAAGAAGTCTCTCCCCAGCCTCAAATAGACTCAATGCCTTTGCAACTTCGTGTGCTTGTCAGACTTTCAAACCTTGTGTTCCTCTAGCAGAAGCCTTGAGTACTCAAGGTGACCTGCTAGTCACAAGGAGCCACTGCAGCAGAACTTCAGAAAAAATCAACATCTTTTTTTTTAAACTCTTACCTTCCATTTTAGAATAAAGCCTGTATAGTGATTCTGAGGTAGAAGAGTGGTAAGGGCAATGGGAGTTAAATGAGTTGCCAAGAGTCACACAGCTAGGAATTGTCTGAGACAATATTTGAACCCAGAACCTCCCATTTCTAAGTCTGTCAATTGACTGATCCACCTCTTTATCCCTAGATCTCACCTGGAACCCTATGCTCAAGTCTCAGAATGTTTAAGAGAAATATTGATAGCCTTCAGAGTGACTAGATGAAGGTAGGATATAGACATGGATCTAGGAGAGACCCCAGAAACTTCTAGTCCAATCACTCCATAACAAATCTGAGATCTTGAACAGTGACTTTCCCTAGGTCACAAAGTGGCTAAATGTCAGAGGTAAGATTTGAACCTAGATATTCTTCCTCTAGAGGCAAAAATACACTTTCTACTACTTTATGACTTCCCAACTCATAAGGCAGGGCTGGATTTGTCATTGATGACTTGGGTTCATATATCAACTTTCCCTCTTAATATCTGTGAGGCTTTTGTAATTCACAATAATTTCCTGGGTCTCAGTTGCCCCATCTGTAAAATAAGAGCACTGGATTTGATGACTCTAAGTCTCATTACAGCTCTAGAACTGGGATTCTAATGGGGAATGATAGACTGGTAGGAAATAAGATTAGATGATGAACAAAGTTCTTCCAATCCTGAAATTCCATGATCCTGTATAACACAGCCTAATATCCCTCCCCAAACCAGAATTAATGGGATTGAACATATATTTTGATCCCCAAAGTATTGTTAAACCAACTTTGCAAACACTGGACAAATTAATGTTCAAGTGTCAGTCTAGTTCTATAAGTATACAATTCTATGATTTCTCATCTAAGAGCAGCAACATAAAAATACATCCCCGCTTTTGCCCCTGCCGTACAGTTTGGGGCTTCTGGAGTCTTTAAAACATTGTTGCACAATCACTGATTCGGTCCTCTATTATGAAAACCATAAATTGTAACTCCTCCTGGAGAAGGGATGCCTGGAGAAAACGAAAAAGACGCAAGCCGGTGAAATTGCTGATCACTTTCAAATGTAAAAGGTTCTCAATGATTTTCTTTTTTTTTTTTCAACTATTTGCTCCATCTGGAGCCAGGGAGCACAGATGTGAGGCCAGCACCATGGGCAAAAAAAAAAAAAATCAATGAATCCCCAGCCTGATGAAGAGTTAGAAGGGTCATAAATTGTGTGCTTGGCTTGTTATAGATCGATGGGAAGACTTACCCGTACATCGACTATTCTTCCTTTGAAAAGCAGCCGCCGGGCGTGTGGACTGCTTGGGCAGACAGAGCCAGATTTATGCCTGTGGTCTTGGCTGCCTTTGCTCATCAGCAGAATAGGCAGCCACCCCCGAGTCGTGATTTCAGGGGGTCAGGGGGCACCATTTGGTGCATACGAGTGTCACTCTCACCTCTTCCCTGGTGCCTGCCATGGCTTTAATAGGAGACAAAAGCTTTCCTTCAGAATTAAGACTGATTTCCCTGGGAGAGGGCATGGAGTGACATACTCACGTTGGCAAGAAAGGGAAGTGTGGAGAGAGCAAGGAGTCATAAAGGAGAGGTGGCAGAACCTTTCCAAATAATAAGTGATATTATATGGTACTTTGAGGTGGGCTGGTATAGCTGATAGAGAGCTATCTTTGGAGTCAGCAAGTCCTGGGTTCAAATTCCACCTCTACAGATACTGGTTATGTGACCCTGGGCAAATCACTTTACTTCTTAACTCTCTAGGCAACTCTAAGATTTAAGTAACAATGCAGAGACTGAAATGCACTGGTGGAAAGAGTTTTCACATATGGCCTTATGCCAGTGAAAACACACAGCCAACCCAACACACACACACACACACACACACACACACACACACACACCAATTAAATTAAATAACTTGCCCAGAATCACATATTTGTAAGCATCAGGAACAAGACTTGAACCCAGGTGCTCTGACTACAGAAAGATGATGCCACCCCACTTGGCCACTTAGGGATCATCTTCCACCTTAGATTCTTTTTAAATTTCCACTTTATCCTGTCCTCATCTTGTTTGTAAATAAATATTCATGGCTTGTCTCCTCTGTTCAACTGTGAACTCCTTGAGGGCAATCATTGTCTCACTGAGTCGATTCCTGGATTCCTTCAAGACTCATCTCAAGCACCACCTTCTTCAGCGAGCCTTTCCTGGTCCCTGAAGCCACTAAGACTTCTTCTCTCCAAACTATCTTGTATTCCTTTATCTTGTGTTCTTTGTCTATTCACATGTCCCCAATCATGTTGTCTCCTTTACAATAGACATTCCTTGAAAGAAGAGACAATCTCATTTTTGTCTCTGTATCCCAAAAGACAGTCCTCAAATTTGGAAGGTCCTGAGTTCAAGTCAAGATCCTAAGACATATCATTCTTATGGCATTGGAAACTTGCCTAAGTTCTTACGGGTCTAGAGAAACCTCTCTTGTGTTGACTTATCCTCCAGATGTCTCCATCTCTTCTCTTGCTACTTCCTACGGGTCGTCTCTCCTTATTAGTGTTGTTCGGCACTGTCCAACTCTGCAGGATCTAACTGGGGATTTCCTTGGCAAAGATACTGACGTGGTTCTCCATTTCCTTCTCCAACTCATTTGATGGATAAAGAAACTGGGGTAAACATGGTAAAGTCACTCACCCAGAGTCACCCACCTAGTAAATGTCCAAGGTCAGATTTGAACTCGGAAAGGTGAGTCTTAGCTGACTCCAGATCCAAGTTGCCATATAGCTGCCATCCTCATTGGTGGCTCTTCCAGATCAGCATTTCACTCGGGGCCCCAGTCATGGCGACTCATTGTCAGAGCACACTCTACACTTGCCTGTGCCTCGCCTTTGCCCAAGTATCCTCCATTGCTTCTTTCTAACAATTCCTCGTAGATTATATTTCTCTATTAGAATGCAAACCCCACTGAAGGTAGGAATGGTCTTGTTTGTTTGTGTTTGTATCCTGGATGTTTAGCAGGATGCTTGGCACCGAGTAACTGCTTCATAAATGTGTGTTCTATTCTCAGCTGTTCTCTTTCCTTCTTTGTAAAGCTCTACGTGCCTACATCGCTAGAGGGAGTTTTCTTACTTGGCAATTCCTTTTTCCAATGAAATCCCAGGACCTCTCCCCACCCCAGACCTTAGCCTCATGACTGGTACATAATAAATATCCAATATGTGCTTGTTGATTCATTGATTGAAACACCGTAAACCCTGAAGGGCTGGATAAATACCAACAAGAACAGTATTGCTGGGTTCCGTTTGTGTTAGACTGAAAGCAAGAAAAATCAGGAAGGAGACACAGCTTAACCTCATTACCTCCTAGGTGGAAGAGTGGTAAAGGCTAGGCAATGGGGGTGAAGTGACTTGCCCAGGGTCACACAGCTACGAAGTATCTGAGGCCAGATTTGAACCAAGGACGTCCCCATCTCTAGGCCTGGCTCTCAATCCACTGAGCCACCCAGCTGCCCCCTTGAGATTTGGGTTTGTTAACTGGCCCTTGCCTTTATGTAAACCAGAGCTTCCCGCATTCAGCATCTCCCTATTGTCCCTTGCTTATACAAGGGCCCCATTCAGCCTAGCCTCACCAGTCTCACAACTGCCAAAGCAATAACTCTAAAGCACAGAGTCAAGATGGGCCCACCTGCCTCTAGGAGAGTTGATCCATCATCATCTTTAGGAATAATCATGTCATCTTTGGAAGAACAGTATTAAGGATTCTATGGTCATTCCATGGGATCCAATTGTGAGAGATTTTTATATTTCTGCTGAACTGAAAATTTCCCCCAGTAGTCCAAGTGTCTGAAAGCTCCAAAATAGACTGAATTTATATGGTCATTATTGAGCTAATAATTCCCTCCCTAATCAATATACGTCACAGTCTCCATTTAAAATCTCTCTTCTGAGCAAAATTTGGCATTTATTATGGGGGAGGGGTTCAGTGTTGAGGAGCTTTCCTGTCCAAGACACAAAAGATCCAAAGAATATCAGCCCCAGACAAGGCTGCTGTGATGGATAGCACAATTACAGTAGCTGAGGTGGCTATGAATGTCTTCCTTAATATCACTCTCTATTTCAGTTGACTGATGATTAAACATTTATTTATGGTTTTTTTTAAAACAATATCTGACTCTTCATGACTCCTTTTGGGATTTTCTTGTCGAAGATCCTGGAGTGGATTGCCATTTTCTCCCCCTGTGCATTTTACAGACGAGGAAACTGAATCAAACAATATAAAGTGACTTGCCCAGGATCATATAGCTAGTAAGTATCTGAGGCTAGATTTGAACTCAGGAAATTTTCTTCCTAACTCCAGACCAGGGGCTCTATCCACTGTGCCTCTTATCTGTCCCTGTGGTTGACTGTCAGGAGTCACATAGTCTCAGGTTTCAAAGCTCTGGTGAAGGAGAATAGCCTGTACCATCCTGTGGTACCCACTCTCTCCAAACTGCCCCAATACAGGCAGAAGCTCCTTACCCCAAGGGCCACCCAAACAGGTGGATTGCCCATCAGTCTCCCATGAAATCAACTTCTTTTATCCATGTGAACCGCCCCATGATCATGCTGTCTACACCTTTTCTTTCTCTCCTTTCCTTCTTCAATTTTACTCGATAAACAGGACACGCTCCATCACCCAGCTGCCAGATCTCGCATTGCTGGGCCACATAATGATCAATGAAAGTCCTCGATGCTCCTGTGTAGCTTGTGGGGGTAATTGTTTACAACTGTGCAAACAGAGCCTCCCTGCACAGCTGCCTCCCATGTGATGTTAGTGGTAGGGATAAGAATGATTAATCAATCAGCAAGTATTCATTATCTATCTGCTATGTGCCGAGGGCTGCGAATACAAGATGATAATAATGAGTCAATAAATTAATAAGTATTTATCAAGTACCTATAATTGTTGTTGAGTCAGTTTTTAGGTACATCTCACTCTTCATGATACTATTTGGGGTTTTCTGGGAAAAGATCCTCAAGGGATTTGCCATTTCCTTCTCTAGCTCATTTGATAGATGAGGAAACTAAGGAAAAAAACAGACTTTTAAGTGATTTACCCAGTGACACAGCCAGTAAGTGTCTGAAACTGGATTTGAATTCAGAAAGAGTAGTCTTCCTGACTCCAGGGGTAGCACTCTATTCACCGTACCACTAGTACCCACTATGTGGCATTATTATTTCCAACCAGTGGCAATGCGTTCAATCCCAGCATCATGTACCTTGGCCAGGTCAAGTACCTTCCCATCCCCTCCACAATACATCCCTCCTTTTCAGCTTCCTCTTATTTTATCTTTCCTCATTAGGTTGTAGGCTTCTGGAGGGAAAGAACTCCAGACCAGTACTCTATCCACTGTACTCCCTTTTTCTCTGTCTCTCTTTGTCTGTCTCTGTCTGTCCGTCTCTCTCTTTTCTCTCTATCCTCTCTCTCTCTCATCTATGTATCCATCCCTCACTGTCATTATTTATCCACTCCATCTCTATCAATCTACATATCTATATCCTTTCTCTCTATTATTTCTATTTCATGTAGTATACTGAAAAATGCTTCTCATATTTTATTATATTGTCAGGCATTGCACTAGGAAATCAAGCTAAAAATACAATAAATGAAATAATTTTTATTTTCAACGCACTTATTTTAAGAGGGACATTTCCCTCTTAGAACTGAATTTTAAAAGTTCATTCCTTTCCCATTCATGCTGGGGATTCTTCTTCTTCCATATCAAATTATATAATAATTTCAAAGAGCTTTTAACAATCAAAGCACTTTGCAAATGCTAAAGCAGTAAATTAGCTATTATCATTGTCTATAATTATCCTTGAGTCCTAGCTGCCCATCACAAATGGCTAGTGCCACTTTGAATAGTTTGGATAACTCTGTTCAGAAGAATGGAAACTCATTGAGAGCAAAAACTGCCTCCCTTCTGTTGTTGTATCTCCAGTGCCCAGTTAAGTCCCTGAAACATTGTAGGCATGCATAAAATGCTTATTGATTTATAATTGATTGAATTTATTCTATGAGCACTCAGTATCTGGATAGGAAATTGAGGATGAGGAGAGGGAGAGGGAGAAGATCTGTGGGCTCTGAAAGTCTTTCAACCTCTAGGATAACCTTGTTTCAGCTCGATATTGATGGTGGTGACCTTCTTGGAAGTTGCCAGAGGTGTAACGTTCTTGACCATTGGAAGAACATTTGTGTGAAACGAAAGCTTGAGAAAACAAGGAAAGGCTTCAGAGAGGGGATCCCTGATCTAGAAATACATCTACAGAGGATCCCTGATCTATAGCAGCCCTTTGAGTTCTGATAGTTCTCTATAATGAGACCTTTGAAGAGGAGGATCCCATGAGGAAGAGCTAGTTCCCAGGAAGGGGAATAGATGGTGCCATCTACTGGGAGCTGAGGAGAGCTGCAGGAGGAATGGACCAATATGGGGGATGCTAACTAAAAATGTATCCATGTCTTCTTCATTCAGAAACAAACAAAAATATCCTTAAAGTCAGTCATGTCCTCAAGCTACCATCTTCTTTCTTGACTCCTTTTTATTGAAAAACTCTAAAAAAGGAGTCATGTTTTTATTTTTTCACCATCCAGTAATTTCTCAAGCCTCAATAATCTGGCTTCTACCCTTACCATATCCTTTCATCTATGACAGGTAGTTGGAAAGATCATTAGATTTGGAGTCAAAAGACCAAGTTCAAATCCCATCTTTCACTATCTATGTGTGTGACTTCAGTCAAACCAATTAACCTATCAAGAACCTAGTTTCCTTTCTGTAAAATGAGAAAGTTAGGCCAGAGAATCATTGAACTTACTTCTAGCTGCACTGCTGATAGATTTTGTTTTGATATGAATAAGTTTTAATTTTCCTGTAATGATGAATTTGCTATCTCCTGTTTGAATCCTTCTCTCCCACATTTCACATTCAATAATTTGCCAAGTCTTGTTGATACTACATTACACATTTCTCACATCAGTTGCTTTATCTCAATTACACAGCTACAACTTCAGTCCTGGCCCTTGTCAGCAGTCGCCCTAGAGAATTTCAATAATCCTAATCAGCCTTTCTGCTCCCATTCTCAGCCCTCTCAGATCCGCCCTTCCCCGCAAAACTACAAAAATGATCTTCTTGAAATTCAGGGCTGATTAATTTACTACTCTGTTTCAGAAGTGCCTGTGGTTACTTTTTACCTTGAGAATAAAAGATAATCCTTTCAGTTGGGCATTTAAAGTCTTTAATAGTCTGTTTCCAGCCTACCTTTTACAGATTTTTAAAAAAAAATATTTATTTGTGCATTTGCTGTTCCCAGAGCTCAACATGCCAACTCTTGACTCTTTGTCTTTGCCCAAGCTCTTCTCCCATGGCTGGAATAACCTTCCTAACCATCATCTCTTATGATCCTTTGCTGTTGTTCAGTAGTTATCAGTTACTGCCCAACTCTTCTTCACTCCATTTGAGGTTTTCTAGGCTAAAGTAATGGAATGGTTTGCTATTTCTTTCTCCAGCTCATTTTATAAATGAAGAAACTGAGGCAAGAGGGTTAAGTGACTTACACAGGTCACCCAGGGAGTAAGTGTCTGAGGACAAATTTGAACTCAGGAAAATAAATCTTTCTGGCCTCCAGGTCTCGCTCTCTATTTCACTGTACCATCTAGTTGCCCTATATAACCTTTAGCTTGCTTATACATCAGTAATAACTCCTAAAGGAAACTTTCTGTGAATTCTCTCCTCAGGTCTCTTTACCTTCTATTGCCTTGTATTTGTATGTATTTTATAGTCATTGAAGAATTTAAACTATGGATCATTAGGCAATAATGAAGAGAAGCAAGATGAGAATGAAGATGCTGTTATACATTATAAACAAAGAAATATACAGGAGGAACAGTGTAAAGGATGTAATCAGACGAGTGCAACCAAAATAGGAATGGAGGGAAAACATTTATAGCAAGTGTCTCTGACAAAACTCCATTACTCAAATTTATAGAGAACTGAGTCAAATCTATAAGAATACAAGTCATTCCCCAATTGATATATGGTGAAAGAATATGAACAGGTAGTTTTCAGCTGAAGCTTACTATAATCATTTGAAAAAATGATTGATATTATTATTGATGAGAGAAATGGAAATTAAAAGAGCTCTGAGGTAACACCCCACATTTATCAGATTGGATAATATGAGAGAAAAGGAAAAAAATAAATGTTAGGGGAGTGTGGGAAAATTAGGACACTAATACACAGTTGGTGGAATTGTGAATTGATTCAACTATTCTGGAGAACAATTTGGAACTATTCCCAAAGAGCTATAAGACTCGGTATACCCTTTGATCCACTACTAGGTCTGTATCTCATAGAGATTTTATACAAAAAATATTCATGGCAGCTCTTTTGTGGGGGCAAATAATTAGAAACTGGAAGAATGCCCATCAATTAGGGGAGTGGCAGAACAAGTTGTCATTTCTGATTGTGATGGAATACTATTGTGCTAGAAGAAATGATGAGCAAGAGCATTCCAGAAAAATCTGGAAAGACTTACATGTGTGAGCAGAATCATGAAAATGTTTTACATGGGCAGAGCAATAATGTACGATGAGCAACTGTGAGTGGCTTAACTATTCTTAGCACTACAATGATCCCAGACAATCCCAAAGAGCATAGGGTGAAAGACGCTATCACTCGCCAGAGAAAGAACTGATGGAGTCTGAATGCACATCAAAGCAGACCGCTCCACTTTATTTTCTTCATGTTTTATGTGTTGGTGGGTGTCTTCTTCCACAACATGATGAATATGGAAATGGGCTTTGCTGATAGCACATATATAAGTAATAGCAAATTGCTAAACACTTCAGGGAGGAGAAAGGGGAAGGTTAGAGAGAGAGAATGTGAAAATCAACATATTAGAAAACAATTGTAAAAATGTTTTATATGTAAATAGGAAAATATATTATTTAAGGGGAGGAATAATGTAATCAGAAAGAACCATGATTTTGGAGTTAGAAAACATCCATTTATATCTCACCTCTGAAACTATTTGTGTGACATTGAGCAAGTCACATGATCACTTTGAAACTCAGTTTCCTCATGAATAAAAATGTTAAATTGGGTTAAAAACTTGGTCTCTTCCAGGTCTAGATCTCTGACCTCGTGTTCCTATAAGCATGTAAAAATCATATTAAATAGATAGAGCATTTATTAAGCTCTTACTATATACCACAGCTTATGTTCAGCCCTATGGATGCAAATATAAGGAAACATGATAGTCTCTATTCTTTAGATGCTTATATTCTAATAGGAGAAGAAGGAACATAAAGAAGAGCTAAAAATGAGGGAGAAAGGTTACTGGTATAGAAGTTGGACAGTCCTGAAAGTGAATTGAGGGATTCACCAAACTGGAGAGCAAACTTCAGGGTAGAGATGTGCTGAGATGAGCATAGTGAAGAGGTAAGGTGTAGACAGTTTGAGTAATAATGAGAATGGAAAATGATCAAAGGATAGCCTATCTACTTCACTAATAAGTTTTCAATGTCAGGAGAAATTGATGAAGACCCTCAGCAGACTGGATGGACCTGGTGGCAGTTTTATGAAGGCCATAGACAACAGTGATATAGGATGGACAGGATGGGTGGGTTCTATTCTGTATGGCTGGAAGGAATAGCAACATTGAAGAGATTAGTACCGGGTTATAACAAGACAAATTTTGAATTCCCTCAATAAATTGTGAGTTATGGGAGGGCAGAAAATATTTTTCATTTTGTCCTTTTATCCTCAGAACCTGCCACTTAATAGGTACTTAATAAATGATTGCTGAATTAAAATTAGAGATTTAGAGGATAAAAGGAGTTTATTTAATGGTGAATTTGGGAAGAGAACAAAAGCCTGATGAAAAATTAAATTGGTGAGCCAGGGTAAAGTTCCTAAATTGTCTGAGTGTGTCACTCACTCCTCGTCTGCACTCCAAGGTTCCACCCTTTCCCATGCCCCTCCATGCCAAAGATCTTGCTTCTTAAACCTTCAAAAAAGGACAAGAGCAGGATGGATCAGAGCAGGGTTATATTCAACCATCTGAATGAAGGAGCTGGCATTTACCCTGATGCTAATAGAGTTGACCAAAGTCCTCGATGAATAATTTATCTCAAGCCATTTGAAGATGGAAGGTTTCATCTTTTCTTAATGGAGCAAGGATTATACTTATCCAGATGGGACATGGTTGTTGTTTTCCTCCCTTGTCCCCTGATACCTTCTCACTGATGGGAAGGAAAGAGGAAGGGAGAGTGAGCTCTTAGCAACATCATGAGGTGAATGAATTTTAAGCTTTAGTAATGTAAAATAACAACTACAACAATAATAATTATGCAGGTATACATAAATAGGACCTAAATAATGATAATAGCATTTATTTTAAGACATGCAAAATATTATACACATGATATCTCATTTGAATCTCACAGCAACCCTTAAAGATACTATTAGTGTATTGATTTTTCAGATGAGGAAACTGAGGATGGAAGAGACTTAGTGCCTATATGAGTGGTCAGTGTCACAAAGTTAGTGAATATCTGAGGTAGGACTAGGACTCAGGTCTTTCCAACTCCAAGTCTAATGCTCCTATCCGCTATTTTGTGTAAAGATTTGTAAAGAGCTTTACCTAAACTGATCCTCATATAGCACCTGGTATAGCAGGTATTTTATAGTCAACCAATAAGCAGGTATTTTATAGTCAACCAATAAGCATTAACTATTTATTTTGTGCCATAAACTGTTAAGAGAGCTGAAAATATTAATAAAAACAAAAATAAACAAACAAAAATATTTCCTGCGCTCAAGGAGTTTACATACTACTTGGGAAGCAAATATATACATGTAATATGGATATGAAGTAAAAAAAACATAACCTTATAGGATTTTGGGAGATTTAAAGGACTCCTGTAGAAAGTGAGTTCTGAGATGAAACTTTAAAGAAACCAGGTATGTCAAAAAAGTGGAGAAAAGATGAGCAAGTGTCCCAATAATGGAGACTAGTCAGTAAAACATGGAGCTATGAAGTGATACATTGTGTATGAAGAAGGACAAATAGGCCAATATTACTAAACCACAGAGAGGATGGAGAGGTATGAAAAACCTGGAAAAGTAGGAAGTGGTGAGGTGGTAAAGAGCTTTCATTGCCAAAGGGAAAACTTTATTTTTGATCTTAGAGACACTGAAGTTTGTGGAGGGAGGAGACAGGTGACAGAGTCAGACATTCGTTTTAGGAAAATAATTTTAGCAGCTATATGAAAGTTGGATTGGAATATGGAAAGACCTGAGTCAGGTAGAACAACTAGAAGGTTATTATAATAGTGGAGGTGAAAAGGATGAGAATCTGACCTAGGGAAGTAGTTGTGTGAGTGAAGAGAACAGACCATATCCAAGAAATCCTGTAAATGTGTAAATGACAAGATTTTCATTTTATTTTGAGAGGTAAAGTAAATAAAAGTGAGAAGTTGAAAAGAACAGCAAGACTGCAAACCAGGAATACCAAAAGTATGTTGGTACCCTAAACAGTAATAGAGAAGTTGGGAAGAGGGAAGAACTTGGAGTAGAAAATAATGAGTTCCATTTTGGACATGATGAATCATAATGTAGATGCCTCTAGGACATCTATTTTGAATTTTCTTCTAGGCAGTTGTTAATGCAGAATTGGTACTCAAAAGATATACAAAGGGGTGCAGCTGGGTAACTCAGTGGATTGAGAGCCAGATAGAGAGCGGAGATCCTAGGTTCAAATCTGGCCTCAGACACTTCCTAGCTGTGTGACCCTGGGCAAGTAACTTAACCCCCATTGCCTAGCCCTTACCACTTTTCTGCCTTGGAACCAATACATAGTATTGATTCTAAGACAGAAGGTAAGGGTTTAAAAAAAAAGACATACTAAGACTAGGTGTATACATATGGTATACAGTCAGAGATAATAATGTAATCCTTTGGAGCTAAACCTATAGAGAAAGAATTTATAGATATATGAGGACAGAATAAAAGACAGAATCTGGAATGAAATGCACAGTTAGTGAACATGACATGGCAGTAAAGGAGAAAGTAAGAGTCAAAGAGAGAGCAGTTATAAAAACCCAGAAAGAAGAGTGTATGCTATAGGAGAAAGCAATCAAGGGTATCAAATGCTATAGAGAGGTTCAAAAAGGATAACAACATTGAAGAGGCCATTAGATTTTTCAATTTAGAGATTATCACTACTTTTGGAGCAAGCAGCTGCAGATGAATAATGAAATTATTGGCCAGAGACATCAGTAAATGTAGAATAAAGTGAACACTAGTTGAGAGTGAAAGTGACCTATTATGTATCAGAGTCAAAATTTGAACCAAGACTTTCCTGAGTCTAGGTCTGGAACTCTAACCATTATGCCAAGCTAACTCTCCTGCCTATTATAAAAGGAAACAATGGGAACATTTCTTAATTAGGATTATTAGATGTGCATTGTTTCAACATCAGAATATGCTGCTGTCCATGGTATACAGCCATTGTTCTTCATGTGATATTTAGCTCCATGTGTTACAGGGAATATTAGTACTATACACAGCAATCAAACAATCAACCAAAACAAATTTATTGTTCACAATTGCACAAAGGGATCATTGGGTCATTATTTCTTCACTGAGGCCATTTAGTCCAAACTGCTCATTTTGTAGATTAGGTAACAAGGTAATGGTAAATTTATAGAACTTATGTAAAATCACACAGGCAGTAAATGGCAACTACCAGATTGGAACTTCAGTACTTTTATTCCAATTCTAGAATTCTGTGAGAAGGGAAAGACCTCCCACTACCCACTGATTGAATGTAGCCTGATATAAAGTAAGGAGGATGTGATTCCTCATGTCCTCTTGTAAAACTCAGTTGATTTAATCACAGAAGCATTATTGTTGTTGTTGTTTTGGTTTAGACTTCTAACTTCAATCAATATATGGAATTTCCAGTGTGGAAACTTCACTGGTCCCAATGGGCAACTAGGTTGTAGTTTTTTGACTTACAGAATAGCCTGGGGCCACTAAGAAATTCACTAACTTTAACCCAAATCTTCCTGATTTGGAGACAATGCTTTCTTAACTGCTGTAGGGGATGAGGGAAAGACCTGTGATTTCACTGATCTAAGGAAAGCTCAGGTTGAGGAACCTCTCTTACCAATTTAGGTTGGCATTTTCTCTGCAGCTTAAAAAACTGCCTAGAGCATTAGGAAATTAAATGACTTATCCAGGTTCACACAGTCTGCCTGACGAGGAGGCCAGTTCTCTAAGGACATCACGTTGCCATCATTCCCTTCTGTAAGTATTTCCAAGGATGAAATTAAGTCAGATTGTCCTTTTCTCAACCCATGGAACCTGGGGTCTAGTCTGCCACTGACTAGTTGTGAGACTTCAGGTGGTAAGTGTCTTCTTTCAGGGCCTCAGTTTTCCCATCTGTCAAGTGAGCCTTTCTGGAGAGATCATCTTTAACATCCCCTTTGGCACTAATGCTTGATGAATCAGTGAGAGGAGACTGAATGGCTGGAGAAAATGAGGATTTATAATATGCCCAGAGGACAAGGGAGAAGACCAACAAGGTCACATCTGGGCTTCTGCCCATGTGCTGCCTGATGGATGGGGTGCAACAACTGACTGTTTTGAACTTCCAGCTGTTTCAGCTGAATTGGGAACTTGTGGTTTCCAGCATCACTGTTGTGTTTATGTCCTCTACTCCCCCGTCTCTGTGCACTGTGAGCTTCTCATCTACTCCCACACCCCAAATTATAATTCAGTGATTCTCGTGAAGGGCCAACTTTCAGGGTCATGACATGGAAGACCAATTAGGAAAGGGCTCCAGAGGCAGGAAGTGGCCAAAATCTAGCTGATGAGAACAATTATGACATTTACTCAATTCTTGGAATTCCAACATCCTGAGTTCTGAGAACAGGGGACCAGGACTGATCTTATTCATTGGTAGAGTAGGTGGATGCACATATACTATGGTTTGGGTTACTACAATTACCTGTGAAATGGTTGACCTCTGCCTCCTAGGCCCTTCCCTTCCCATTATATCCTCAATATAGTTATCACGTTGATATTCCTAAAGCACAATTTTGATTATATAACTCCCCTACTTCTACATACATTTTCTGAAGTTATACATCCAAAATTGCCTCCCTCCTTCTTTTCCCTTCCCCTTCCTGGAGCTGACAATTCAATCTGGGTTATACATGTATTATCATGAAAAACGTTTTCATACTGTTCATTTTTGTAAAAGAATAATCATATAAAACTCAAGCTCTAAAGTGACGACTCAAATAAGCTTAAGTGAAAAATCACATGCTTTGATCTGCATTCTGACTTAGCAGTTTTTTCCTCTGGAGGTGGATAGCATTTTTTGTCACAAGTCTCTCAGAATTGTTCCAGATCATTGTATTCCTGACAGTAGCTAAGTCTTTCACAGTTGATCATCATTCAACATTGCTGTTAATGTGTACAGTGTTATCCTGGTTCTGCTTATTTCACTCCACATCAGTTCATGAAAGTCTTTCCAGCTCTTTCTAAAATCATCCTGCTCATCATTCCTTATAGTACAATATTTTCCAACACTATCATATACCCCAATTTGTTTAGCCATTCTCCAAATGATGGAGATCTCTTCAATTTCCAGTTCAATAAAGGCTTACTCTGAGCCAAATACTTTGCTAAGCAGTACAGCTATAAAAAGAGGCAAAAACAATCCCTGCCCTCAAGAAACTCCCAGTGTAATGGGGTAGACAGCATGCAAATACTATGGACAAATAAGATATAGACAGGATAAATTGGAAATAATCAAGAAAGGGAAAACCCTAGAATGAAGAAAGATGGAGAAAGATTTCCTATAGAAGGTAAGACTTCAGCTGAAGGAAGCCAAGAAAGCCAGGAAATGGAGAAAAGATATACATTCCATACATAGTGTTGTAAGGATGGGATTTGTGCAAGGGGGATGGCACAAAAGGAGCCAGAGAAGGAGTGGCTGACAATTGTTGACAGTTGGTCACAGTTGAGACCAGGGAGGATTCTTGGAATTTCTGGGAGGAGGAAGGAGAAGAGAGGTATTCCAGAGGAGATATCTCAGCTCAAATCCAGTCCTGAGGGCTTCCTGAGGATCTTTCTTTGGACCTTGATCCCCTGGTCAAAGATTCCATTGCTTCTTACCCAACAAGACTTCAATCACAGAGTCAGGTAAGTGTTTGGTCTCCATTTTGGGAGCCATCTCTTAGGCTCCTTCTACCATTACCCAACTTTGCTGAGAGATCCTTTCTGGTTTGACTTGCAAATATAGAAAAGGATAGAAATAGGAAATAGAAATAGAAACTGAAGGAGAAGAGGCTAGGGGAAACACTTAGGAGTGGGAACCCCAAAGGTTCCCACCTGAGGGATGGACCCCATAGAAATAGAGAAGAGGGCATCCCCAAATCCCTCTGCCCTTCACCCATTTCCCCAAGCCCTATATTGATATTAATAAAAGACATTCATTAGTTAGATAGTGTTCCAGAGTGCCAGAGAGATGAGGTGGAGGGGAATCACAGCTTGGTCTGGCTGCCTCCATCTTGGAGCCAGACCATCCACTGTGAAGTTGACTGAACTCGGGGAAGGCTTGTGTGAACCCCATCCTCATTCAGAATTGTATTGGGGTACCACATACCTCATCTTATAGGGAACCTCGTCCCTAACTCTTGTGGAGCAGCACGACCATCCAGGTCAACCAGTTTTGGGGTGACACCCCCTTGAAGTCTCCCAGTGTATATTCGGCGGGAGGGGAGAGCTAGAAGAGAGTCTCCCTTCATAGACTCTCTCTATCTCCCCTCTATCATAACATTTGGATACTGGCTCTTTTAATTATTACAGTTTTTGGCATAGCCAGTTTAGGTAAAGAACCTAAATAATTAAAAAAAAAGTCTCTGTTTGAACCAGATGGCAGCCATTTTTCTCCTATCTACAGCATAGCAAAAGGGACAAACTTAGCAAAGAAAATTTAAAGGCACAGAATCATAGAAGTTTTACATTCAAACTGGTACAATGGATCCATCAATGGGGAAAACAATTTGTACCATGATGGGAATCCTTACATTACTATACAACTTTTCAAATATGATTTATAATTTCTGGATCATAGTGATTCCAGGTTATAATGGGAATCATAGAAATATATAATTCCTAACAATGGTTGAAGCTACAAATAGGTCGGATCTTTGCTTTCATACCAACCACAGTTACAGTCATCATCTCATTCCTCCACTTCTATTGGTCCTTAAAGAATTTAGTACACAAATTGCTAGGACACAAGGATGATAGCACTGTATTGATAACGACATTAAGAAAGGAGATAGCCAAATTACTTGAAAAGAATGCTCATTTGAAAGGGGGGAAAGGGATCACAGCAGGAAACAAAATAGAAATAGCAATACAAACAGCTGAGTCACATACAGACACAGCAAAGAAAATAGAGGAAGGGGCAACAGCACCAGCAGTACCAATATTACCAATTATTGATCACACGATTTTGCAGCCAGATGCTGGATTTCTCCATATAAAAAGAATTTAGTACACAAATTGCTAGGACACAAGGCTTACAGTTAAGACCAGAAGGATTCTTGGAGTCTCCAGAGGAGGAAGGAGAGGAGAGGACTTCTAGTGGAGGACTGAGAGAGAGAGAGGAGGAAAACATGTCAGCTTGAATCCAGTCCTAAGGGCTTCCTGAGGATCTTTCTTTGGACACTGAAACCCTGATTCCCTGGTCAAAGATTCCATTGCTTCTCACCCAGAGAGACTTCAATCATCGAGTCAGCTAAGTGTTTGGACTCCATTTTGGGAGCCAACTCTTAGGCTCCTTCTCTCCTATCCACCTTGCACAAATCCCATCCTTACATCATTCATTGATCAAGTGCTTAGTAAGGACCTACTATGTACCAAGTATAGTAAGTTCAAGAAATATAAAGGTGAAAATCAAATAATCCCTGCCCTGTAGAAGTGCATGGTATATTATGAAGAAACAGCATAAACAGATAAGTAAATACCGAAAGTAAGGTAAGCAAAAAGTATTTTGAGGGAGCAGCAAGGGTGCTAACTAGTTGGAACATCTGTAGCTTTCTTTTAGCTGGGCATTGAAGGAAGCTATGGATTTAGAAATATGGAAATGAGAAGGAAGTACATTCTAGGAATTGGTGGGCAGCTTTGTGAAGGCAGAGATGAGAGAGTGAATGCTTTATGTAGGGAAGAGAAATTAGGTCAGTTTGACTGAAGGACATGGACAACAACGGCATAGGATGGACAGGGATGGCTATTAAGTATAGAGTGTAGTGCACAGTAATACTGAATACTAACCCTGAGAATCCTGGGGCTCAGTTGTGAAGAGATGTACATGCCAAACAGAGGAATTTAATTTGTCTTAGAAATAATAGCAAATCATTTTGCCGTAAGTAATGATGAACTGGAGGATTTCCACGTAAACTGGAAAGACCTCTGAGAACTGATGCAGAGCAAAAGAAGCAGAATCAGAAGAATATGGTACACAGAAATTGACACATTGTGATACAATAAAATGTAATGGACTTTTTTATTAGTAGCAATGCAATGACCCCAATCAATTCTGAGCGACTTTTTATGAAAAAGAGACAATTATGAGAAAGAACACTATCCACATCCAGAGAAAGAACTGTGGGAGTAGAAACTAAAAAAAAAAAAAAAAAAACATGAATAATCACATGGTTCAGTGGGTATATGATTGGGGATTTGGGCTTTAAATGATCATTGTACTGCAAATATTAATAACATGGAAATGGCTTTTGAACAATGATACATGTATCAGTGGATCAGTGAATATAATGGAATTGCTTGTCAGCTCCAGGAGGGGGAGGGAAAAAAGGAGGGAAAGAACATGAATCATGAAACCATGGAAAAATATTCTAAATCAATCAATAAATAAGATGTTTTAAAAAGAAATTAAGTAAAACAAACAAACAAAAAGAAATAATAGCAAATCACTGGGATGATGCCTGGAACTGGGTGATGCCATAGTCATATATATGCTTTTAGAAAATCAATTTGTCTATGATGCGAAAAATAGACTGGAGAGAATGGAGTCTTGGGTCTTGGAAATCAACTAGGAAACACAGGTAATAGTTTGGGGAGAAGTGAGAGGTCTCTGAACTAGAATGGTGGCCAAGGGAGTGGAGATAAGGGGACAAGCAGATAGGAAAGATGTGAAAGTAAAATCAATGAGATTGGGTATATGATTAAATATGAGGGATGAAAGACAGTTAAGAATGAAGCACTCTAAGGTTATCTAATTAGACAACTGGAAGGACAATTGTGCCATCTACAGAAATAGGGAATATGGGAAGAAGTTATTTTTGGGGAAATGTTGAGTTCAATTTTTGATATATTGAATTTAAAATAACCTCAGGATGTCCAGTTATAACCATAAAGTAAGTATTTGATGATGAAATGGACCTCAGAAGTGTGATTAATGCAGGATGTGCAGAGCTAAGAGTCATCAGCATAAAGATGATAGTAAGATCACCAAGAGAGTATGAAGAAAGTATAGAATGAAGGAATGAATGAAAAATTGATTTATTAAACTTTCATATTGGCCTCAAAGAATCCATCTCCTTCAAGATGATGCTAAAGCATTTCGATCCTAATGAAATCTTTTCTAATCCTCCCTCCTTTTTTTAACCCTTACCTTCCATCTTAAGAATCACTACTGGGTATTGGTTCTAAGGCAGAAGAGTGGTAAGGGCTAGGCAATGAGGGTTAAGTGATTTGCACAGGATCACACAGTGCAGAAGTGTCTGAGGCCAGATTTGAACCCAGGACCTCCTGTCTCTCAATCCACTGAGACACTCAGCTGTCCCTCTAATCCCCTCTTCAGCTAATGTCTTCTCATGCAAGAAACCTTGAAATTAACTACTTTGTACATCATATTTGTATTAAGAATCTTTCTGTTCATTCTGTATGTACACATTTATACCCATGTGTATGTATACACATACATACATACATGTATACATATGATGCAAATATGTATAGATGCATGTGCTATGCATATTTAAGTATATATGTGGAAAGTTTGAGATACTTATCTTTATTCTATGGCTTCTCCATTAAAATGTAATATGGCTTCCCCATTAAAATGTAATGTTCTCAGGGCATTAAGTTCAAACCCACTCTCATACACTTAATATCAGTGTGAACTTCGGTGAATCACTTAACCTCTGTCTGCCTTGATCCACTGGAGAAGGAAATGACAAAACACTCCAGTATCTTTGCCAAGAAAACCTTATGGATAGTATGGACAGCTATAACCCACAGGGTCACGAAGAGTCAAATACAACTGAATGATGGAGCAACAACCAAAAATATGCTTGGTCCCCATGCTAAACACTAGGCATACAAGAAAAACAAAAGACAAAAAACAACCCTTACTCTTGAGGAGCTCATTGTCTAATGAGGGAAGTAACATGAAATAGCAATGTACAAACAAGATATGGAAAAAAATAAATTGGAGATAATCAACCAAAGAAAGGCACTAAGATTGCGGAGGACTGGGAAAAGGTAATTGTAGAAGACAGTAGTTTAGCTCAGACTTGAAAGAAGCCAAGGGAGCCAGGAGACAAAGAGGTGAGGAAGGAGAATATTCCAAGCATGAAAATACTTGGAGTCAGTGAAGGGTTGTGTTCAAGAAATAGTAAGAAGGCCAGGGTCACTAGGTAGCTTCCATGGGTGGTGGCCTCAACCTGATCAGATGATCAGCAACACAGGTCTCCAGTTTCAGTGATTTCCATCCACTGAAAGTCTCCATGATCCTCTAATCATGGCAATTCTAATCACCAATGAGAGCTCTCCTATTTTATTTTAATGACAGCCTTTATTCATCAATGTCCTAAATGGCCTTTTGGTCAATGTTCCTCCTTCCATGTGGTTTTCTCACAATGCAATTTTCTTTAAGTCTTGACCATTCTTTTAAAAATAGGAAAGGGAGCTACTTGTTTATACTAACCAACATCCTCCCTACCACTACTAACCCTTGGCACATAACCTGTCAAAGGCCAATTGTTTCATCTTATGAAGTAGTGATAAAGGTGCCAGGCCAGGATCATGGTCTCTGCTACACTACTAATCTTGGGAAAGTTGGCATCAAAGAACAAACTATCTGCATCAAAACTTTTCTACCAAGCACAGGAGGGAAGCAGTCCCTTAAGGTCCTTGACTTACACTGATCTCAACTGCTGCAGTACCTTCCTGGGTGGCTTTATGAATGGTTCCTACGTTGACTTGGGAGTCAGGGGCCTGAGATGATTTATGGCTATTTGGGCATAAGATTTAGGGCCTGAAATAAGTTACTGGCTATCACAGGGTTCTGTTTATGCATATTATAAACCTTCTTTAATTTCATAACTGCAAGTCTCTCCTTATTTCACCTCCTGTCCCACTTAATTTTAATCTATGTTTGGCTGACTTTTCCATCAAGCTATACCAGTGATAGCAAACCTTTTAGAGATGGGGTGCTGGGCCCCACCCCCACCCCTAAAACACAGTGCCCTGCTGCTCCTCCTCACTAAGTGAACCATGAGGAGGGTAGGACAATTGTTCCTTTGCATATGCATTTGCAAGAAACAGAGTTAATAAATCTTGTGTTCAAGTCCTATCTGACATATACTGGTTGTTCAACCATAGAGAAGTGATTGAACCTCTAAGTTCTCCCAGCTACTCTCTATGTCTACATGCTACAAAACAATTGTTGATATAGGACCATAGTCAGGAAATAAACTTTTATGAAGCACCCACTATGTAAGAGACCCTTCAATAAACACTGGGGATAGAAGGACTATCCCTGCTCTTAAGGAACTCCCAATCTAATGAGGATTTAGAACTATAAAGGACCTTAGAGGTTAGCAAGTCTAAGAACCTTCTCTTATGGATGAGAGATCAAATACAAAGAAAGTTGAAGTGATTTGCCCAGGGTTGCACAGCTACTAATAACATCAGGCAGGATTCTAACTCCATTATTCTTATCTTTGAATCTAGAATTCTATCCATTATTACACACTGGCATTTTCTTGCCAGGAATTTAGCAAATCAATAAAATCAAAGATCTAACCAAAACAAAACAAAGCAAAACAAAATAGCACTCCTTCAGAAGATAAATCAACTAAGCTTAACACCAAGAATAATTAGTTAAAACAGTAAGCTAGCAGATAACCAAGAACAGTTTCCTTCCTCAAGGTGGTCAGGCACCAAGGGAAGTTAGTTCTTGCTTGTCCCATTCCATCTGACTCTTTTGTTTGGTGGAAATCTGTGCAGCATTAGGCTCATGATATGCCCTGGTTTCTCGGGTTCTTTGTCTAAGATGTGGGAGCATAGTTCAGAGACGTCTCTCCCCCACAGAGCCATTTGTCCCAATGAGGTCTGTTCATATGTACTTCTTAATTGTTTCCTCTGGGCAGCAGAAATTGTAGTTATAGCCCTGTGGCTATCAATGTAAGGAAGAAGCTAGTTAAGGATAGTATTGAGAATTTCTGCTAGATAGAAGGAGGAAGAGGTGAAAGTTGAGAAGTATAACAAAAACATTTGGGGAGGGGGCAATAAGCCAGAATATGCTACAAACTAAGAAAATGACTATCTTTTTATTCATTGAGAAATGTATTCAACTCTAATCTGAAGAGGAATTTTATGTCATATAATCACTTTAAATATACAAACAAGCAAATAGACTTTGGAAATACTGGTCAATAAAAAGATTAGAGGGAGCAGCTGGGTAGCTCAGTGGATTGAGAGCCAAACCTAGAGATGGGGAGGTACTAGGTTCAAATCTGGCCTCAGACACTTCCCAGCTGTGTGACCCTGGGCAAGTCACTTGACCCCCATTGCCTAGCCCTTACCACTCTTCTGCCATGGATCCAATACACAGTATTGACTCCAAGAAGGAAGGTACGGGTTTAAAAAACATAAAATAAATAGACTAGAGCATATCTCTTATTGAGATTCTCTCTCTTAATTAAACAAGTAGGGGGCAGCTGGGTAGCTCAGTGGATGGAGAGTCAGGCCTAGAGATGGGAGGTCCTGGGTTCAAATCTGGCCTCAGACACTTCCTAGCTGGGTGACCCTGGGCAAGTCACTTGACCCCCATTGCCCACCCTTACCACTCTTCCACCTAGGAGCCAATACACAGAAGTTAAGGGTTTAAAAAAATAAAAAGAAATTAATTAAACAAGTAATGTCTCTATGGCTTCCAGCCTTGTCCAAATTTTATTGGTTGATGGTATGACAGAAGCAAAGAGGTCTCAGAGAAAGGGAGGGAAAGACAAATCCCAAGTCTTTCAATATACATTTATGAAGTGGCTACTGAGTATCAGGCAAGAGATGTTGTCTAGTGGCTAGAGTCCTAGACTTGAAGTCAGATTGTAATTTGGAAGAAATGGAATTTAAACTTGGATACTATGACTCCAAGTCGAATGGTCTTTCCATTGTACTGCATTAGGAAACATAATGGAATGGTTTTTCAAATGGATCTTCATGGCACCTTTCCTTGATCCTAGGAAGAATATAATGTGTTGGTCTCATATGATATCTATTTCTGACAATGTTGGCTGCTGGCAAGAAAGGAATATAGCAAAGGTTTTTTTTTTTTTGTTATTATGAATTGTGCCCCACCCCTTCCTGCTCATGTCTAGCAAGAGAACTGTCTCACTTTCCCTCTCTCTCTCTCTCTCTCTCTCTCTCTCTCTCTCTCTCTCTCTCTCTCTCTCTCTTTCCCTCTCCCTCTCCCTCACCCTCTCTCTCATTCTCACTATCCTTCACTCTCTACTTCTTTCTGTCTCAGAATAGCACAAACACAATTATGCATACATACACAATGAAAGCAATCGCTGTATTTGTATTGTATGCATAATGACTCTCCCTGCCATGGGGTTGCCTCTCATATGTGTAAGAATCCTTGCCTTTCTTCAAGATTTAGTTCAAACGCTAGTATCTGATGTATTGTTTTACAGAAGGAATAAAACACCAGTATATGACTTCCCAACTAGACTATTAAGCTCCAAAAAGAAAGAATCTATGCCCTATTCAGAAACGTTTTCATATTTATGGCACTGAATATGAAACTCTTGACCTTGACATGGGTTCAACTGCCTCATTCTCTCTCTGGAATAGAGAGGCTTTGAAGGAACATTTTAAATCCCACTCTAGTATCACCTTGTAATCTTATTAAAAGTTCATTGTCCTTAATTACTTGGTGGCACTTGATGTTTGTTCCCAAAGATAGACTATTTCTTTACCCCTTAATTCATATATGCTGCCCAGAAGCTCTCAGTTATCTTATGGGTTCTATCAGGAATTCAGGGACTCCATCCAAAATTGTGAAATATCACAGTTTTTGCTAACCCCTTATTTCCTCAAATGTCTCTCTTACCAGCTGACTGTGCTTGCAATTCCTTTAATGGGGAACAAAAGCTTTCATTCCACCTTGGGGGAATCATTCTTAAAAGGTAAATTCCTCTGAGAAATTATTGCTTCCTTTGACACTGGGATGTAAGAGAGTAACAAGAAAGATTATATTTGTACAGTGCTTTGCAAATTTTAAAGGACTATAGAAATATTAGCTAGAACAACTGTCATCATTATCTTGCCATCAGGATGGCTTCTATTCTTGAAATCATTTTTTTATGATGGATGGGAGGGAAAAAGAAAAGGGGCAAGAGCTTTAAAAATCTTGGCCATCTAAAAGGATTACACAGGGAAGGACTAAAAGACTTGGAATTGAGATCAAAATGCAAGGGAAATCATGTTGGAGCTCAAGTCACTGAACATGACTTCAAATTCTACTTCATGACTATGTCATCTTGGGCAAGTCACTTCATTTTTCTGCACCTTAAATGAACTCTTAGTTCCTTCTAGTTCCACATTTATTACCCTCAAGATTGTAACCCAACTTTTTTTTATTTTAGAGAGGAGAAATGTCAGAGAGGGGAATGGACTTTGTCTAAGAACACAAAATTAGGTGGTAGAGGTGGGCGCAAACCTAGAACTTCTTACCAGAACTTTTTCCACTATATCAAACTTTTGGAGATGACAGACCATAGAGCTAGAGGAAAGCAAGGAAAGAAGTGTCTAAATGTCTCATTCCTAGGCTCCAGAAGTCTCACTGGTTCCCCCTTATTTCATTTCTGTCTGGGATTTAAAGCCAATCTCCAACTTATCCTTTCAGGTTCATTGCACATCATTCTCCTGTGCACATTCTACAATTCAATCAAAATGGCCTATTGCCAGCTACACATTTAGAAAGTTCTGCCTCTCTTAGGCCATTGATTCATTTCTGGCTGGAAGGATCAAGGAGAGATAATACTACAATGGCTAGAGTGCCAGTTCTGGAGTCAAAAAGATTCCTCTTCCTGAGTTCAAATCTGGCCTCAGACATTAACTATATGACCCTGAGCAAATCACTTCATTCTGTTTGCCTCAGTTTATTTGTCAACAGAATGAGCTGCAGAAGGAAATGGCAAACCACTCTAGTATAATCTTTGCCAAGAAAACTCAAAATGGAATCACACAGTGCTGAGATGTGACTGAAAAATGACTGAACAATGTCTTACTTCTCTACTTTGTCACAAGGGACCCTCCTACCTTGAATATACTCCATCTATACCTCTTAATGCCCCTTAATTCCCTTCAAATGTCAGGTCAAGAGTTTCTTCCTACAAGAGATTTTTCCTGAAATACTCTTACCCCTGTTATAGTGCCTTCTCCCTTTATAAGTTTGTATTTACTTTTTATAGATAATATATTTACTAATCTGTGTATATGTTGTACATGGAATATATGAGGTATTCCGGGGTACAGTAGCATCTCTGGTGTGAAGGTTACTGAGCTCTTTTCAGGGCTGCTCATTCTTTGGCATCCACTTGTCATCCATCCATCTCTTAATTATAGCGTGCACAGTCAGTGGTTCCCAAACTTTTTTGGCCTACTAACCCCTTTACAGAAAAAATATTATTTACCCCATGGATATTATTTTTTTTAATTTAATAGCAATTAATAGGAAAGATAAATGCACCTGTGGCCATCACTGCCCCACCCCGGATCACTGCAGCACCCACCAGGGGGTAGTAGCACCCACTTTGGGAATCACTGACCCTGGTAAAACTGTTGGAGCAGGGCTAAACCAAGGTGAGGGAAACTGATAAATCAAACCTGTCAATAAGTTAGGGGGATGTCTACCCTAAGGATATGAAGACTTCCCATGGGAGAATGTATGTATGAGAACAATTTATTCTAATGGTCATTAAGGTAGCTGAAGCAGGCACTGTGGAGTGTTAGAGCTCGATCCAACATCAAAGATGCCAAAAGCTTACACTGACTGCATCCAGGGCCATCACCAGTCATCCTGCCATTTGTCTGGCCTCTGGACTTCAATGACTAGAAAAGAGAGTGAGGTGAATAATTTTGTGTAATGCCATTTAACTTAAATTCAATTATTTTGCAAGTCAACATCATCCTCTAATGTCATTTCATTGATCTTCTTAGAAAATGAAGGCCAAACAACATCATTTGTTTTACCCACATACACAAGCTCTTGATAGTGAGAACTATCTCAATTCTGTCTCAGTTTTGTGTTTGTACCTATAGTGACAATCAAAATAGGTCCACAGCAGATGTTTAATAAATTTCTGTTGGGCCGATGTAAGTTTCTTCTGAATAGGGAGTTTTTCATCCATTGTACTGGTTTCCCCAGCATGGTAGGCACACATTACATTATTGATAAATATTTAGTGAGTTAATAGGAGTGTCCTATAAGTAGAGATGATTTCATTCTTTGTATTTGTGTCCCTAATAACTAGTGGAGTGTCTGGAACATAGTTGGTTCTTAATCAGTACTTGTCTTTGATTGGTTGGTTGGTTGGCTGGTTGGTTGGTTAATTGATTGGTTGGTTGGTTGATTGGTTGGTTTGGTGGGTGGGTGGTTGAGTGAATGAGTGAAGGGAGAAGTGAAAACTTGGGAACTCAACGGTAACTACTACAGATATTATTAAATTGCTGAAGGCCCACTCTGCTTAGCAGAATGCTGGGCACCACATCTCTGTTTTGGAGAGCAGTAAATCTCACTGGCACCCACATTTCTGGAGTTTTGGCAGCTGCACAGTGGTGCTGATAAACACGGGGGATGGAGAAACCTGGTGTATATCTTGAATTCTTTCCAATTAGCCCCTCTCTGAGCTGCAGAGGGCAGTGCAGTAGGAACTGGATGGCTCCCCAGAAAGCTGGCAGAGAGCTGGCACCAGCTGTTTTATGGGCCCTTTCCATAGCAAGTGCTGAGAAGTCAGTGATTGGAGGAAGTTCTTTCTCATAGGCCCCAAGCACACCTCCTTCTCCCAGTTTGCCTCAATTGCCTTTGTTGGCAGGAGAGGTGCCACTGCATGTGGGCTGTATGGGCAAGACAGATGGGTGGTGGATGGGAGCTGCCTGGGCTCACAGCAGCCATCGTCGGGATTTTAAATAATGATGTATCATGTTCGTTAAAATGCAGGCTCCAACATGTTTTGTTTAATTAGCAGTTTTGAAAGTCACAAGGATATGATTTGTTGTTGTGACTTTTTTTCCCTTTAAAGATCACCTGCCAGGCGCTTCCGAGGAGTGTGACAAGTGAGTCTGTGTAACCACACTTATTGCCAGCCAGTCAACAGCATGCATGAGGTACACAGGGCTAGGCATCATGGGGAGTAGAGAGGGAAGAATTGGGATGAACTCTTGCTGTCAGCTCCAGGCCACTGTGGCAATTTGGGACAATAAGGACAGGAAGCCAGAACAAAAGCAAATGAATCATCAGGCACCAAGAGGGGGAGACAGGAGAGGTGAGAAGTCAATAAGAGGACACAGCAGATGGCCAGAGACCCAGACAATTGGATAGCCAAGGGCAGTCATAGAGGCCAGAGGTGCTGCCAGAATTTTGGCAGTCTTGCTATTTTACTCCTAAGCTCCACTTTTGGCCTATTCTTATGCTTCATTGGGCTATGAAGGTCACTATATTCTCAAAGAAATACAACTGCGTGGTACAGCGGATAAAGTCATGGACTTATAAGACCTGGATTCAAATCTAGCCTCAAAAGGCATGTGTGGAATGGAGTGACTCGCTATGTGACTGAGCAAGTCATTTAGTCTGTCTGCCTTAGTTCCCTCATCTGTAAAAGAGAGATAATAATGGCACCCACTTCCCAAGATTACTGTAAGAATCAAATGAGTCATATTTATAAAGCACTTTATAAATTGTAAAGTACTACCTATGGACTAGCTATTTCCATTAGGTCTTCAAAGACAAACTCTGGCAGGTCCTACTAGACTGGGAGGGCTTTGGATATGACCACTGCAATGGATGACAGGCTTCTTGTCTGAGGATTGACCATGCTGGGTTTTAAAAGGATCATGAGCATATAGACTGCAGGACATGATTTTTTTAGACTGAAGCTACTTTCAGAGATGTTCTATTAAATCATAGAAAGGTCAAAAACTGTGTTAGTAAATGGAGTAAACATCATGATGTGATCATGAATACTTAAGATACTGAAAAGTCCCTGAAGAGGTGAGATTACCAGCAATTCTGTCCCTCTTGCCTGAATGACTTTCCCCCCCTCACCCTGGACTCTCAGAAGCCCTCGTTTCCTTCAAGGCTCAGCTCAAGAGTAACCTTCTATATCATGCTTTCTTTGGCCTCCCCAGGACTAATCTCTTTCCCTCCAAAGAAAGGTGACACTATTTTTGATATGTTCAGATGTGCACATATATTGTGCTGTTCTCTGGCTTGACTGTCAATTCCTTGGCAGCCAAACCAACTCTCACATTTGTTTTTGAACCATGTGCATTTAAGACAGTGCCAGGCTCAGTATCAGGCTTGTAGTCGGGGAGACTCATCTTCCTCAGTTCAATCTAGCTTCAGACACTTCATGTAGCTGTATGACCCTAGGCAAGTCACTTAACCCTGTTTGATTCTGTTTCTTCATCTGGAAAATGACAAATTACAGTGGTACCTTGACATGAGTTTAATTCCTTGGCCAAGCTCATAACTCAATCTGTGTGTCAAATCAAATCTCCCCATTTAAATTAATAGAAATGCAATTCATCTATTCTGGCCCAATTTTTTTTGTTTTATATGCTTTTAAATATGAAAAATATACTTTTTAAATAACAAATAAATATATTTATAGATAATAAGAAACAATGTAAAGAAATAAACTAGCTTATGAAATGTTATTTCCCTTCAAGTTCAGGCAAAGATGCTGGTGGAGAAGGTTTTCATTTCATGCACTATCATTTAGCATAACTCACCTTCTACACTACTAATGCTACATTTAAATGAAAAATTGACCTTATACATTACTTATGATATGTAACTTCATTGCTAAACTTCATTGCTATTTTTTTTTACTTTACTTAATTATCATCACTTTCTTCATTGAATTTTGGTTGTTTTGCCACACTTTCCTCGATTTCACTTAGAGGCCATTTCAACAAAAACCTTTCCATGGAAGTTTGTTTATTCCTCTGTTTCAGAATGTCTTGATACTGTGTGAAACAAGTGCCATCACACAGCTCCAACACACGACCTGTTGCAACATTTTCTGATGTGTCTTTTCAATAAACTGATTAATTTTTTCCCAGATCCTCAACATTTCCTTAATCTTACTTGTACTGATTACCTCATCCACCTGGGCTCCTACCACAGGTGGAAGCTCGTAATTCAAACATCCTTTCATGACTTAAAGCAAAAAATCCTGATTGTAACTGCTCCTATCTCAAATTGCTCGTGACTTAAGATGCTCATGTATCAAGGCACAACTGTACTCCAGTATCTCTGCCAAGAAAACTCCAAATGGGATCACGAAGAAGAGTTGGACATGACTGAAAAATGGCTGAACAACAATAATAAATGTTAACAACAGATAACATAAATGGGATTGGGAAGGGGAAAGTCATAGAATCAGAGTGGGAGCTAGTGGTTGAGAGCCCTGGATAGAAGACTTACTCGTTAAACAGATCCTCCTAACTGTCTCAAGAAGTGTGCAGTAGGAGAATCTCATTACTATATCTGCATTATATCCAGTGTCTTCAGAAAGATGAGCCCTTTCTTGAAAATTGTGTGTGGATCAAGCCATAAGGAGAGGCATGTGTCTCCACAGTCAGAGACACAGCCAAAGATAGCTTTAAGTAGCAGGTGAACAGCAAGCACAGAATAACCTGAAGGAAGAGAAGTGATTGAGATGCCAAGTGGGCAGAAATCATCTAAGCTGATCCCTGCAATGCCCTACCCTTGATTGCTAGAGCAGAATTCTGCAAGTTCTAAGCAGAAACCTTTGGGAGCTCCTCATCTGGTATTTAAATCAACTTCCTAGAGAACAAGTATTCTTTGGGCAACTATTATGTGCCAGGTACTGGCAAGGCAGTAGGTGACCCAGTGTATAGAGTACTAAGACTGCCATCGAGAAGACTCATCTTCTTGACTTCAGATTTGCCCTCAGGTATTTACTAGTTGTGTGATCCTAGGGAAGTCACTTAAATCTATTTGCCTCAGTCTACGCATCTGTCAAATGACCAGGAGAAGGAAATGGCAGACCACTCCAGTATCTTTGCCAAGAAAACCCCAAATGAGGTTATGGGGAGTCATACACAACTGAAAAACAACCCAACACTTGCTGGGCATTGGTGATATAAAAGCAAAGGTGTTCCCTCAAGGAGCTTACATTCTATGAAAGGAACTTGACCTGGCTGCCTCAGGATATTTTGATATACTCTGATTCTATGTATTAGAAAAATTTTCAAAGTTAGAAGGGACTTTGGTAACTGTTTCAAACAATCTATACGTGAAAATAATTTTTCCTGCAACATGACTGCTAAATGATTATCCAGCATTAGCTTGAAGATGTATGTACACAGAGGAAAAACCCATTATCAAGCAGCTAGATGATATAGTGGATAGAGTACTCAAGAAGGCCTGAGTTCAAATCCAGAATGTGTGACCATAGCAAATTTCTTAACTGCTGTCTATCTCAGGTTTCTCATCCATAAAACAGTGAAATTAATGTAATCATATTTTTAACTATTTAATAGTACATTATCACATTTGATCCTCACAATAATCCAGGAAGGGAGATTTTACCCCTATTTTACAGATGAGAAAACCAAGCCAAACATGCTAAATGTCTTGCTTAGAACCACATAGTGTCTGAGACTAAATTTGAACACAGGTCTTTCCAACTTCAAGACCAATACTCTAACCATTCCAGTTTTCTGGTGGTAGATGGGAATCTAGTCCATTTGTTGGCACAAGTTGGTGGTATCTCTGTTCAGGTACAGGAGGAGAAAGGGTCTGCTGGAATGGTGATTTTTATTTTTTGTTGTTGTTTTTTTCCTTAGGATGAGGCTAGTGAGATATAACTCACAGCAAGTGATTAACAAGTCCATCATTTTTTGAGCCCAAGCAACTAAAGGGAGAATAAAGGTACAAATTTGAGCCACTCTTGTGTGAAAACCATTCCATTTACCAAATAGTAACTCTGCAGGGACCTGGCCTTGTCACTGAGTATTAGAGAAAGAAGAATAAAAAAAAAAAAACAGAAAAGACACGTTGGTCTTATCTCAATGTGATAGGAGCGACAGCTTCTTACTTCATAGAATCCTTGACCTGATTGTAGCAAAACATGCCCTGCCTTAAGGGTTCCCCTGGTTTAGTAGGGGAGATACACTATCCTTAAGAATCCCCTGGTCTGATGGAGAAGGAGGAACACATAGCTGCATGTTACAATAGATAGAGCAGAAAGGAGTCACAAAGACCCATGTTCAAATCCTGCCTCAGATACTTATTAGCTTGTGATCCTTAGTAAGTCACTTTTTTCTCTCAGCCTCAGCTTCCCCATCTGTAATATGAAGAGTTGAGTCTTAAAGGCCTCTATGGCCCCATCCAGCTCAAAACTGATAACTCAATATATTATTCTCTCAGTAATTTGGAATCATAAGGATTGGGTTTAAATCCTCTCTTTTCCACTTACCACTTTGTGATTTTAGACAAATTAATTTTTCCTCTTTGGGACTCAGTTTATTCATCTGCAAAATGATGAAGTTGGATTGGATAATCTCCAGAGTCCAAATTCAGTTAGCAGATAAATGAGATACATTCCAAATGGGGGAAAAACACTTTGGTCAAAAACCCAAGTGTGGGAAACAAATCTGCAATTGTACATAGGTAACAAGGTATCTTTCTGTAGGAAGTCATCTTGTTGCTCTCTTTCTGGGATCACAGGCCAGTCACCCTGGATGGTGACTCAGAAGCCCATAGCTCTGATGATTGGGAACTGATCTGTAGGTTTTCTGAGGTAGGAAGTTGGCAAATAAATGTCAGAGGGCAAGAGGGTGATGATGATAAATAGTGGAGTTCTGGAAATAGAAACTGGCCCAGCAACCTCCTCAGTGATTTCCGAAGATCATTCATTGCTGATGTCTACATAAGGCTATCTGTTCTTCTCTGTCTCCATCTACCCTGAGGCAGGTGCTGCAGGCTCTAGTCAGCTCCCAATCCATCCATCACTCCTTTGAAAGCAGCCTCTAGAATGGTTAAGCCAGCCAAGCATTGAAAAGTCTACCTTAATATCTTTTAATAGCATTACTATCTCCCTGAGTCTCTGATTTTTCAATGCTTTCATTTCAGACTGGGAAGAGAGGAAGGAGGGAATGGAAAGAAAGAAAGAAGAAAGGAGGGAAATAGAGAGGGAGGGAGGGAGGGAGGGAGGAAGGAAGGAAGGAAGGAAGGAAGGAAGGAAGGAAGGAAGGAAGGAAGGAAGGAAGGAGTGATAGAATAACCCAATGAATGAAGCATTTATTATTCAGTTGTTTCAATTATATCTGATTCTTTGTGATCTCATTTGAAATTTTCTTGGTAAAGATACCATAGTGGTTTGCCATTTCCTTCTCTAGTTTATTTTGTAAATGAAGAAATTGAGGCCCACAGGATTAAGTAATTTGCCTAGGGTCACACAGCTAGTAAATGTCTAAGGTCCAATTTGAACTCAGGTCTTCTTGATTTCAAATCTAGTGCTCTATCCACTGAGCCACCTAGCTGCCTCAAAGCATTTATTAAAGTATTTATAATTTGCAAAGCTCTGTGCTGAGTATCAGAAATATAAAAAGAAAAAATAGTTCCTGCTCTCACAGAACTCACATTCTACTGAGAAAGACAACATATAAAGCTTTTACCTACAAGTAGGTTCAAATCTTTTGTCTTAAGCTTATTACTAATGTAATCTTGAAGTCATTAAAGCTCTCTTGGCCTCAGTTTCCTTATCTGTAAAATGAGTTAAACTCAGTGGCCAGTAAGTTCCCTTCCAGTTGTAAATCTCTGATCCTAGGAACATTATGACCTTCTTTTGATGTCTGGACATTGCCAAGACGAGCCAGAGCCATAAATAAATATTTATTCAACCAGTTCAAAAACAATTTGGGATATTGGAAGGGATAGCAGTATCCCAGGGACAAAGGACATAGATGGCATTTTACCAGGATCAGTGACCCTAGAGAATCCTGCCCCTTCCACCTCAGTGGGTGAGAGTGAGGATCCACAGGCCTAGGAATCAGAGTACCTTAGAGATGGGTCCTTAGTGGTGGAGCTGTAGAGGGAGTGAGATCCTGCAGCAATGGTACAAAGAAATCTGATTCCAAATCCTATTTCTATGAGAAAAGTCTCTCTACCAATACAAATTTGAAACTATCCTTTAAGTCAGTAATAAAGAGTTTCCGGGGTCACAGAGGCTAAGAGTGACTGCGCTAGGGTCACACAATCACTATGGATCAGAGAAAGGACTTAAACTCAGATCTTTGTGGTATTAAGGCCCATTCTCTATTCACTAGGTCACACTGTCTCTCCCTAATTGTTTGATTAGTAGGTTTATGACAATAATTCCAAAGCCTACTCATTGTCTTCTAGCTTTCAGTCTCATGAACTAGGCTGGTTCATTCGGTGGCTGAGTCACAAGGCAGTTGGCTCACTTTATTTAAATGGAAATCTCTTCAAAATGACAGTTCAAGCCCCAAATTCAGTGGTGGCTTCTGACAGCCTAACCGCCTCTGAGCACATATGTATGATCTGGCTTTCAGGAAACTCAAGAATCAAGAGGAAATGGGGCCCATGTTTACCCATCATCTGGCAGTGAGATAAAGAACAAAGTAGTTACAAAATGCATGCTCAGATCCCACTGAGGGGCCGCATCCAGGGTAAGGTTTAGTATAAATGCAGCCTTTTTAATGAATACTCCAATACAGCTGAGGAAGAGCACTCCATTTACCTAGGGATTTTTCCTAAACCTGTCTGTGTGCTTGCCACTACCTGGGCTTTAAAAGAGAGAAAGCTTTTCTCCCGGAAGGCAGAGGATCTAAACCTGGCAAACATTGGTGACTGCATAGAAGAGGAGTCACAGAGGGGAGGAAGTTTAACTTCTGAAGGACAGCCTCCCTTTTTTATCTAGAAAAGAAACAAACCCTGAAGGATTCTGTTTTCAACAGAAACAATGCATGGTAGTAGTAGCTCTGCTGTAGTAGCTCTGAGGACAGATGCCCAGTGTCAGTGAGACAGAGAAATCAGCAGATGTGAAAAGATGCCTGCCTGAGTTCAAGTCCTGCCTTGGCCTCTTTCCTTTTGTTTGTGAAGATTAGTCGACTGGTAGATCAAGAGACTCTCTTAGATATCATTTGTTTCTACTTTAGAAAGCATTTAACTAAGTGTCCTTAGCTAGGCTTGTGGAAAGTGTGAAGTGATTTGTCCTAGATAGTAGTATGATTAGATGAATTTGAAACTGGCTGAATGGCTGAACCAAAAGTGTCAAGAGGTGACACATTTCATGTAAGGAAAAGAAAGAGGTCAGTGTCACTGGACTGCAGTGTGTGAAAGAGAATAAGGGGTAAGAAGAGCTGAAAAGGTGGGAAGGGGTCAGGTTATGAAGGGCATTACAAGACAGAAGATTTATTTTCTTGTCATAGAGGTGATAGGGAGCCATTGGAGTTTATTGAACAAGAGAGTAGCATGTTCAGACCTGAGCTTTAGGAAGATAATTTTGACAATTGTGGAGGACGGGATAAAAGTGTGCATATAAATAATCTAAGACAGACCACAGAAGCAGAAACTGGACGAGAATAGCCTTGGTGGTTAAATGCAAAAAGCTGAACTACAGAGAAGAAATGGGAAATCAGACTAGACAAGCTGCCCATTGTTTGGGACATAAAAAGCAATAAATCCCCCCACAAAAGTAGGGATACAGTTTATGTCAGGTGTTATATAGGATTTTAGTGATGAAAATGAAGAAATAAGGAAAAAGGAAAGAAAGAGAGAGAGAAAGAAGGAAGGAAGGAAAGAAAGAAACAAAGAAAGAAAGAAGAGAAAGAGAAAGAAAGAGAGAAAGAAAGAAAGAAAAGAGAGAGAAAAGAGGGAAAGAAAGAATGAAAGAAAGAAAGAATGGAAGGAAAGAAGAAAGGAAGGAAGGGAAAGAGAGAAAGAAAAAGAGAAGGAAGGAAGGAAGGAAGGAAGGAAGGAAGGAAGGGAGGGAGGGAGGGAGGGAAGAAAGGAGGAACGAAGGAAGGAAGCAAGTTAGGAAGGAGAAAAAAGGGGGGGAAAGACCTAAATGTAATACTTGTATAACTTACATGACCTTCCTTCCTCAACTCAGGTGTGGGCATAGCCTCTAAAGATCACCACCATCCCCACTGTCCAGCCCCACTCAGGTCCTTCCACTGTTCAATCATACCCCACCCCCCAAAAGAAGAAAATGCAGCCCTTGACTACAACAAAAAATCCTCTTTAGTTGTTTTGCTCTATAACTCTTCTTGGTGCCTGTTCCAGACCTTCTTAACTCTCCTCAAGATGTTCATACCACCTCTTCCTCCCTACTTTAATGGTTGAGTCATTCCTTATGCTTCACTGGAAAAAATGAGGCCATTACCTGAAAGTTTCCCCTACTCTCCTCTTATTCAATGATAGCTGACATTAATATAGCATTTACTATGTGCCAGACACTCTGCTAAATGATGTACAATCATTCTCTTACTTGAGCCTCAAAAGAACACTGCGATATAGGTGCTATTATTATTCCTATTTTATCATTGAGAAAACTGAGGCAAACAGAGTTTAAGAGACTTGCCCAAAGTCACACAGCCAATAAGTGAATGAGGCTGGATTTGAGTTCAGGTTTTCCTGGCTCTAGGTCTGGCACTCTATCACCTATGCCACCTAGCTTCAGATTCATATTATGCATCTCCCATAATTGACTCTGTCACTACAATGTCAGATGAAAAGCTGATTCTTTTCTTTGCCAAGGTCAGCTTTTCTACATACAACCTCAATTCCATTAAACCAATCCCATTAGATCTTCTTTAGCAAATCATTACATCTATCATTCCAGCTTTTCTGTTCTATTCAATTTCTTCCTATTTTCTGGCTCCTTCCCTATGCCTATGAATAGGTATTGCTCTCTCCCAACCTTAGTAATAACCTCAGTTGATCCAACAACATTCATTGGCTATCTTTGCATATTTTTCCTCCCCCTCCTAGCTAAATTCCTTGATAAAACTGCTTCCACTTGATGGCTCAATTTTCTCTCTTCTCTCTTATAAATTCCCTGAAATCTGGCTTCCAATATTGTCATTCAACTGAAACTGCTCTCTCCAAAGTTGCCTGTGACCTTTTAATTGCCAAATCTAATGACTTTTCTCAATCCTCGACCTTCTTAACTTCTCTCTAGTGGACAGATCACCTTCTCCTGGATATTATTTTTTCTGGTTTGCTCCTTCTTGGTTTTCCTGTGGTGGTCTGACTAATCTTCAATCTCCTTTGATAGTTTTTAATCCAAGTTTTATACACTAATCATAGCTATGCTCCAATGTTCTGTCCTCTTTCTTTACCTATACCATCTCACATAGTGATTTCATCATCTCTCATTAGTTTAAAAATCATCTCTATGTAGATATACCCATATTTCTTTTAGTAAAATGAAGCAATTGGCTTTTATCCCTAAAACTTGTTTTGTACTAATAAAAGAGAACTCATGATTTCCAGCCACTGGTGATATGAAGAGACAAATTTCTAATTAATTTTAAAAATTCATCTTAACAATTATAGCTCTCCCACAGCAGGATGTAAGGTATTGAGTTTCCCCATCATTGTAGATATTCAGTGAAAAGCAGAGACTTGTGGAAACTTTACATTAATTCATACCCTTTTTTTTTCAGTACCCCAGCACAACTTTTGGATTTTAAGGCAAAGCTTCTTTCTTCTGAACCTCTGCACTTTATCTCTCTGAAGCAATGGGTGGACTCTGCTGGGAGATGCTGTACAAGTGCTGTGTGGCCATTCTAAGGACCATGTGGTGACTCCTGGTCCCACCTCTTATGTGGCCTGAGGTTGAGGTCTGCTATATCAGAGGAACTCAGGAAAGGGACTTCACAAGGAGCCTAAATTGGAGTAAGGGAAAGAAGGCTTTTTTTTGCTTCAGCACCATGGACAGAGGAGATGGTTAGGAAAATGCTAGTGGCTTCTGGCATGGTTACACAGCTGGCTGACTTGGGGAAAATGAGAAGGTGACTAGGAGAGTGCTAACAAAGGTGAACTGGCTCAGAGCTAGCTAGGGGTATCCCTAGGTCTCCTTTGAAGCTGGCTCAGCCAGCATGAGGAAGAGGCTGCTAAGGGAACTGCCAGCCACATGTGGCTGGTGCCTTTTCTTTCTCTGGCCTGCTTTTTAGTATTTAATGAGTAATTATAAATTAAGATGCAGTGTCCAGAGAATTTTAATTATAACAGACTCGGGATTATTCCTCAGGGATGCTATAGAGGGGATTTCAGTTTCAGATATGGGTCAGGCTTTATGACCTCTAATGTACCATCCCATGCTGAGCTTCTGTGATATCCTGGCTATTTCCACTTAACACGTGGTCAACACTTGCCTTGACTAACTCCTTAACTTCTCTAGTTCCAGCTCTGCAGCTAGCTGTCTCACTGCTGATTCCAGTATATTTCCCTCCCAGCCTCCCAACCTAGCCTTCTTAGCCCTTTAAAGTGTTTTCTTGATTCAGCCCTCCTGATTAAGCTCTTGCCCAATCCACTCCCCCAGGCCTGAGTTTGCCAGCTTCAGCACCTGGGAACCTGGCCAGTTTTTGAGCCTCATTCTGAAACATTCATTTGCAGTTTTTGCCTGGCTACCTAACCTGGTTTCAGCCCTTTGCGGGAGCCCCTGGCCCTTCTCCAAGGCCAAGGTTAACTCAAGCCTATTTCGAAGAAGAAAAGACACCGTGTGTAAACAACAGGGCTGAAATTCCATTCATCTTTTATTCATTGCCAGGTGAAATGGTAAGTTTCCAAAATACCCAGATCTCATTTCCTACTTTCTGTAAGCTATTAGAACACAGGAAATTGTTCCTGTCTAAAGAAAAGGACCTGTCAACCATTTAATTTGGAGATAGCTTTGGGGAAAGCTTTGGACCTATTCTTTAACTGGACAAATAATAGGCAATTTGATTCCTGAGGGAAGACTAGTGGATTTGTGGTTAGGGGACCTGAATTCAAAGTGTTACTTCACTCTTTAGTACCTTGTGACCTTGGGCAAGTCACTTGACTTCTCTCAATTGCTTCACCTGTAAAACAAGACTGTTGGAATTGATGGTCTCTAAGGTCCTTTCCAGCTCCAAATGTGAGATGAATTAAACTATGATGTGGGATCTTGGAGCAAGCAATACTAGTCATGCCTTCTCTGGATTGGACTTTTTTAAAGGCTCTAATGTTGAACTTTTGAGAATCCCAAGGAAAAGAATGAATGACTGTTCTCTATAGAATTTTTGCTTGAGACAGTTACGTGGCTCAATGGATAGAGTTCTAGGACTAGAACGGGTAGGACTT
The DNA here is from genome assembly GCF_016433145.1 of Gracilinanus agilis. NCBI lineage: Eukaryota > Metazoa > Chordata > Mammalia > Didelphimorphia > Didelphidae > Gracilinanus > Gracilinanus agilis. The sequence goes on from NC_058131.1 coordinate 26,008,810, forward strand.
GGGTTCAAATTTGACCTCAGATATTTCCTAGGTGTGTCATGCTAGGTAAGTCATTTAATCATGTTTGCCTGGCCCTTACCCTTCTGTTTTTGAGTTCTTGCTAAGACAGAAAGTCAAGATTTTTTTTTAAATCGAGGGCAAAAATTATACTTCATTTTTTTCTTTTTAGCCTCCTAATGTCTAACACAGGGCCTTGCACATAGTAAGGACTTAATAAACACGTGTTTATTACTAAATTTAAGAGGAAGTACATCAAAGAAAGAAAGAATGGACATGATAACCATAAAAAGAGGATTTCTGCCAGCATCTCAGGATGTGCTCATGCTATCTCTTTTGTAATGTGGTCACCTTAATAGATCTCATTCTAACTTCCTTCACTTGGAACCATTACTATAAACCTCTTTGTTTCCCCTTGGTTTGGGACTTTATTCTCTCATATTGTCTAGCATGGGCTATGGTTTACACTGAAGTCACCAAGAATTTTATGACACTATCTTTCTCTAGAATAGTTTTTCCCCACCCAGTTCCCAAGCTTGTCAGTTTTGCATCCACTTTCCTCACACCTATCATTATTCTACTCCACCCCCATATGGCTGTCATCTAGGACTTCCTTATCTCTTGTTAGATTATTGTAATCGCCTCCTAATTGGCCACCATGTCTGCATTGTTTCCCTTCTCTAGTTCACTTAATACATAACTTATTAATCTCAAAACACAAATTAACTATGTTTTCCCATAGCTCCTGAAGTTTCAGTGACTCCCTATTACTTCCAGCTAAAACACAAATTCTTAAGCTTGGCATTTCAATCCCTTTTCATTCAGGCCCCAGACAACATTTCCAGTAATAGTTCACACATCATTCACACCTGCTATACTCCAGATAAACTAGACTATGTTCTATTCCCCTCCTCTCATGAGCATTCCACTTCCTTTCCTTGTACATTCATTCCCTTCTCATCTCCACTTTTTAGAATCCTCAGATTATATCATGACTCAATCTATGGGCCATTCCAATGGGAAAACTTTCCTGATTGTCCTAGTTAATGTTTTCTCTTTTTCAAATTATTAGTTATTAGGTTCATTAGCATTTATTCCTCTCCTATATCTGTGTCAAGCACTGGACACACATTATCATGCATATGCTTACAGCATCTATTGAACTGTTATGCCCCTTTAGGGATCTATCCATTAGGGTATACACTGATTTTCATTTTGCTTGTTTATTCCAAGCACCTGGCATTTTGTATTCCTCAAAGTAGACATTTAATAAATGCTTATTCGATTGGATTAGAGTAGGTTGGACTAGACTGGATCTTGTTAGGCTCTCTCTACTGAGCTTAACAACAAAAAGTTAGCTTTACTCTATCTCTGCCCAGGGATAAGGAAGCAGTAGAGGAGGATACCAAAAAGGGAATTTAAGTAAATTTTGGATCATTTTCATTAAGTAGATCTCAATTTAGTGTGAATTGAGGTCTACTTAAATCTAGACTGGCCTATGAATTTAGGCAGCTCACAGAATCTCAGAGATAGAAAAGATGCCAGAGGTCATTTAATCTAATGCTTGCTTGAACAGGACCCCATTAGCTCCTGGGACAGTGGAGCCATATTCCAGGCAGTACCACAAGTAAATGTGGATTTTTTTAATGGAAAAGGTTTCTGGGAAGTAAAGAAGCACCAGAATACTGTGGAAAGCACAGTGAACAGAAAGATAGGAGGCATGAGTTCAAGTCCAAGATTTAATGCTAACACCTAATGTAACCTTGAATTAATCCCTGACCTTTTCTGGGCTTCAGTTTTTTTAATAAGAAAGAATTGCAATATCTTATCATAGCAGTCCAATCTAGCTGTGACATGCTTAATTCTCTGATTGTCCAGGTCAGAGGAAGATAAAGGGAAAATTGAAATTGGAACCTTCCCTGACCTCTAAAGTCAATGAAGACAAAATAGAAGTTCCCAAACCATAGCTCACAATGTAACAGTATAAATGGATATGTATAGAACCACAATGACATGAATCTAGCATGAGACTTAATAGGGAAGATAAAATTAGGGAAAAAATTAGCTTGAGGGTGGTGAAATCAAGAAAACAAAATGGAGAAATGAGGATCATAGCCTGGAGAAAAAAATGATGGATTGGGAAAAATATTTCCATCAGATATCACTTACAAAACTATACTCTCCAAAATTAACACAAATATGCAACACCTAGAGTCATTCCCCAAAAATATGTGTTCAAAAGATATGAATAATCTTTCAAAGGATAAATGAGAAATAATGAAGCATGCTCCAAATCACTAACATGAAGAGAGCAAAAATTTAATCTGTCCTAATGTTTCAGCTAAAATATTAGCAAAGTTAAAAATATAAGAACAATTAATGATAGAGGAGCTATGAGAAGGCAGGTACACTAATGCTCTGTTGGTAGAGCTGCATAGTGGTCCAACTATGCTGTATTTCAGTTTGGAATTATGTGAGAAAAAGTGATAAAATTATCCATTCCTTTTGACCTACTACTTAGCAGATCCCCTAAGGAAGTTAAAGCTAGATAAAAAAGAGATGATATTTGCCAAAATACTTAGAGCAACATTGTTTGTTAGCAAAGATCAAGCAACAAGCACAGTATAGGATTCCCCTATCGGGGAATGGTTAAATAAACCATGATATATACATACATGGTGGAATTGTGAAATAGGAAATGAAGTATATGAGTAATTTTAAAAATTTGGAAGATATGTATAAACTGATGCAAAAGAAAATTGTCAGATATGAAAGAGTGATATGTATGTCTAAATGATATTAATGAAAACAGCATTGAAACAAAGTTGAACTTGAATAATGGAAAAAAGCAATGAAGTTCCTGGAGAAGAGATAATGAAGCTTCTCTACACACTGTGGTGAAAAAAGAGGGGAACTAAATTAATATTTAATGTACTTTCAGACAAGGTTTCTCTATCAGACATCTTTGCTTTATTTTTTCCTTTGTAACAAGGAAAAAAATTAAATATATTTGCATATATATTTACATAGAGGGAAATACATGGATAGGGGAAAGAATCACTGTCATATAAAGACAAAATGCATCCATAAAACATTTTAGAGCAATTGAAATAATATCTGTAAGTAAGCCCACTTTCCCATCCCTACCATGTCTCTATGTAAAGAATCTATATGCATATTGAGGAAATCTTTGATAAGTATAAAAAAATTGTAAACTTTCTTAGAATATTTTTATAGAGCAGACCATGTTTTTATAACAATCACACAGTTGACTGAAAGATGCAGAGCTTTATACATGATCCCAATGGTCTTGTATTTTGCTTAGTATAACAAGAGTATTTGATGTAACACTGCAAAAGGCTTCCTTAAAGTTTTTTCCCCACAAGATGATTCTTGCATATAGTAGAATTATTCAAGACCCTGAAAAATGCCACAACAATGACACTGTTGTTCTATCTATGATCCCCACCTATAAATATCAGTTGAAACATAATACACAACTCACACTCTGGGCAGAGGAATTTGCCACCACCATCATGGAGGAGATACACCAGAGGGACCAAATGTCCCTATAGTTTTGAAGTCCTTTGGATTTTCCTACTGACACAAGACACTTTGATAATTACATCAGCCCCCAAACAGAGCAACCTATAAAAATCCTTGTTGGCCTGAGAGTCAACATAACCTATCAATGTAATATAATCCAAAGATATTACTACTCTGACATGATATCTCCCTCTGCATTGCCACATTTATAGGATTCATCCCATCTGAAATCTAGCCCTGATAATTTCCAAACTAGAAAATTGTATTTCTCATGGAGTATTGTTTATTGATGTCTCACTGTCTGTGAGTAAGGGGAAACTAATCAAATGTACCCTTTCCCTACCTATGCAGCATTTGACCCTCTTCTGTCCTGAGGTCTGAAATTATTTAGTGAGGAATCTTGTGCAAAAGTAAGTAGTGGGGCAACCTGGATTCTGTCTTTAGCTGGGTTCCAGGTCAGGAAAGTATCTCTTAACTATCTCCTTCCAACTCTTTCTGGACATGAAGACCATCATAACCAACCAAGGCCAGGCCCTTGTATATCCCCTCAGATGTTCCTCTTCTGTCATAGTTTCTCTGGGATCCCACCTGTATGCTTACCCCATTGTTTCTCTAGATGCCCAAGATTAAGTACATTTCACTGTATAAAGTGAAATGCAAAAATAATAATTATAATTAAAAATGTTTGCTTTTATCATAAATGACTGCTTTTCTTCAGCTATGGAAATCATTAAGTCCCCTGAGAGCAATTGCAAAGCTAGGACAAAAGTCTCATTCAAAAGTATAAAGCCTAAAAATAGGTAAGTTGCAAAACAAAAAGACTAGAAATCATAAACAAAACTTAAAGCTGATTGTTTGAAAATATGAGAAAAATCAATAAATCTTTAGTTAACCCGATCAAAAGAAAAAGAAGGAAATTAAATTACCAAAATTTAAAAATAAACAAGACAAAAGCTCAACAAAGAAATGAAAGGGAATTATGAAAGCCCACAATGCACAATTATATGTTAGCACAACTGAGAATTTAATAGAAATGGATGATTACCTACCAAATTATAAAGTACCTAAATTAACGGAACATAAAATGAAGATCTTAAGCAATCAAAAATTGGAAAATGAATTCCAACAAGTCTAAAAGGAGCTATTCCATTTTCCTGGCAAAACTGGGAAATGTATGGCAGAAATAAATTTTTGATCAACATCTTAAAATCACAAAGCATATTATGCACTACATAGATGCATTAACTGGATATAAAAGGGTAAGACTGTAAAAAAGTTTAAAAAGTATAAGATGAGGTAGTTTTCATAATAACAGCTAGGGGAATATCCTAAATGATTTGAATAATTGAAGCAATCCCAAAAGATAAAATGAAATATTTTGGTGACATAAAAATAAAATTAATATAGCTAGAATAGAAGGGGAAGTTTTATTAGAAAATAACTAGCACTGAATATCTTTGATAAAGGTCTTATGTCCAAAATATATGGGCACTAATGCAAATTCCTAAGAGTAAAAGCTTGTCCAAAATGGTTATATGGTCAAAGGATATAAATAATTATCAAAAATAAGTCAAGCTATTGACAATTATGTGAATTATAGTTTCAAATCACTAATAACAAGAGAAATGAAAACCAAAATAGCACTAAACCCCATTTACCTCCCACACAGCAAATTAGCAAAGATAAGAAAATTGAAAATGGTCAATATTAGAAGGGCAATGGGAAAAGTGGCATACATAATCTGTTGGTGGAACCATGAATTGGTCCAAGTTTTCTGAAAATCAATTTTAGAACAGTGATGGCAAACCTATGGCATGGGTGCCAAATATGGCACACAGAGCCCTCTCTGTGGGCTACAATCACCTGTCAGAGTTTATTACTAGAAAGCCAGAGGGACTTAAGACAGAGCTGTTCCCCTCCCCCCTCTACATGCTCCTGAGGACATTTCTTTGCCCAGCAGCCCAATGGGAACATTTCCTCCCTTGCTGGGTGGAGGGTGGGGGGTCTTGCTACATGAGGGTGCAGCACTGATGGCAGCCTGTTGAGTCTGTGGCAAATGTGATTCCCATGATGAGGTTGGAGAGGAGCTAGGGTTTGAGGGAGCATAGCTCACAATATGGCACATAGTTGGAGGGGAGCAGAGCACTGGGGCCACTCTTCTCCACATCTCCACATATGCCTCTCATCACCCACCCCTCTGCCCAACAGCCCAATGGGAGTGCTTCCTCCCTCCCCTATATAGGGTAAAGGGTGGGGAAGGAGGTAAGGGGGAACAAGGGCAGGGCATGGCACTCAGTCTCTGGGAGGTGGGATGGGGGCAGGATCTGGCACTCGATCTCAAAAAGGTTCACCATCACTGATTTCATTTATATTTAAAATATATTTATATTTAAAATATATTTTAAAAATATATATATATTAAAATATTTAAAGCTAGAAGGGAAATTAGAAGCTATGTCGTACATTCTTTTCATTTTACAGAATGAGGAAACTGAGTTACAGAGTCTAGATGCCTCACATAGAGTTACATAGCTACTCAGTGTCTAAGAAATGACTTTTGATTCCAAGTTCATCACTCTAAACATTGACTAATTAAATTCCTAGATGTTACAAAAGTAACAAGAATTTCTATACCATTTAGCCCATTGATACTATAGGTAGGCATATACCCCAAAGAGAGAAAGTTCTCATAATTCAAAAATATTCATAGTAGTACTTTTTAGAGGTAAAGAACTAGAAATCTAGTAAGTGTCTATTGACCAGATCAAGTGATCAAAGGAGGTAATATATGTGTGTGTATGTGTGTATATATATATATACATCTCCACACACACATATACATATGTATATATATATACATATATATATAAAAAATTTGCAAAGCACCAGTCACTAATGACTACAATAGCAGTAACAATGATGCCAATAAAAATAATAAGAGCTAGAAATTAAAAAGCACTTAAAGACATGTAAAATGCTTTTCAAATGCTAATTCCTCACAACTACCTTCAGAGTTAGATACTACTATTATCTCCATTTTTACAGATGAGGAAACTGAGGCATACAAGTTCAATGACTTAAGGGTCACACAGCTAATAAATATCTGAAGTTGTATTTGCTCTCAGGTCTCCTCTATTGCCTATAGAGTCAGTGCTCTATCCATGGTGCCAACTAGCCACCTATACAAAAAACTGTATAAGGATTGATTAGCTATTACTAATTGTATTTCTATTGTTGTTAAGGTATGGCCAAACACATTTTGTCATACATATAAAGAAAATTTACTGAACGCTAGTAAATAATAACTATTAAGGAATCAGAGAAGCATGAGGATATTCATACATCCCAAGGTAGAACATAGTACAAAGTAGCAAATTATTATGCATAAGAACTTACAGAAATTCAAGTGTAAAACATGAAAAAGGAAAGGAAATGGAAAACTGCAAATATAGAGGTTAGATTTCTTCTCAGAGAAGATTTGGGAAAGTCTCTGTCCCTATATTACAAAGGTGGGCAGCTTTGTGTATGGAATGTTGTATAAACTGGCTGACTTTCAATGTGCTCGTTAGTTGTGATGAAATTTCCTTTTTCTTTTTCCTTTTAAGCTTTAATACAAGGGAAGAATCATTGGGAAGTTGAAGAAAGAGTGTGTTTGGGCAGTGATATGATATTTAAATGAAAGGCATCTGTAAAAAAATGTTAAAATGTTCAGTCTAATAGTCTATGGAAAAGAACTCTAATGGACTACAAACAGTGATTTGTCTAGTTGCAAATTTAATATGCTAGTGGATCTGTCTTGGCTAGACCCTGCCGATGGTTGATGGAGCATGGTCCTGGATTAAAGAGAGAGAGAGAGAATAGGTTGCATTGTCTTTCAGAAAGTCTCTAGGTCCTTTGATGAAACTTTATTTCACCCTGAAACAAAGGCCCAACATCTTAATGATGCCCTCCCATGTTGTTCTCTGGACACGAGTTGTAAAACATCAAGATCTCTGAAGAATCAAAATTGAGGGTCACTAAAAGGGCCATCTGGATAGTGCAGAGGATAGAGCAACCAGGCCTAGAGTCAGAAAGACTTGAGTTCCAATTCAGTCTCAGACACTTATAATTGTGACCTTGAGCAAGTCACTTAACCACGAATACTACTAGGAGGATCTGTCCGAGGACTGTTCAAGAGTAACATAGGAGGAGAAATATGTAAGGGTTGTGATAGAAAGCTCAATTACATCTATGAGATTAAAGCTCCAGCAAATTATTAAAATGCCAGTTCTGAATCCCCACTCTGACTTTCGCTCCTTCAATGGGTGAATAATAGGATGCCTTGCAGAGTTCTTTGGGCAGGGAGCTATAAGTGATATAAATTCAAATACTAACTCTTTTCTACTTGTTATTCTGCATATTTTCTATCTGTGCACACAAAAGGAGCAATCATTACATTATCTCCAACCTTTCCGATTCTATTGATGAAAAATATGGTCAAATTATCTCATAATATGTCATGAGAGGTAGCATGGCTCAGTGACCTGGAGTCCAGAATGCCTGGGTTCAATACCTTCTCAGATGCTCATTAACTGTGTGACCCTAGATAAGTCACTTAACCTCTCTTGCTATCCTCAAATTAATCTGAAAACATTGGGCCATATGACCCCTAAGGTGCCTCCCACCTCTTAATCTATGATCCTATGGTCACCCTCTTCTGGTGACAAGATCACATATGAAAAGAGAAATTTAAGTTAACATGACATTGATTGGAAAAGAAAAAAAAAGAAGGAAAAGAAAATGTTGAACTTAACGTCAGGAATAATCTGGGTTCTACTCCTGACTTTGACATTTATTAGCTAGAGAATCATGAGCAAATCATTTAATTTCTCTGACACTTCAGTTTCCTCTTCTGAGAAGTAAGCACAATAATCCCCATAGAATTTACATTATGTCATTATAATGATCAAATGAGATAATTTAGAGGACAGCTGGGTGGCTCAGTGGATTGAGAGCCAGGCCCAGAGATGGGAGATCCTGGGTTCAACTATGGCCTCAGACACTTCCTAGCTGTGTGACCCTGGCCAAGTCACTTCACCCTCATTGTCTAGCCCTTACCTGTCTTCTGCCTTAGAACCAATGCACAGTATTGATTCTAAGATGGAAGGTAAAGGTTTAAAAAAATGAGATAATGTAGGTAGACTCTTTGCCAAACCTTAAAGCCCTGTGTACATGGTAGTTAAGTTGTTGCTATCATAGACAAGAATTTGTGCTAAAATCTTAATGGATATTGGATCACTGAGGAGGTCAGAGTATTCTAGAGCGTTGTAAAGATCACAATTCATATGCTGTCATTACAAAGATGACTAACAACAGAGTTCCCTGTCCTCAAGGAGCTTACAATCTAGGAAGTATACCAATTGCATACAAGTAAATATACTGTTTAAAAGATGATAGAGGCAAAGGAGAAATCTAAAGGCTCAAAGAAGATTTAAGAAACAAGAAGAAACTAGGGAAACCAGAAACTTTTACGTAGAACATGGCATCAAAGCTGAACTTCATTCATTCATTCATTCATTCATTCATTCATTCATTCAACAACATGCCTTAAGTGATTGCTAGGTGCAAGGCATTGTCTTCATGACATTATAGGGAAAATGAGTCACTGTAGGATGCAGAGTGTCTTGGTCAATGACAAACATGATCACCAATGAATAATGTTCTTCGGAATTAGGGGCAGGAATTGATCTAAGCTGGAAAGTATTATTTACAATACCATTATAATCCATAATTACCATGACTAGCATTTATATAGTTTATATAAATATACATTTATATATTTTTATTCATATATACTTATATTAATATATTCAATATTAACTCAATTAATTTATAATAAATTATATGATTATGTAATGAATATATCAGTGTATGATAAATAAATTTTCATATTAAATATATAAATATAAATTTATCTAGTTTGTATAGTTTATATATTTAAGGTTTCATTGGGGAAACTAGGTGGGGCAATGGATAAGGTTGTGCCTGTAATCAAGAAGACTCATCTTCCCGAGTTCAAATTCAGCCTCAAACTCGAACTGTGTCCTTAGGCAAGTCACTTAATCCTGTTTGCCTCAGTTTCCTCATCTATAAATGTATATAAAAGTAAATATACTGTTTAAAAGATGATAGAGGTAAAGGAGAAATCAAAAGGCTCAAAGAAGATTTAAGAAACAAGCCTTTATGTGTATCTTTTATGTATATATAAATTGTTATATATATTTTTTATATAATGTTATAATGTTAAGTTATAATGTCAAGTTCTTGAACTTAGAGGTTGTCTTGGCTTTTGGATTTTACCCCAACCATTTTTCTTGACCCATAGTATATACTTAATAAATGTTTTTTCATTCATCTAGAAAAGAAAAAATGTGTCTAGGTATGCAAGAAAATAAGCTGTAATACACTCAAGCATCCCAACAGAGTTTCCTTATATGTTAATTACTTGAGTAAAGCCAAGGGACTAGCCGTAGTATTAAGAGGAGGGAAAACAACAGGGCTTTTGATTAATTTCCCTTGAGATTTTATACATCAACATAAGCTTGGATTTTAGAAAAGGATTTTTCACTCAAGGGAAACGAAACTCTTTATAATGCTTAGAAGCCTAATATTAAGAAAAAGAGCACCATAATTATCAAGGCAGCTGCTTTCTGTGTGCCCATTTACATTTTCTAGAAAGCAACACCAACTCTTCATATTCAAATGCAAAGAATTTTAGCAGTGAGTTCCAGAAATCTTCAATTTGATCTAGATATAGAACCCCATCTACATTACTGCAGGATGATCCTAACATTCAAAGTCAGACATTAAAAGATACGTTGCTTCAGTCATCATTTAGCTGACCCTCGTATTTGCATCACAATGAAAATCTTAATCTGTTTCAACTGGTCTAACTAGACTTTGGGGGTATTTGGTGGCTCAGTGGATAGAGTGCTGGGTCTGGAATGCCTGAGTTCAGAGCTAGCTTCAGACATTTACTAGCTGTGTGATCTAGCGCAAACCACTGAACCTTCTTTACCTCAATTTCCACATCTGTAAAATGAGCTGGAGAATGAAATGGCAGTATCTTTGCCAAGAAACCCCCCAAAAAAGGGGCCATGAAGAATTAAATGGGCCTGACAACTAGATGACAACCAATTCCAAAGCTGTGGGGAGAGTAACAGAGGTTTATGTCCATGGCTGAGTCTCATCTGAGATCCTCCAAGTTTGTTTTTGTTGCTCACGCCTTCCTCTGAGGCGCATCACCTCAGTTATGCTCCTTTAGATTGTGCTTAACCCAGAGGAGGATGAGCGTCCAGATTTGCCACAAGCTGGAGATTCTGTTGGGATGCTGCTGTGTTCCCCAGGCTCCTGGAAAAGCTGGATAACACAAGTCTTTTTTCTAAATAATTGAGCCGAGTTAGACAGTGGCAAAGGGATAATGGATGTCAGGTATAGAGCTCTTCCATGTTTGATAGGGAGAGAGAATGTGGTGAGAAGAGCAGAGCCAATGTAAGGGAGAAGAGGTGTTTGTTGTAATGGGAAGAGTACCAAGAGTTGAGGCATGGATGGCATTCTATCTAATTATCTTTCTACCCTTGACCCTTTAGTGGATAGAGATCTTCAAGGTCTCTGTGTCCATCTAGGCTCTTGGATCAGATCTGGAGTCATTAATCTAAGTTCCTACAAAGGCACAGATTCCCATCTTCCCCCCACCCCAGGCACTTATAGACATTGAAGGGATGACTCAAGGATGGAAGATAGATTTGTTGTTGTCCAGTCATTTGTCAGCTGTGTCTGAGTCTTTGTGACCCCATTTGGGGCTTTCTTGACAAAAGATATTGAAGTAGCTTGCCATTTCCTTCTCTGGGGCATTTTACAGATGAGGAAACTGAGGCAAATAGGGTTAGGTGACTTGTCTAGGGTCACACAGCTAGGAAGTGTCTGAGGCTGTATTTGAACTCTTCCTAATTCCAAGTTCAGCACTCTATCCACTCTACCACCTAGAGACCCCCAAGATATTGATATATGGGTATATGTATATGAATATGCATATATATGTAAGTGTGTACACAGATATGTATGTACATGTGTGTATGAATAATTTCCTCTACTAGAGTCAAATATATACATATATTTGACATATGACACATATACACATATATTTATATATAGTATATGTAAATGTGCATGTAAATGTGTAAATATATAAATGTGTATATAAATATAAATATACATATGTAAATATATTAATTAGATATATATCATATTTGTTGTTCAGTCATTCTTTGGTCACGTCTGACCCCTTTGGAAGCTATCTTGGCAGATACTAGAGTGGTCCACCATTTCCTTCTGCGGCTCATTCAACAGATGAGGAAACTGAGGCCAACAGCGTTAAGTGACTTGTTCAGGGTCCCACAGCTAGTGAGTGTCTGGGGCCAGAATCGAACTCATGAAGATGCATCTTGCTGACTCTCTGTGCACTAGAGCACCTCCTGGCTGCCTGACTCTTAGCAGGGGCTCCCTAACTGGTTTTCCCTTCCCAGCTAGAACTTACTTCTACAGCTCCAAGAGTTGCATGGAAGACGGAATGAGATGAAATGCATCCTATGCTTTGAAGTGCTTTCTAAGTTCCAAGATGCTTTGTAAATTGTATAATTCCATATGAGTAAGAACGTGATTACTATAGACTGGGAATAGATACTCTGGGGAATGAAATGCCTTCCATTTGAATAGGAGCATCCAAGTTCTAACTAGGTTGCTTCTTTGGGGAAAACTTGGCCTTCTCTCACCCAGCACCTTCTGGCTGCCCCTTGCCTCAGTTTCCTCCTCTGTAAAATGAATTGATGGGCCTAAAAGGTCTCTGAGGCTCCTTCCAGGCATTACCCTCTTCCTCTTTCTGGACACAGGATGCCTCTCTTAAAGCAAGCTGAGATTGCATTAATGGTTTTCACTGCTACATCATGCTGTTCCATAAATACATTTAAAGTTGCATTTTTGCTGAACTGAAACATCGTGTGTTTCCCTGTCAGCTTCTTCCCGCTGATGGCAGGGGATCCTTTGGACTCCCTTCTGTAGCAGCTCTTTCACCCAGAATGTACTTGAATTTTTTTTTCTGAAATTTAATTTCCTAACGATGAAAACCCAATTAATCATACCTCATTCTCCTTACTGGCATGTGGGGACTACACATCAAGTCTTTTGTGACATTCAGCTTCCAAGAGATAAACAGTGGGGGAGTTAATGGCTTTCAAATCCTTCTGTGAAGAATCGTGCTTGAATGGAGAGCACAGGAGGTGGGGATCCTGGGATGGAGTGTTGGCACTCCCATTCCATCATGGCTTTGTTATCAGAATCCATAGACAACCTGGGTACGGGTCATCTCTGCCAGAAAGGCTTTCTTTTCTTTTCTTTTTAAATAAAACGCTTACCTTCTCTCTTAGAAGCAACACTAAGTATGGGTACCAAGGCAAGAGTGGTAAGGGCTAGACAATTGGGATTAAGTGACTCGCCCTGGCTCACACAGCTGGGAAAGTGTCTGATGCCAGATTTGAACCCAGGACCTCCTATCTCTAGGTCTGACTTTATATCTACTGAATCATCTAACTGCTCCCTGGAAGCATTTCTTGATAATTTAGAGTAAATGAAGGAGAATAATTTTAACAATGTCTTGGAAAATCCAGGATTGCTAAGAGGCTTGAAATTTCCGGCTGAAAATTTTGCCTTTGATTCTAAACACAATAGAGAGCCACTGATGATTTGTTTGGATGTGTGGGGCAACAGAAACTCAGGAAAAACCTACTCTGTGCCAAGCACCCTAGTAGGCACTTGTGATACAAAGACAAAAATGGAGAAATCGTGGTTCTCAAGCAGCTTTTTTCTGTGAAGGAAAGGATGCCGAGAAAATGAAGAAAATAAGCACTTACTGAGCACTTACTATATGCCAGGGACAGTGATAGCATTGAGGATAACAGTTTTATTGTTGTTCAGTTGTTGCAATTGGGTCTAACTCTCTATGGTCCCATTTGGGGTTTTATTGGTAAAAATGCTGGAGCAACTTGTCATTTCCTTCTCCAGTCTTTTTCTACAGATGTTGAAACTGAGACAAACAGGATTAAATGACTTGCCCAGGATCACATAGCTAATAAGTGTTTGAGGCCAGATTTGAACTCGTGACACTGTCTGCTTGGTTTTAGGCACTCTCTCCACTGGGCCACTTAGCTGCACCACCTAGCTGCTACCAATATGAGAGAAAAAGTAAGGCAATTCCTGTCTTCAAGGAACTCACATCCTAATAGGAAGACGGTGCACAATTGGTTGCTGGAACGTGACATAGCACGATTCTAAAGTCCAAAGGCCAAGAACAGGGCCAGAAGAGACAGAACCCTGGAACCCTTCTACAAAGCAGGGGCTCTAAGAGACACTCACCAATGGGGGAAGGACGTGGACTTTGCGTTGGGGTGTTCCAGGTCCAAAAAGCTACACAGCACAGGTGGTTGGATGTTCCAGGATGGAGAGGATCTAGATGCTAGGGAGATAAAACAACAAGGTTTTGAAGTGAGCCAGGAATATAGTCAGGAGAAGAATATCCACATTTTTTGAGTAGAGAGAAGTGATAAAGGCAGATACAAGGTCATTGAGAGGGAGAGGTGCCCATAACATTTGATCTGAGCATTCAAAGAAACAATACAGAGACCAAGGTGAAGAGAGAATATATGCTTGCTTGTCTATGTTGTCTAAAAGATTTGTTTTTAATTTTCAAAAAACTCCTACCTTCCATCTTAGAATCAATACTGTGTATTGGCTCCAAGGCAGAAGAGTGATAAGGGTTAGAAAATGGGGGTTAAATGACTTGCCCAGGGTCATACAGCTAGGAAATATCTGAGACCAGACTTGAAACCAGGATTTCCTGGTTTCTGATTCTCAATCCCCTGAACCATCTAGCTGACCCTGTCTAATTGATGTTTTTTTTTTAAATATTACTTTATGGGGAAATTAGGTGGCTCAGTGGATAAAGAGCCAGGCCCAGAGACAAAAGGTCCTCAGACATTTCCTAGCTGTGTGACTCTGGGCAAGTCATTTAACCCCCATTTTCTAGCCCTTATCATTCTTCTGCCTTGGAACCAATACACAGTATTGATTCTAAGATGGAAGGGAAGGGGTTTAAAAATACTTTAACAGCTATGTGGAGGATTATTTGGATAGGCAAGAGCCTGGATGAAAGATGACCAATTCAGAAGCAAGTGTAATTAATCAATTCACAAATTATTGGCAAAGGTAATATTTTTATCATTCAGTAGGATAGGCACTATGTAAAGTGCTTGGAAAACAAATATAATAGTGAGACTGCCCTTGACCTCAGGTTGGGGGAAATAGTATGTCTAGGATAGGGGTGACCAGGAAAGAGAATATTGGTGTGGGAAGTCACAGGGTGGTCAACTGATTCATGGAACAGCTGATTATCAGGGGATATAACTCCTGCCATATCCAAAATGATTAGGGAATGAATGAGTGATGTCAGTACTATTAGATAAAAGAGGAGAAATGTCAGATATTTGATGTGAGATTGTATACTCATTGAGTAATCAAAGTGAAAGGCGATGTGGACAAGAAAGACCCAAAATATGATTTGATAGGGGAAGAAACAGAAGAAAAGGATGAAGATGATACCAGAGTTTCAAGTTTGGCTGACTGAATAGATGGTGGCACCTTCAGCAGAAACATAAAAGACTGAAGCAGAGGAAGGACTTGGGGGAAATATGATGAGTTATATTTTGGGCACATGAAGCTGAGATATCTATAGAGCAGTGGTTCCCAAACGTTTTTGGCCTACTGCCCCCTTTCCAGAAAAAATATTACTTATTGCCCCCTGTCACATACTATCACCACCCCCTTACAGTTATTCACCTCCCCCAAATTCACTTGTGTCCATCATTGCTCCCCTGGATTGCTGCAGCATCCACTAGGGGGCGGTGGTGCCCACTTTGGGAATCACTGCTATAGAGCATCCAGGGAGAAATGCTCAGGAGGCAGTTGATTTTACAAGATTAGAATTCTACAGCAACATGCTTGCTAGGTAGATCTGTTAAGGAGTCATTTACCTAGAAATGATATTTGAAATCATGAGAACTGAAGAGATCACCAACAGAAGAGGGGAAGGCCCAGGCCAGAATTCTGAAGAAGATCCCCACTAGGAAACAGGAGATGGTTGTTGATTCAGAAAAGGAGTTTTAGTAAAAGCAGTTTGACAAATAAAAGGGGGAATCCAAACTAGCAGCATGAGAGAAACATAGGAGGAGTTGGAGAGTATGTTTAGTCCAACTCTCTCAATGACTGAGAAAACTTCTGGAGGCTAGATTTTGGACACAGGAAAAGGGACGAATGAGTCATCTAGACCTCGAAGAAAGGAAATATGGACAAATGGGTGGAAGTTGAAAGGAGAGTGATCCAACTGGAAATCATGAATGAGATCAGCCTAGTGGGAGCAGAGACCTTGAACAAAAGAGAAGTGGCAGAGAAACCACCAGCAGTGACTAACCCAGTGACATCACAGAATGATCAGAACAGACTACAAAAAGAAGGAAAGATCTCAGAAGCCATTTGATCCACCCTCTCATTTTGTAGATGAGGAAAGTGGTTTGGTGCAGTCAAAAAATGCTGGCTCTGGAGTCAGAGGACCTGAGTTCAAAGTCCATCTCTAAGGCTTACTGAGTGATGTGATGAAGTGGGACAAATCACTTCACTTTCCTAAGATTCAATTTACTCATCTGTAAAATGGAGGCTGATGGATTAGACAAGATGGTTTTTGTGGCCCTTTCCGGCTCCAAATCTATGCTATTATGTTCTAATGAAACTGAGGTCCAGATGTCAAAGTAGGAATTCCCTAAGTTAAGCAAAGCTAATAAATACACAAGGAGAGGTGAAGAAGCAATTAGGGGGCAATCATTAGGAGACACGGAATTCTAATGTGTAAAGATTTATTTTTTATTTATTAAGTAGAACAATCACCTAAAAATTTCATTTATTCTCACAAGAATAACTCTCATTTCTTTAGAGTCCAAAGTCTTGTAAAGTACTTTCCTTGCATGAGTGTCATGAAGACATCACACTTGTTTGCTGATTTTAGCATCAAAGAATTACAGAATCACACACTGTAAGTTAGAAGAGACCTACCCATTTGGCCCTACCCATCCCTTCTCCAACATACCCAATAATGGTCATCTTGTCTTTACCCTAAAATTTTTGTCAATGTAATCTGAAGAGGTGTGTTCAAATACTGCCTTTCATCCAAGATGCAGTAAAAGGAAGGGCAGAGTACCACAAGTCAAGATAACACAAGAAGAGAGTCAACAAAGAGAAAAGAAACCAAGCCAGGCTTCAAGGACAGGGAAACCACTTTTGCCCAAGATGCCCCATTCTTCTGTCAAACATCTCCAAGCATTTTTCTCCCTGACATCATGTCTAAATCTGTTTTTCCTAGTTCTGGCCCCTTAGGTTAATCAGAACAAGCAACATCCCTCCTCGATGTGCCAGCCATTCTAATACTTGTAGACATATAGCACAGCCTCCTTAAGGATTCTCTCCTTCATGCTAAATATTGTCACTCATTTGAACCTATTCTCTTTTGACATGGATTTGAGACCATTCAGTATCCTGGTTGTCCTCTTCTGAATTCTCCCTGTCTTAACAATGACCCTCCTAAAATGGGATTCTCACCATGAAATACAACCTTAAAGATGTGATCTGATCTGCACAGGGTCGAATTTAAGGAGCCGAGCTCTCATTTGACCTGTGTTTCTTTACTCTGTTTATAGCATCACAGGTTATTCAATTCTATAAAATAAGTTAATAATTAATTGTTGAGTCATAAGACTGTTCTTACTACAACTACTACAACAACAACAACAACTACTACTACTACTACTACTACTACTACTACTACTACTACTACTACTACTACTACTACTACTATTAAGTACTACTACTACTACTACTACTACTACTACTACTACTACTACTACTACTACTACTACTATTACTAATCCACATCATTATCATTATTAGTCACTATTGGATAGAGGATAAAGTCTTGAAGTCAGGAACCCCTTGGTTTAAGTACTGTCTGAAACACATGGGCTGTGAGACCTTGGGTGAATCACAGCTTCTCTGTAGCCCGAGGAAACACTTGAAGACCTACACAGTGGTGGTTAGTCTTCATTTGCAGTTGGAGCTTTTCCCCTGGGAGTTCCCAATATCAGTGAAATCATAGGTCCAATACAAAATATAGATGCATGGTTTAGTCAGGCAATAAGCATTACTAAGTGTTTTCTGTGTGCCAGGCATTGGGTTACATGTTGGGAATACACAAAAAGGCAAAGCTTTTGTAAGTGCTGAGGATCCAAACATTGGTGAGCCTCTCAAGGGGTCAACATTTTAATTTTTGTTGTTCACTCATGCTGGGCTCAGACACTAGAGGGACTTACCATTTCCTTCTCTGGTGGATTAAGATAAGTAGGGAGCATGAGAGTCAAGGAAGACTGGCACCTCTGGGGCAAGGGCTTGCTGAGCCCTTTTCAGGGCTGCTCATCCACCTCTGGGTCCACCTGTGGTTCCAAGAAGCTGTAGCATACACAGCTGCCTCAGGCATCCTAGTAAACCATCTTAACAGATGGGATCAACCAGGATGAGGGAACCTGATGGGTGGTGAATCCGTCAGTCAGTTGAGGGGAGGGATGTCCATCCCAAACTTCACCTGGTGAAGAGAGCAGATGAGAATGATTTGTTAAATGGCCATGAAAACAGCTGAAGCAGGGGCTGTGTCGTGCTGAAAGCTTGGTCAGACGTAGAAGATGCCAGCATCATCCACTGCAACCCACACCGTCACCAGTCATGCTAACGTTCATCTTGCCATTGGGCTCAGGTGATTCTGGAAGAATGAGGTGACCCTCACAGATCTGGCACAATTCTGCCTGACCTAAATGCAATGCATGCACAAGTCCAGATATTTCCCCATGATGTCACTGGTCCTCCTTGAAAATGAAAGATAAACAATAACAAGAAGAAAGGAAATTAAATGACATGCCCAGGATTACACAGCTAGCCAAATATCTGAGGCCATATTTGAAATCACACTCCTTTGGGGGCCAGACCTGTGATTTTCTTAATGCAGTTCTCTATTTGGAAACTCCTTCCACAGATGGAGATCATCAAAATATATGAATTATAGCCTTAAAAATTTGACTAGGTCCTTGAGAGTTTAAGTGACTTGCTATTTTTTATAGAGCCCATATGGTGTGAACCGAGGTCTTTCTTTTTTTATTATTATTATTTTAAAAAATTTCAAACCCTTACCTTCCATCTTAGAATCAATACTGTGTATTAGTTCTAAGGCAGAAGAGTAGTAAGGGTAGGCAATGGGGTGAAGTGACTTGCCCAGGGTCACCCAGCTGGGAAGTGTCTGAGGTCAGATTTGAAACCAGGACCTCCCATCTCTAGGCCTGACTCTCCATTCACTGAGCCACACAGCTACCCACTGACTAAGGTCCTTAAAACTCAAGAGTCACCTCCACAGTGCCTCTCATCTTTACAAATCAGGAACCTAAGAATCAAGAGCTGGTAAAGAGCTCAGAGGCCATTTAGTACAAGTCCCTTGTTTTTCAGAGGAGGAAACTGAGGCTGACAAACGTTGTGTGACTCTATCAGTATAAAGTGTCAGTGGGAGAGGGGAAAGAACATGGAGTCTACAGTCAGAAACCCAGGTTCAAATCCTACATCTGATACTTACATGAATTTGGGACAACCCCATCATATCTCTGGAACTCGGTCTCTACATCTATAAAATGAGGGGGATGCAAAAGTCTGGAAACTCTCAGGTCTCTTTCATCACTAGATCTGTGATCCTACGTGTGACCTAGGACATCACTCTACCGCTTTGTGCCTCAGTTTCCTCATCTGTAAAATAAGGTGTGGAAGGGGAGTTTCTCTTTCATCTCTACAACTATGATCCTGTAATTTAAACTCTCTGACAGCTCCAAATCAGAGACCTCCATATGAATGGAAGCAGCTTACCCAATGTCACCAGGAATTAATATCATAGTCAAGAGCAGACATTCCTTCCTAGCTGTGTGACCCTGGGCGAGTCACTTAACCCCATTTGCTTAGGCCTCGTCCTTCAGTCTCAGAATTGTTTTTAAGGTGGAAAGTAAAAAGTAGACATTCCTATTCTTGAATTCTAGACCAAGATGTTTTCAAACCTTTTCCCATACTGCCTCCTCTCCGAGTCAGATTAGTCAATAAAGAAAAATTCCTTGTCCTTCTGCTACCACAGCTTGAGCTCTAAAATGAAGCTGATATCTGACCCGTGTAATTATTCACTAGCTCTGGAGAAGTTGGGAATATGTTTTAGGCTGTTGACGGATTCATTAATTTGTGGTTCATCTTGTTTGCCTTTCGTTAATGGAATTTTCAGCAGGTGACTGGCTAGTTACCTTCCCTAAGTCTCATGCAGAGTTGAAATGTCATCTCACACAAAGTTATTTACAGCACGGTTTGTTGATCTAATTAATTTTTGAAAGCCAATATAAATTGCTCTAAGTATTTTTTCCCTCGAGTCAGGAGGAGGGTTGTAAGTTTTCCCCATAAATTTAAGAGGTGGCTGTTTATTTCTGTGGGCATTTCTAGTTATTTTAGTGGGGGGGAAGCAATTAATAATTTTTATTATTATAACAAGAATTAATAATAATAACAATAACTTATTTATATAGCTCTTTAATGGTTGAAATCTTCTTTATCCACATAATCTCATTTTCTTTTTTTTTAAACCCTAACCTTTCATCTTAGAATCAATACTGTCTATTGATTCTAAGGCAGAAGAGTGGTAAGGGCAAGGCAATAGGGGTTAAGTGACTTGCCCAGGGTCACACAGCTAGGAAGTGAATTATTATCCTTTTAAAAATGGAGAAACTGAGGCCAAGAGGAGGAAGGTGACTTGTTCTTGACTGTACAAGGCACATTTTTCCAGTTTTCCTTTTTAAAAAATCCTTACCTTCTCTCTTAGTATTAATTCTAAGACAGACAAGCAGCAAGAGCTAAACCATCATTAAGTTTAAGTGACTTACCCAGGGTCACCTGGCTAGGAAGAATCTGACATAGCTTTCCTTTCAAAGGGGGAAGTACATGGGGCACAGAGACAATGTTTAATAGTTTAGCAGGAGCTGGTCTTATTTCCCTCTCTTTTGTCACTCCCCATATTGATCCCTGCCATCACACTTGAGTGTCTTCTGTCTGGCCCATAACAACAAAATTTTAAGATTTGAAAACCACTATGCAGATATTATTTTATCTTAACAACAACTCTGGGGAGAGAGCTGTTATCATATATTTTATATATTATATATTATCATTTTATAAATGAAGAAACTGAGAGAGGAAAAAGTTAAGTGACTTACCCAAGGTCACACGATATCAAAGGCTGAATTTGGTCTCAGGTCTTCCCAACTCCAACTCTGGACTCTCAATGCACTATGGCACCACCTAGTTGTCTCAGAAAGATAATGGTCATTATTTCTTCATCCTCCATCTCACCCAAGCTTCATATGACAGGATTTTTAGGTTCTTCATGGCAACCTCTTTGATTTTGCTGATGAAGAAACTATATCTCAGAGAAGAGAAATGGCTTACCCAAAGACACAGAGGAATTTGATGGAAAGGCTGAGAACAGACTCCATATATCCCTGATCTACCTTGCATGGCCTTCAGTACTCATTAGGGTGACTGATTTCTCGATTTGTATCTGGTCACCGAAAAGCACTCTGCTCAATTAGGTATAGAATTCCTTGCCCCAGTCCTGGCTCTGTTAGATACTCGATGTGTGATTAGAGGCAATCCACTTGATTTCTCTGCCTCTCAGATTTCCTCATCAGCCTCAGACACCCAAACCATGACCTTCACAAGGCTGTAGGGAAAAGAGTCTTTAAACCTCTAAGTGCTAACCAAAGAGAGAGATGAATAATCACAGTTGTTGGTGCACTGAGCTCCCACTGCCCCATTGGAGAAAGCACTGGACAAGACAGAGACCTGCTCTAAGGATGAGGCTGCCTCCACCTGATGGTTGGGAGACAGAAATAACTTTCATCAAGATAAAAGGGCTGGTTTATAGAATAGCTATAAAATATGGGTTATAAATCAGGAAGGACCCAAACAAAGAAAGATGTTAGCCTGTAGCAAAACTGGGCAAGCAGAGCGACAAAGTTAGACGTGAGCTGGTTAAATCATTTAGCCAGAGAGAGAAAGAGAAAATATTACATTCCCAGGTTTGAAACTCCATTATCAATGTGTGTTGGCCTCCAGCGAAGACTTCTTTGGTTTGAGATCAGCCTCTAAAATTACATTCAGTGCTCTAATATTGTCTAACATTGCTATCTACATCGGGCTAGTTACATATCATGGAACTTGGTTAGAAGCAAATTTCTATGTTCTCTTTCCTTGAGTTCTTCAGAGCCAATTAAATAGAGGCAATCTGGTACGAGGCAGCTAGGTGGGTGGGCTTAAAATCAGGAAGATTCAACTCTGTGATTTCAAATTTGGCCTCAGACACTTCCTAGCTGTGTGACCCTGGGCAAGTCACTTAACTCCTTGGCCTCCATTCCTTATCTGTAAAATGAGCTGAAGAAGGAAATGGCGACCTACTCCACCATCTTTACCAAGAAAACCCCAAATAGGGTCATGAAGAGACAGACATGACTGAACAACAACCACCACTACCCAGGACAATGATAAAGTGGGAGATTTGGGAATCAGAAAAAAATCTAGATTCTAATCCTGCCCCTGACACCTATTAGCTGTGTCCCTATGAGCAAGCCACTTAGCATCTTGGGGTCTCAAAGCAACTCTTTATCACTATAAGTTATGGAGCAGCTACCGATCTGCTTCAGTGAAAGCAGTTTCTTCACTGGATGTTCCTTACCACAGTTTACATCACAGCCCCAGCCTCCAAAAAACGGGGTGCAGAATAAGCAAGAGAAATAGTCTCCATAGAAGCGCAGAGTCTGGTCTGACTATTGTTTGTTTATATATATATATATATTTTTTTTTAATTTGAACCCTTACATTCCATCTTGGAATCAATACTGTGTATTGGATCCAAAGCAGAAGAGTGGTAAAGGTAGGCAATGGGAGTCAAGTGACTTGCCCAAGGTCACCCAGCTGGGAAGTGTCTGAGGCCAGATTTGAACCCAGAACCTCCTGTCTCTAGGCTTGGCTCTTCATCCACTGAGCTACCCAGCTGCCCGTGGTCTGACTATTGTGATGAACAACAAAGAAGTCCAAGGGAGGGAAGCTGAACAGTAATTATTTTTCCCCATCTGCCTTTTAGTAATGACCTCCCCTGGCTTATCTCTCTGTTTTAGAGTTTTCTATTGCACTCATTAGGGAACTTTCACACCCTGGCATATCTCTGCTGCTTTTGTGCCATTTGAATGGAGCTCCTTGAGGACAGGACAGGAGCTTTGCTTTTGCCTTTCTTCCAATGCCTAGAGCTTAGCACTTTTGACTTTGTATCCTTAACAACTAGCACGGTGCTGGGCATGTAGGTGATTAATAAATGTTTATAGAGTCATGAGAATAGTAGTAGCTAATATACAATACTTTCATGTTTGAAAATGATCCTACACACATTTTAAGTACTAGAAATTATTCTAATACAGGATCGTTTTTTGTAAAACTGCCAGAAAAAAATGAATAACGTGTATCCTCTTTATAATTCCTGCTCCAAAGTTGTCAGAAATCTATCATATCTATCTTTTCTAAAATTACATTCAGATCATTAGCTTCTTCCTCATTTGCTTTCTCTTAGATTTGTTCATTCTGAAAGGGGCATATTAAGGTCCCTAGCAATTACTTTTTCACTATTGATTTCTTCCTGTGGCTTTTCCTTCAGGTATTTAGACCTAGACCTCAGAAATTTATTTTGCTTGTCATTATTCCTTCTGTATTTGTACATCCCTCTTATGTCCATCCACCTAGCTGCACCTTTTCCCAAATGTTTTGAATGTATTTCTACACTTGCTCTGTGATGCTGAACCTTCTTTCTCTCAGTATAGGTAAAAGGGATGTTCCTGGTGTGCTCAGGCCACTGATACCAGGAATTCCCAAAGAAGAACTCACTTCTGCCTGCCCCCCCCTCCCTACTTAGCTTTAGAGAATTACCCAGAACCCCTAGAGCTTAAGGAACTAGCCCAGGGTCACACAGCCTGCTCCCATTAGAGGTAGGAACTGAAGAAAGGGTTGGTTTGTTTTTGGTTTTGTTTCTTTTCCTGCCTGAGGCCAGTTGTTTCCCCTGCCTCTTTTGTCACAGGTGTTTGTGAAATTCTTTAGTTTCTATTATTATTATTCTAAATTCAGTAAGGATAAGGGATGTACTGGACTTTATTTTCCATTCAATACCTGGCACAATGCATTATATACAAAATATGGTTAAGAAATTTTTTAATTGAATCAGCCTCAACAGGCAGTATGATTACAGTGGAAAGAGCTCTGGGTTTGTGCTCAAATGATCCAGGTTCAAATCCTGGCATTTATAACTTCTTTGGCCCAAAGGTCTCTCATCAGTACAATGAAAGAACAGAATTGAATGGCCCTGGGAGTCTCTTACAGTTCTAAAGTAACAATCCTCTGGCTGAAAAATAAAAAGGACCCCATTGGAGTGTGGAGGGGATTCTATCTTTTCAAAACTACAAACTCTACTTTGTAATGTACACATCTGAGATGGTGGGCTTTAGCTTACATCATTGCGTTATCTCTAGATCTACCAAGAGGAAACAAATGGCACTGCGGCCAGAGTTCTGGACTTGAAGTCAGGAACACCTGAGTTCAAATCCCACCTCAGTTGCTTCCTAGCTATGTTACCCTAGGCAAGTCATTCAACTGCTATCTGCCTCTGTTTCCTCATCTGCAAAATGGGAATAATGGTAGCACCTACTTCAAGGAGTTGCCATGAGGATTAAATGAAATAATTTATGTATAGCACTTTACAAAAGTTAAAGTGTTATAGAAATGCCATAATAATAACAATAGAAATATAATAACTTTATAGGAAACTAGTTCCTAGAAAGGCAGAATGGCAGGTGCCCAGATGGTGTTACTGAGGAGGAGAGAAGGAAAAAAAAGAAGCTTTCCCCCTTCAGCTGAGTTCTGAAATTATATTGGAGCTATCCCATAAATTAAGGCTTTATTCCTTGATAAAAATGTAAATGGAATGGAGTATGTTGAACCATCAATCATTTATTGACAAGTCAACTACCTGTAGTTCTTATGTTGAATGAATGAATGTTATGAATGAATTTATCAACTATTCAGAAAGATTTATCAGGGAGAGGTTTGGATAAAAAGAAGATGATGATGATGATGATGTTAGTGGTGATGGTGGTGGTAGTGTTGTAGTGGTGGTGATGGTTTGCATTTACGTAGGAACTGAAGGCTTATATGTATTATATTATCCAGAGATTCCCACTGAGAGCAAAGAGAAAAGTGGAGGAATCCGACAATCCCTGCCTCCCAGCCTCCCAAGCTCTCTGCACTCCTTAGAAACACTTCTCCATCTGCCTCTGAAATGATGGATTGGGCCCCCATCTCCCCAGGTCCAATAACAGTAAAACATAGTATATGGGCAATAAATCTCTGCCCAGGATAAGGGTTGGGAGGAGAAGCTATGAAGACAAATGATATCACAACCAGCCCGGTTAGTTTACTTACCTTCAAGGAAATTGGGAGGCATTTTATTTATGTTTTTATGGAAAGGGAAAAAAAGTTATATTTAGAAAATGTCTTGGGAACCCAAAGCATCATGGGACCAGCATGAAACAGTCTAAGACCTCAAGGTGATAAGCTCACTTTCTTGGTGTCACCTTTTTTTATTTTACTCCCTATCTTTCCCAATTCTATCATTTCTACCTTTCCTTTTTCTTCTATCTTATTTCATTCCTTTTCTCTCTCCCCTTTCTCTTTCTTCTTCCCTTCCTTCCTTCCTACTCACTTCCTTTTCTCCCTCCCTCTTCTCCTTCCTTCCCTCCACCCTTCTTTTCTTCCCTCTTTCTTTCCTTCCTACTTTTCTTCCTAATTTCCTCTCTTCCTTCTTTGATCCTTCCTCCATTTCTCCTTTTTCTCTTCCTTTCTTCTTTTCTTTCCTCCTTCCATCCTTTTTCCTTCCTTCTTTTCTTCCTCCTTCACTCCTTCCTTCCTCTTTCTCTTCCTTTCTTCTCTCCTTCCTCCTTTCCTCTCTTCCCTTTCCTTAACACATTCCTTCCTTCCTCCACCCCTTCTCTTTTTCTCCTTCCCACCCTTCTTCTCACATATGGTATGTATCTATGTTTGGGTTGGGAATGAGCAAAACTGTGAGACAGGAAGAGAAACATAGTTGTGAGTACCATTTCACTTTTTGTTAACCTACCTATACTATTATAATAGCCTCTTATCTGGTGTGTCTGCTTTCTGCCACTCCATTTCGATCCATCCACTAAGGAACCGCCAATATAATCTCTCTAAGGCACAGGTCTCACCACATCACTTTCCTACTCAAGGTCTTTCAGGGGTTTCCATAGCTACCAGATAAACACAGACTGCCCAGCTTGGCATTTATAATCCTTCACAATCTGATTTGAGTTGATTATGCGTTACTGCCCTTCACTGAATCTTTCATTCAAACTGGCCTCCTGATTCTTCCCTGAACTCAGCTGTCTTTTTCCCACCTCTGGGTCTTTGCATATTATCCCATCTAGCTAAACACACTCACTTCTCAACTCCATCTCTTAGATCTCTTCACTTTCTTCAATGAATGACTAATGTGCCATCTAATCCAGGAAAACTTTTTTCTGTTTCCATGAGTCATTAGAACATCCTCCATCTTCCTCAAACGAACATGTATCAGTTTACTTGCTTACATCCTACCTACCTCTAAACCAGTGGTTCCCAAACTTTTTTGGCCTCCCACCCCCTTTCCAGAAAAAATATTCCTTAGCCCCCTGGAAATTATTCTTTTTAATTTTAATAGCAATTAATAGGAAAGATAAATGCACCTGTGGCCATCACCGTCTCCCAGGATCTCTGCAGCACCCACCAGGGGGCAATAGTGCCTACTTTGGGAATCACTGCTCTAAACTCATCAATTGCAAGCTTCAGGAGAGCTAGGACTATTTGTTTCTTTTATTTTTACCCCTAAGGTCCTTGTACCCCAGTACAATCCTTGCACATGTTAAGCGATTAATTAATATTTGTTAGATTGAATCAGGTCTTGATGGCCAGCAACCTTCCTTTAGCACAAGAAAAATAATGCTTGGCTTAAGTCTGCTGACCAAGAGTAATGATTTTACTCTTGCCCAGGTCCAGGCTTGGTCAAGTTAAATTACCACCTCTACCACTTGTTCTCTGTATGAACTTAGACAACTCATTTAACCCCCTCTGACTCAATTTACTCATCTATAAAACAAAGGATAGGACTAGATGACCTCCAAGATTCCATTCAGTTCTAATTCCCTAATTCTATGTTCCTAGCTCTGTCCCTTAGGGGATATTCAGGGACATGAGCTCCCTGACCTTAAGACAGCATGCTTCAATTGCCTCCTGAGTCAGCTCCTATAGATCCTTGCTCCTAATAACGACCTCTTCCTCGAATTTTTATTTTGAGGAAATACCCCAGACCATGCAGTCCAGATTTCCTGACAATGCCAACATGGCCCTATCTGAGCCCCTGCTTCCCTCCACCCTGCTTATTTCTCAGTTCCTCTTAATCTGTGTTGTCTTCCCCCATTAAAATATAAATTCTTTGTGGGAGGGATTAGTTTTCTTTTGGGTTTTATTTATATGTCCACAGTTTTACACTGTGTCTGGAACATTTGTAAATGTTTACTATATGCTTGTTGACTGCCTAATTGATTGAACAATATTTTAGTAATAATAATAACTGGGTAGCTAGGTTGCACAGTGAATAGAGTGCTGGGTCTAGAATCAGGAATACTCATTTCCTCTAATTCAAATCTGATCCCAGACGGTACCTACATGATCCCAAACAAGTCACTTAAATTCTGTTCGTCTCAATTTCCTTATCTGTAAAATGAGCTAAAGAAGGACCCAGGATCTTTGCCAAGAAATCCCCAAATGGAGTCATAAAGAGTCAGACACAACTGAAAAATGATGGAAAGTGATAATAGCTCTTGACTTTTATATGGAGTTTAAAGATGCTTAACGTGTGGTAGAAATATATAGAATACATAGGTAGGCACATAAGATACACTCAAATTATTTAGGAATCATAATCTCTACAGAGTCAAAAATGGAGGGCTTGTCCTGGACAAACTTCCTGCCCTAAATGTCTGATTCCAGGATTTTTGCTGGAGTTTTTAAATCCAGGATGGTTAAGGTGCCATAGCTGAAATTGTGTTGGTCTAGGGACAAAAGCAAGGATTTGGATTTCAAAGACTAAAGTTCAAATTTCAGCTTTTTTACTTAAGAGCTGTGAGAATTCCTGCTAATCACTTATTCTCTTTGGGACTCAGTCTCCTTATCTAGAAAATGAAGTCACTTTCTGGTCTAAGTTTAGGATGGTATGATCTGTAAATCTCATCTCTCAGGTCTCAGTATCTTCACCTCTAAGAGCCTTTTACCAGATACTCTAAGGACCACTTCGACTCTAAATCTATGATCTAGAACAATGATGGGCAAACTACAGCCCGTGGGCCATATGTGGCCCCTGAGATGTTCTATTGGCCCCTCGACATTATTCCAAATCTGACAAATACAATGAGGAGGATACAATACGATGAATCTTCAAAAGAGTTGCCTTAGAAACAGACTGACGGATAAGCATTTCCTTTCCTTTGACTCCCTCTTTAAAAAGTTTGCCCATCACTGATCTGCATATTATGTTATGGGATAATCCAATGGAGGAAGCCCAAGAAGAGGAAATGGGGGCTCAGTGTGGACTGGGATAGGCAGGATCATTCATGGATGAGCACAAGATAGATATCAACCTTGCCTAGGTTCTTTCTCCATCACTACTGGTCATCCAGATGGGAAACTGTGACCTTGAAATCTATATGAAAAGGAAACTCATACTCCATTCTCAGGATTCATTGAACCCAACCATCCCCCAACAACTTCATTGGCAAAGCCAGGGTGACTCTCTAGCCAGTGACAAATGGGGCCCAATTAAAAATGCCGAAAAGGTTGCCTTTGTTATCGACTGCTAGGCGGCAAGGATGCCAGCTCCCTGCCTGCCGGGCTCACTCCAAAATGATGAATGATGTTCAGATCTGCCCAGGCCCAGAAGAGTAGCAGACAAGGTGCACCCAATAAATCCATATGCAAAATGAACATTCAAAAGGAGAGAGTGTAAGAAGAAATGGCATCAGGGCAGTCTGTCAAGATTCCTGCCACGGAGAACATCCTGATTTGGGTCTGGTGTGGGCTGGATGGAAGAGGTGGAATCCATGGTCATCTACCTGATCTGACTTGATTGGGAACTGGAATGGATGCTGGGACAGACAATGTCAGAGATAGATTAGAGAGGGCAGCTAGTCAGAGCCCTTCGTTATATGATTTGGGAAGAGGCTTGGTCAAGGACACACTGGTAGTAAATCCAAGAGGAAGCATCTGGATCATTGTCTTAGAAATGGAAGGAATCTATCTGTTTCCCCCAAATCTCTCTAGCTTGGGAGTATGATTTTGGAGGATTCAAAACAAAACCACTTCCCTGGCATGACTAAAGAGGAGGCTAGCCCCAAGCTTATATCCACTAGCTTGGCCCTTTCCACCAAATCTTGGTTACACCATAGACTATTACAAAAAGAGAATAATAAGTTAACCCAAGCAAAGAGCAAACAGAAGTCAGAAAAGTTATACAGATTAATGTATCCCAGATAGGATACTAATATTAAGAAGGACAAAGAAAGTGTAAGCTTAAAATTAATAGACAATAAGTCCAAATATTATATTTTATAAGATTTATTAATAATTACTTGAAGTAAAAGGAATAAAAAGACAAAAGTAAAAGCCTGAGTAAAGTCAACTTTCCCAGATGCAAATCTGGGAAAAGAGAGGAAAAGGGTGGAGTTACACACAACTTATTTGTCAAATGTGAGGATGAAACATGGGGAGGAAAGAAAAAAGGAATTTTGGGACGAGAAAAAAGAATTTTGGGAAATGGAGTCTTTAGGATACAACATTCTAAATACACAAAAAGCTTCTCGCAGGAGGTGGGATTTGGGGGGGGGGGGTAACCTGAAGAAGCCAGACACTACCAATTAGAAAGATACATCTCCTTCCATATACCCAGCAGCCCTTCCAGTGGCTCAGAATTGTCCTTTATACCACCTTACCCTGCCTGGGTAGGACCAATGGTTTGTTGTTATTGCTGTTGTTCAATCCCCTCAGTCTTATATGATTCTTTGTGACCTCATGTGGGGTTTTCTTGACAACAGTACCCGAGTGGTTTGCTATTTCTTTCTCAGCTCACTTTACAGATAACAAAACTAAAGCAAACAAGGACAAGTGACTTGCCTAAGGTCATGCAGTTAAGTGTCTCAAGTCAAATTTGAACTCAGCTCTTCCTGACTCCAGGTCCAGAACTCTATTCACTGTACCACCTAGCAGCCCTGGGGAAGGAGAGTTATAGAAATATAAAGAATGGATTACCTGAAGTCACACTCTAAGTCAGTGGCAGAACATAAACTGAAAGACGAGTCCCTTAGCTCCTAAATCCAAGGCCCTTTATAATCCTCCATGCTACTGCCACTCAATAAGAGCAACCAGAATGAAGCAGAGCATAGGAGAGCAGCCTCTGATCACAGAACAAAGATTTCCCTCTTCTTTCCCTGAGGTCCTTGGCATTTGCTATAACACTGGCCAGCTCCACTGAGGGGTCCCTGAGAATAGGTTCTTTCTGGTTGTGCCCAAAGCAGATCATGGCCAAACCGGCTGAGAGTTTCTGTCATTTTCCATACAGAAGAACTGTAGTTGTTTTGGCAGGAATGACTATTTCCCCAGCCCTTCTTTTTCCTGGAAAACAGCTGAGTGGGAGGCCAAAGAGAAAGGAAACTCAGTAACTCGCCAGGCCTTCCCCCTGCTGGTGATTTAGGGACTTTTGTCTTTTTTTTTTTTCCTTTTAATGAACATTATGTCAAAGAGGAGGAAATAGAGTCTTATTCCACAATGATGCGTGACATGCAATTAAGGATGTTTATAATTAGCATTTGTGAATACAACTCAAGATTAAATGGATACTAAGAGGAGACTAATGGGGTTTGAGGACACTGCTTGGTTTTCCTTTCTCAGTTAATGGTGTTTTTGAAACTGTAAGTCAATTAAGTACCAAGAGAAAAGTGGGGAAAATATACATTTTCATAATCTATTTCTTAATGAACAGCAGACAAGGATGGAAGAGGCAAAAATGACAACACTGTTATCTGTCTGTTTTAGCACTCAACTGTTGTTTGGAAAGAGATAAATATTTGTCAGTAGTCAGATGGGCAATTGGTTTTTAATTTGAGGGCCTGAAAGATTGCCTTGTTCTAGTGAATTAAGACGTTTTCCAAAATGAAAAGGGAAACTCATTTCCCATCTGGCCTTCTCTCATCCTCCACCCTCACCTCCCATCTCTTCTGGTGCTGTCATTCTGCTCCACGTGGGTCCTCCTACTCCCTAGGCCCACTCCTCCTCTGCCAACCCCACTACTGACCTCATCTTCTGTGCCCTCTGAGACCAAGCTCTTGGAATGTTGCCTTCTACCTAGCTTTTTCCCCTATAAAAATGTGAGATCCCTGAGGGCAAGGAATAGCTTTGTCATGCTTTGTATCTCTGATGCTTGCTATGTAGCTAAGTGCTTAATAAATGCTTAATTGTTGATTGATTGATTGATAAACATGAGTAAGCTCTAGCTCCTTTTACCCTTAGCCTTCTTCATCCCCTCACCATGAGTGAGCATTGCCCTCCTCTGATAGTATCACAATCCAGTGGAAGCCTTTCCTTGTCCCTGTATTCCTCCAGTGTCACCCATTAATAATCATTGATCTTTATAGAGGATTTATGGATATTATGTATATTTATTTGCATATGTTTATGGGTATTACATATATTATTTTGTTTGAATCTCACATGTAAGATAAATGTTATTTTCCCTGTTTTATACTTAAGGAAATTGAGGTTAAGAGTGGTCAAGTGACTGGGAATTCAATACCAGTTTGTACCCCTTTTTCTTGGGTACCCTAAGATTAATCTCAGAGTTTTAAAAGGAAAGTTTCATATTGAATTTTAAAATCCATTATCTAGTGAACTAAGATTCTGTTAAGCCCCCACCACCTTGATTGGATTAAGAACAAGGCTTGGTGCTCATACATATAAGGGAGATTCCTGTTTACTCTGAGAGGATGCCAGAAGTCTCATGGCATCCTGGCACCCAAAAGACATTTGTCCCTTGTCCCACATGACTCTTGGAGTGCAGATGACTGGCCTCTGGACCAGTCTGAGGTCAATTAGGGCCAATCAGAGAGACCAGAAAGGTGGTATCTCAGAGTTTTTAAGTTTTAGGTCCTGAGAAAGAAAAGTTCTCCTTGGTGCAGAAAGGATGGTGAGAAGAGCTAGCTAGGGAAGCCCAAGCTCTGGCAAGTACTTAGTAGGTGAGGAGGAAGGGAAACAGCCAACCGATGCTACTCATGCCTTCTCTTTCTCTGACTTGCTTTTTTAATTACTTTAATAAATAATTATAAAATTAAGATATAGTCCCCAGAGAATTTTAGTCATGACATGACTAATTTTATTGTTATTCAGTTGTTTCAGTCATGCCCAACTCTCTGTGACCCCATTTGGGATTTTCTTGGCAAAGATACTAGAGGGTTTGTCATTTCCTTCTCCAGCTCATTTTATAGATGAAAAAAAAAACCTGAAGCAAACAGAGCTAAGTGCCTTTTCAGGATTACATAGCAGATAAGCATCTGAGGCCACATTTGAACTCAGGTCTTCTTGACTCCAGGCCCAGAGGTCTATCCACCAAGCCACCTACTTTTCCTTACTTAGGATATGTATTCTTAGAATAACACAATTTTAAATATCAAAAGAAGAATTCAAACTCAAGTTCTCCTGAATCCAAGTCTTCCATTCTTCATTCTATCATCCTCTGCCATACTATTTCCTATCCTTTTACTAATCAAGTATCCTTTTTACTCTCCACATTTACTTCCAGACCATTAATCTGCCACTATCTCTCCTTGGCAATGCCCTTGAATTCAGATATAGTCTGCATAAGTGCAGGAATTCAGGGTTCTTTTTTCTAAAAACACATTTTCAGTCT
The DNA here is from genome assembly GCF_016433145.1 of Gracilinanus agilis. Classification (NCBI taxonomy): domain Eukaryota; kingdom Metazoa; phylum Chordata; class Mammalia; order Didelphimorphia; family Didelphidae; genus Gracilinanus; species Gracilinanus agilis. The sequence goes on from NC_058131.1 coordinate 26,041,703, forward strand.
AAATGACATTTCAGGTAATCTAAAAACCATCTAGGGGTTCTGAGGGACTATGAACTCAACCTAAGTCAGCATGATTGTATGTAATACCCTCCCCCAAAAAATCTAATGTAACCCTTGGGTTAAAAGAGTCATAGTAGGGGGCAGCTGGGTAGCTCAGTGGAGTGAGAGTCAGGCCTAGAGACAGGAGGTCCTAGGTTCAAACCCGGCCTCAGCCACTTCCCAGCTGTGTGACCCTGGGCAAGTCACTTGACCCCCTTACCACTCTTCCACCTATGAGACAATACACCGAAGTACAAGGGTTAAAAAAAAAAGAGTCATAGTAGGGCAGCTGGGTGGCTCAGTGTATGGAGTATCAAGCCTGGAGTCTGGAGGATCTGGGTTCAAATCTGACCTCAGATACTTTCTAGCTATGTATCCCTGGGCAAATCATTGAACCCCCATTGCCTAGTATTTACTGCTCTTCCTCCTTGGAACCAATGCACAGTATTGAAACTAAGATGGAAGGTGAGGATTTTAAACTATTTTTAATAAAATGATTAAAATACAAAATAATTAGAGAGTCATAGTGGCAAGGATGATACAGCTCCTATTCTCCCTTGATCATAATTTGCTTGAGTATTGTAGACAGTCCTGGGCACTAGAGTTTAAAAGTGGCATTAGCAAATTGGAGAACATCCTAAAGAGCACAACTAGTATCACATTAGATGAATGAAGCAATCAGTTATGTAGAATGTCAGTTCTTTGAGGACAGAGATTTAGTTTTTGTTGTTGCCTCCCTACTAGTACCTTGGACAGCATCTGGCACAGATTCTGACATGACACACAAATGTTTGTTTAGTTGGGTTGAACTGAATTCCATGTTCAACCTAAGAAGGATATGATCACTGTCATCATGGTGTTGCTGAAGAATGCTTACATAGAAAAAGGATTAGAAGAGTTTTATTTGGCCCTAAAGGAAAATCAACAACTAAGAGTGGTGTGTGGGAGTTGCAAGGAAAATAAAACAAAATAAAACAAAGAAAAAAAAACAGATTTGTCCTTAATGTAAGAAAAGAAAAGATGTTTAAGAAAAAAAAACTTTCTAACAAGTAAAGCCATCCCCAAATGGAATAGAATGTCTGGGAGTTCTGCCTCATTGGAGGCTTTCCAGGGGCTGGAAAACCATTGTTCAGGGATACTCAAGAAGTAATATTTTTAGCTATAAATCAGATTAAATGCATTTTGAGCTTCCTTTGAACTCAGATATTCTCTGATTCTTCTTTCTGCTCTTAGCACCAAGCATAAGGCCACCTTGTGGATGTTATGTGTATATTTTTGAAGGAATAAACAAATAAATGAATATTTGGAAATAAGTGATCAATTTTCCTTTATCCTTGATATAGAATAAAAGAACAAGGGTTTAATTTACAACATTGCAAGAAGAAAAATGTAAGCTCAGTAAGGGCAGGGACATTTTCATTTTTGGCCTTTGTATCCTCAATGTTTAAGAAAGTCCAATGTTCTACCTATTAAATCACATTGTCATTAATATATCATATACAGGCCTTATTTTTCATCAAAGTAGGTGACTTCCTACATGGTATGCTTTGAAATGGACTTTTGGCCTCCTTTCTGACAATTACTTTACATCAGGTGAAATTTTCTTTCTAAATGATAGTAGCTCCCATCAGTTAGTAGAGTGGAATGAACTACAAAATTAAAGTCAGATGATCTGACTTTGAACACCACTTTGGCCTTTTACCAGGTGACCAGAGGAGGAGGAGGAGGAAGAGGAGGAGAAAGAAGGAGGAGGAGAAGGAGAAGGAGAAAGAGAAGGAGAAGGAGAAGGAGAAGGAGAAGGAGAAGGAGAAGGAGAAGGAGAAGGAGAAGGAGAAGGAGAAGGAGAAGGAGAAGGAGAAGGAGAAGGAGAAGGAGAAGGAGAAGGAGAAGGAGAAGGAGAAGGAGAAGGAGAAGGAGAAGGAGAAGGAGAAGGAGAAGGAGAAGGAGAAGGAGAAGGAG